>NC_092082.1:22167613-22477272 GCF_043229965.1 Drosophila suzukii | reverse complement strand
CATAAACGACTATATTACAAAAACCCGCCTAGAACCCACAATTTTTAATACTTTGTTAAAATTAGAGCATGTTCCTATTATTAATACCCATCTTCATGCCAAAAATTATTGAAATCGGACCAGTCATTATAAAGTTATTACCAAATAATAATCAATATTTCACAATTCAATCGAGAGTAAATTAGCTGTTTTCACTGTTACGCCACCAAGCCGCTAGGGGCGCTTTAGGCTAGTTGGCGCTGTAGGCACTCCCGTAAGCTGAGTGAAGGGTATCTAATAGTCGAAGCCATCGAATATAGCGATTTCTCTTCTTTTCTAAGGATTCTATAATTTCGTATTTGGAATAATAAAGAGCTATTTTAAATCTTTTAAACAATACTTTATTTAGATACCTAATTCTACCCGAAGTGTCAAAAATACGACTACTTTCTATTTTTTGAAGATATCATAATATCTGATATCATAATGATATCATAATTTTTTACCATAATTTATTGAACCACTTTTTTAACGAAAAATAAGAATATGATTTATAATAATATGAATATATATCCAAAGACTATAGGATTACTGACAAAATCTGAATGAAGTTTAAGTCTATTGGTATTATTTCATATCGTACTTTTTACTGGACTTAAATTCTTTTCAAAACTAAAACTTTTCTGTTATATCCTCTAAAGGTTTTGTAATGCTATTTCCATAAAGAAATCATGCATACCAACCATATCTATTTTATTAATGACATTTTTTCTCTGTGTGTGCTTGAATAATGGGAGGGCGAGATGCAGCGCGGTTCGAAGGGAATGCGGTGTGTCAGTGGCGGTCAGACGTCAACGTTATGGCTGCCAAAGTTTTCAATTTTCCACTTAATTGCTTTCAATTAAGCAAAGAGTCCTCTTTAGTCCCCCACACGAACTGAACTCGACTCGACTGGACTCCTCGACTCGATCCCGACCCCACTGCCTATATGTTGTGTACGTCCGTGTGCGTCTCGTTATGTCCGTTCAATTAAATTACACACTAAAGCGCTGCGCTGCAGCAGAGTCCTGCAAGTCCTGAAAGTCCTGCCCCGTCCGTCAGCCCAGTCAGTCCATCCAGTTCGTGTCACAACCTCTGGAAAGGACCTCGCCGCATTGTTATCATTGTCAAGAAGCTGCAGCAACGGCCTTTGCTGCGATTGCAAGCCAAAACCTTTTCGGGTCGCAGTACAGTGGGACCCAACTGTTGTATACTTATTATATAATACTTTTTTACTAATTATTTTCAAAATCTGTCTTATATTCATTTCTATACTAATAAAGTAGGGATACTAAAAGTAACTATGTTATATGTTTTTTTTTAACCATTAATTTTATCAGGTATTACATTAACCGACTCTTCAATGATAAAATAAATTGAAATTAGGAATGAGTAATAATTAATCGAGATAATATAAGACTTGAACTTGCAGCAATAGGATACATAAAAAACGCACTTCAAATTTTAAAATTTTGAAACATTTTATAATTAATAATAAGAATCAAATTTGATTAATGCTAAAACCCTCTATAAATACCAAGCCCCTTTAAAGGTAGGTTCTTAAAACAATTTTATCGTTATCCCTAATTTTCTGATCGCCTCCATAATTGCTTTTTCTGGAAATGTGTGAAAATCAGTTTAATATTAAAGAAAAGCATCAGAATGAGTTATTTAATTTCCACCTCTAGTTGTGCCTGACCAAATTGGGTGGTCTGTTTGACTGTAAAAAATCTTCCAATTAGTCGTGTTGCGATCGAGTTTCAAATTATAGAGCAAACATTAAAACGAAGCAAGCCATGATGACTAATTCTCCTTCAACCAAATCGTTTGTTGACCTGCCCAGCCCACTGTGCACCCGCACAGTTCGGCATATGAGAGTTTGTGTTTGTTTGTTTGTTGCCCGTTGCTGCGTGTTTTTGACAGTAAGCGGGGTTTGTGGGCGCCTTGATTGTTGCACTTGCCCCTTCAGAGCGCGGGGCCAAAGGTCACCGGAGAGCGAGATGCGAGGCAAACAAGTGAACAAATAAGCAAACAGAGCCACGTTAACCCGCTCCAAAAAGGGCTCGACTACCAGGTCCCGGCTCCTTTGAGCCGGCCTTCTCCCATTGCACAATATGCAGAAGAGCGTGTAATGCGACTGTCTGCATTCCCCAAATGCCCCTGCCCATCTTTTTCTCTAAGTGTACAGAGGAGGTCAAGAAAATGATGACCTTAAAATGTACTAAGAAACGAAAAGCTTGAAAGTGTAGATAATGTCCCCAAACAATCTTGTACTGCAATTTTAACATCTGTTAATTAATTTGTACACATATAAAATCTTGTAAGATTTAAAATCTCTTTTTTTAGTAAAATTAGTCTTTCCAAAAGCCTTCTAACAAATATATGTTTGAGAGACACAAATAACTTTAATTGTTTAAATTTAAGATTTGATGTATAAGGTATAAAAAACGTGCCCTGTTAAACTACTAAGTAATAAACGTGAATATAAGATCAAGATAATCCCACACAATAAGAAACACACGTACAATCAATTTGATTTTGGTACATGTATTTGATAATTCTCTCTTATCATAGAATAATGTAATTTTGATCTCTTCAAAATTCGGTCAATTTGATACTTGATTTTGGAACATTTATTTGTTAACTCTCTCTTACCATAGAATAATGTAATTTTTATCTCTTCAAAATTCGGTCAAGAGAAAAAAGAAATAAAAAACAAGCTAATTTACCATGTACAGCTATCATAAGTTTCCATAAAAAGAATACTTTTTATAGCCCTTGTTTCTATCCCAACTATTATTGTGACCACAACTGTCTGTGAGATGTACTTAACAACAAGTGCTGCATGCGGTTGGCTAATGCTGGGGAAAGTCTCATACTTCGCAACCCGTAACTGACCAGGATGCACCACCTAAAGAGCCCCCAAAAACAACATAAACCACCCCGAACCACCCACGTCCACACCCACACACAGGTGGAGTTTTCGGCGCCTTTGTAAAGGGGCAAAAGGATATTTTAATTACATTTACGCAAAATTGCAAAATTGAATAAGGCCATGGTCAGGTGGGTGAAAGTGTGTGTGGGTGGACTGCGATGGCGATTGTGGTGGGTGGAAGGCCGAATCCTTTAAGCTGCAATGTAAACAACGGAAAAGCATTACTAAGACAGCAGGAAATCTGTTTAAGGTTATTAAACAGCCATGATGGCCCTGGATGCATTTCATCTGGCCCTCCCCTCATTGTAATTACACTCGGTCGAAGGAACCCAGTAAATTGCTCATTTACTGCGAAATGGATCAGGGGTTATGGGAAGACCAGAATCTGGTCAAGTGTGGATAAGTACCGAACAGTGAGACGCCTTATAGAGATTGATTTGAGGGGGAATTCGAAAGTAACTTTCGGTACTTCTGCCTGCACAAACTTGGGCATTTCCTTTGAGTCCCTCAGTTAGTTATTTTAGAACGAGACTGGGTTGCCTGCAACGCACTCTACGTCCCTACAAATTGCTGCCAAATTTGAGTCTTGGGTAATTTAAACTTAAACCAAATACGACAAATCAATAAATTAAATGAACATTACTTAGAATTTAAATTTGAGAATTTCACTTTATGTTGGCCTAAGTTGAAACTTAGATACTGGTGTATAAGCAAGAAAATGACAACAATTTGCCCAAAATAAACCACATTTCATCCACAAAGGTGTAAAACTATTCGAGAAACTAATTTATCTAACTTCTTTTTTGGTTCTTCAAATACTTTAGTTAGCCTTAAATTAGTTCTTATAACTGTATTAAAAGCACATAAAATAAAAAAATTATGGGCACATATATGTATGACTAATAAATTCTGAAATTAAGGAATACTTTTTTCAATTCTCCTCTTATCTACATCCACTCGCAATCTTCTGCGGCGAACTAGTGAAACTATAAATCCGTTGGCAAATTTGATTTCAGCCCATTCCGTTTGTCCGCGTAGGTAGGACACATTTCAGCACTTACCGGTGGTCAGAGGGGGTCTCTTGGCCAAAACCCACTTCCCACTCCAGGGCCACCTACATGCGGCACAGCAGTTGGCCAGGTCCTCGGAAACCAACACGAAGCGAAATGGAAACCAACCAGTTAGAGCACAAACAGAAAAAGCTTTAAAAAATATGTAGTTGTTAAGAAATCAATCATATAGGGTTAAGAAAATGTTTTAAAATATCTTTTTAAATATTTTTGTAGTATATAAAAAAAAACTTGACCTTTTTTGGTTTTGTAAGATATATATAAGGTACTGCTTTTAAATATTACATTTTATATTTTCAAAAATATTGAGAACAGTTTCGGTTTCGGTGTGAGTTAAGCTCATTGCTATTCGCTTTATATTTCAAATAAGTTATACTTTTTTGAGGGTATTTAAGTACAATTAATTCCACTAATTTATTTTGCAATCTTTGGATCAGTGTAGAACAACGAAACCTCTCTGAGGCCGTAAGCCTAATCGAACACGTTTCATATGACTGCGGCGCTAAAGATTACATTTTAATCTCTCCGCCTGCCGTCTCGCTCTCCCGTCGTTCTTCCCTCTCTTTCCCCGCCGTTCCTGCCACGGCAACTAATCAATGCCCCGTACTTGATTTTAACTTGCTTGTAATTGGGCAGCGATAGAGAGATTCGACCGTCGACGACAGCCAGGCGATAAATGTCCGAAAAATTCTAGCCGCGTACAGTTTGCCCCTCTCTTTCCCCGAGCATCTGCCGTCCTTTTCTATAAATGTGTGTAGCTTGTTCAGCGGTGTGAAATTACCGTTTAATGAAAAAAGCTCCAACAGCTTCCCCCAACTAAGTAGAAAAAAGTCCTCACAAAAAGATACAGCCACTGCTATTTGTGACCAGGTGCGTAGTCGGAAAACCCCAACGGGTACCAAATCGCGCACATAAAACAAATGTGGGTTTACTCAAAACTTAAAAAAAGAACAACATTTAAAGGTAAGTCTTTGTTAATTACATTGAATTTTAAAGTACGGATTGTAGTCTTTAAAACTATACTAATTAATTTATTTAATATCAGTGTGTAACAAGCCAAATAATCTTGCTAATAAAAAATGCATTAAAAGGTTTAAATTGCTTAAATTGTAGTAAATATTATAAATAGAAATAAAACCAAATAATTCAACAACAAATTGAAAAACCAAATTCTTTTAGGACCAGTTTAATAATTTGTGTAAGAATAATTTTTCTAAAAGGTAAAATACAGAATACATTATTATAAATGGAAATAATTACAAATAATTCAACAACAAATTGAAAAACAAATTTTTTCCTAGGACCATTTTAATAATTTAATAAATAATTGTGTAAGTATAATTTTTCTAAAAAAATACAGAATAATTTTTTTTTGGTATGTGATTCTACACCAAAATTTGTTTTGTTCTTCAAGTTGTAGGTACATGTATTCCGAATAACTAACCAGGCACTTATCGGATTTTAATTTACATCTCTTACTCTTTTTCTTCGTGTGATGTTCACAATCTCAGATAGCTGGATCTGCCGCCCGGTCCGATAAAGTTATGCAACATTCTTGAGGGGGCCGATTTCTCGACGCCTCTGGCCATGATTTTGGCCATAGTCGCAGTCGCAGTCACAGTCGGAATCAGAATCAGAATCCGCATAAGAATCCGAATCGGAATCGGAGAGTGCGCGTAGGTAGTTAGATATTTTCTGCTGAAATACGGGAAATTGCCACCGCTGCAAGCTCACATACAAACGCAGCACGTGACAAGGTGAAATAAAATGAGAAGCCATCAGCGGATGGCCGCAGATGCCCGAGGTTCAGCTCCTCGGCTCGGTTTGCAGTTACAGATACGGATAGCACCGCGGAAGATACATGACGATACAACATCTTATTAGTTTTTAGTGCGGCAATGTCGGCAGCTAGATGCTTTTCGCATCCAACTGCAGTAGCAGTTGCAAAATTTGCATACCAGTCGGGCGAATATTCCGCCGGCTACCGTTGACATCTTATTGCATTCCTCAGTGTCACTGGCTTTATTGGCTTGGCCGGAACTCCAGTTGGGTTCTGTCATTACAGATATCTTTTATACGATAGTAGCAACCCTTCTGAAACGAACTATCATTTTTGATGATGTTTTAATTATTTGGTTATTAGTACTTGGGGTTAAATTACTGTTTCTCTCTCATTGAGATAAGCTAATGACTGATCTAAAAACCATGTTCTCGTTAAAATAGCAGGTACTTACTCAACAAATAATTTGTTTTAACCGAGAACCTAAACTTAATCTTAAACGTCCTGTTGAAATGTTTTATCTAAAAAATATCGAGTCTGAATTAGGTTCTTAGAACATTTTTTTGGTAATGTTTTATGACCTTCCTTAAAAGAAAATTGCAATGAAATAGTTTTGATCTATATCATTAAAAGTTAGTTTTATCATCAAAATTAAGGATAAACTCAGCCCTTTAGAGCTATTCAAGTAATAAAAACATTGATTGAGCTAATGAATTTTATCGGTACCATGTAACTTTTTTTTTTAATAACTGAATGTATTGATTTTTATTAGTCAATTTGGCTTTGTAACCGTAACATATAATATAATCTTTTGTAATAAAACCATAAAGTTAAGGCTTACTTTTGAATGCAGAAAGGGTGCACTTAGGATTTCGCCAGACAACTGCTGAAACTCTCCCGATCGCTTTCCAACCTTGATTATTCAGACCTTTTAACCGGCTACTGCCACGCTCAATGACAGTTAACCCATGGCAATTGCCTTACCGACACCGCCAGCAAGAAAGAAAACCCTATTAACCTTTGCAACTCCCGATGTTAACTAGAAACGGCGGGGGGTACGGATACTGGGCACTTCCTCATATCATCCTGCTGTTGCCGCGATTGGTGTTGCTTTTATTGCAGCTGCCTTCGACTGAAACTCCGGTCGCACTTTGCACAATTTACGTGCACATAAATTACCATTAATTAAATATTTCTGCGCTAATGCCATCTGAGCGGCGAGCTGCGAGCGGCCTCCCTTCTCTGGTAATCACGGCGACTTTTGGTCATTCCAGGGGACTGGGAAGTGGTCTTCTTTAAACCGACAAGTGACACAGACACCGAGATCTGAGAAGGCACTGCGGAAAATATTTAAACTACAGCTTCTCCATGAAAAATCTTTTTGTAGGTACCTTTCTTCAATGAACCAAAGTTGTAACAAGTAAGTATTTAAATGTATTATTTAAAGTTAAAAATATTATAAAAAGTAGGTATCATTTTAAAAGACGTTTTAAGGCTTAATAAAGTTGGGATAGTTTTTAAATCCAATGAAATAAAAATTAATCCCTTATCTTAATATTTTAAATTTATAAATATTCAGATATATATTCATTACAACCCTCAGTGTTATTTTTCCTTGTGTAGAACCCTCCACCAATACAGCTAAGGACGTTCATTAGGCTTAATGTAGCGGAGCAGTCGTATAAAGAGGGTTTCCCCGCCCCTCCCTTTTTGCATATGACAAACGCGCAGGCGCGTGGCCCCAACGAGACTTCGGGCTACCAGCTCCTTGGGGCCTTTAAATTTATGGAATTATGAATAATATTTTAAGAGGGCCCCGAGGGCGGCCACCGGGCACTGAAACTTAAACCGCAGAGTCCGACTGTCCGACTGTCCGACTGAAGTTGGGTTCAAGTTGAAGTTGGGTTAGTTCTGCTGGCTGATTGCCCGCGACGGTGACGAATCGATTGATGTCTCGCTTTGAGTTATCACGTCGCTTGTCCTCGGCAACTTTCAACTTAACAAGGCCTTATCCCTCACGCACACTGTGAAAAAAATATTCCTTTCTGTAAGTAGGGAATATATTGATTTATGATAGGGTCTAGCACAAACCGGAAGGAATTGTTCTTGGAAAAATGTTTTGATTTTCTAATGACGGTTTCGTGAAATTGTTCATGGTTTTTAAAACTTTTCTTCGATTTTTAATAAAGTATTTTTTATAGCCATAATACAAATTGTATTCAAAATTTATTAAATTAAACTTTCAATATTTTATTCTTTTTTTTTTGTTTCTAATGACTGTATCATGAACAACAAATGGTTTTTAATTATTTGTCGATTTTTAATACCAATAATACAAATTGTATTCAAAATTTATTAAATGTAATTCAAAATATTTTATTCTTCTTCATGAATTAATTTTAATAACTTTTTACAGAATAAGTTTATTACGATTTTAAGACTGTTTTGCCATTTATATTCATTCGAGGTATTACAAAATTTAAAAACAAAAGAAAACTATTATTGAATATGGTAAGTTTAATACTTAAACTATAATTTTAAACAACCTTTTCAATATCAGAATCCCGTTCTCCTTAATTTACTCCCTTATAGGGACTTTGAGATTTAATGGTTGTCATTTTGAAAAGCAGATCCTGACTGGGCATAATATCTTTCCAGTGTACCCCCATAGATGCCATATCTGTTCTTGTCGTGCGCTGCATTTTTGATGAAAATCACTTATAATCCCATCAACATTCCCCATCTCGCTCTCCAATTGAAAGTTAATGTCTTGTCTTCGATGGGAGTGGGAGTTTTGGGCCCCGAGGAGGGGAGTTATGGGGCGGGAGGCCCGAAACTTCGACTGGTGTTTGTGTTGGCCCGTCGACCATGGCTTTTTATTGATGATGTCTTTGTTTATTTGTTGTTCTCATGTTGTCGCATTGCTTGTTGCTGCTGCTGCCGTCGCTGTTGTTCTTGTTGGACGCGCTTCAGCAATTTGTTGTGAAATATATCAAAAAAAAGAAAAGCAAAGCCAACGCAAACACATCAAACGCCAATGCCAAGGCAGCAGCGAGCACTAAATAATTACCGAACAACATCCGGTGCTCCGTTACCGAGGACATCAAGGGGATTCCCCCCGGGTTCTTCCCTCCGATTCTCGCGCTCGTCGAGAGTTGACAAAGTGCTTCACTTAATATCGCATGACGCTTTCCAATGATGGCATCGCGAGAGAAAGATCTCGGATGATTCTTCTCTCGGTATTATAAACGCATTCACTTAAACGAGCTGAGGGGAGATCTTCTAGCCGAAGGGATTAGGGGAATGTTTAGTGGTAGCAGATGGGAAAATAAATTGGGAGGGGCTTAAATAAACCCGAAATGTAAACCTATTTAGTCGTATGATCACTCAGATGATATCATTTTAGTTGGATAATGACCAACGGCTTAAAACTGTGTGGTATTATCAAATATAAAAGCATTTTAAATATTATATTAAAATATAGTTATGTTGTTTTTGCTTGTTCTTAAGTTTCTTTATAGAAAATGCACCAGAGCCCACCTAAATCCAAACGAAATAAATCTCGCCCCAACTTGTAAACATCTATCTACATCATATATCAAAGTGTCGTGCATTTGTCATAATCTTCAGATCGTAAGGCAGTACGTTTTGTAATTGCCTCCACTAATATACGACTAATCGCCATATAATTCACGCGATTTGGCAGCTGCCACGCCCCCTCGCCCAAAATAGAAATCTCGAAATGCTAAGCGCGAATTCCTTTGACAAAATCCACGCCATATACGCCCGCCGAGTATTTTTTGTTGTCGGTTGCGGTATTTGTTTTTTGTTGACATTTCGCCATATGATTTCCATAAGCTGCCACAGCCGCGGCAAATGTTATGGACAAGTATTGGACCCGCTCGCACATGTTGCTGCTTATTTTAAGATGCGATATACGGCCATATACAAATCCAGCAAACACAACAAATCCCCGACACCGCAACGCACTTAGTTGCCAACTGAGGAGGAGGCAGAGGAGCGGCTGCGACGTCAGCTTGCAGTGACAATTGTCAATGAAGTTTCCGTAATAAATTTTCGTCTTTGGGCTGTCTGTGCGACCCTCCTTTCCCCCACTTTCCTCGCATTTTCCCGCTTTTCCCCTCCAGCGACACTCCCCTTTGGGAGCTCGACACGTTTGTCGGTTTCATTCGAATCTGTGGATATCTGTGCGGCTAGAGATGCCAGACATCTATTCCGAAACCAGGATACCATCAGTAAGTATTTGGAAAAAAGGTTGCACATAACATATATTTTAAGCAGCTTAAAGTAAAGTTTTTATAGGAATGTTCAATAATCCAATGCATATTTTAAATAGATTTCTTATTATACACTTGTTTTGTGTGTTTTACTATAAAATTAAATATTTTTGAAGATCTGTAAATTATTTGTGAATAACTAACTTAAATAAATGTAGTATAATGTTCTGTACTTGAGGGAACTTTTTGGAAAAGTCTTTTTCATTATGATTTTCAGTTCATTATTTTGTTGAAATTTGTAAAATAATATACTATCTTAGGGTATTGGATAATGGTGTTGCTCGCCTTTTATTATTTACATTAAAGACTTATGTAATCTTTAACTTTTCATTTGTTTTATAGCTTAAACCCCAATTAATTTAATATTTGAACAAGAAAATGTAAATGAATAAAATCATAATTTAAATGGATCTTAAATTACACCAGTTTACAAAAGAAAATTGATGAAATACGCCTTTCAGGAAACCTTTGTTTTCCGGTAAGATACATCTCCCTGATTAAGAAAAGGGCACTTAAAATTTTTTCTATGGTACCAATTTTTTTTAAAGTGTAAAAAACGTTTTTAGCACTTTTTTATTTTCTAACTCGAGTTGCGATAAACCGAATTCGGTCATTAAGGACTCATTTTACAGGTAATAGAATGCCCTTTAACTTTCTTATACACATCATTAAGTTCCATTCATTAGTTCAAAAGCTACACTTCGTCAAAGTTGAAAAATTTGGAAAAAAATCAAAAACGCTGGCATAAATGGCTTCTTTAAAAATACACGCGTAAAAACCGAAATTAGTTTTATGTTTTTTTCTTGATGGCTGAACCATAACGGAGAATATGCGCCATAGATCACGACAATCCGTTGGTAAATCGATTTTTAACAGATTTTTAAACGTATATACCCAAGTTCATTATTCGGGAGCAGCGGCCGTTAAACGTTATTTTAAATTTTCAGTGTTGGGGAACGTAAGAATTTGGTGCAAGTTGTTATGCATAACGTCAGTTTCTTTGCTATAGCGCTGGGCAAGCTAAAGAGTATGCGATTGCAGTTACGAGGAAATCATTTTCATATATTTTTAGCAAGGAAACTGACGTTATGCATAACAACTTGCACCAAATTCTTACGTTCCCCAACACTGAAAATTTAAAATAACGTTTAACGGCCGCTGCTCCCGAATAATGAACTTGGGTATATACGTTTAAAAATCTGTTAAAAATCGATTTACCAACGGATTGTCGTGATCTATGGCGCATATTCTCCGTTATGGTTCAGCCATCAAGAAAAAAACATAAAACTAATTTCGGTTTTTACGCGTGTATTTTTAAAGAAGCCATTTATGCCAGCGTTTTTGATTTTTTTCCAAATTTTTCAACTTTGACGAAGTGTAGCTTTTGAACTAATGAATGGAACTTAATGATGTGTATAAGAAAGTTAAAGGGCATTCTATTACCTGTAAAATGAGTCCTTAATGACCGAATTCGGTTTATCGCAACTCGAGTTAGAAAATAAAAAAGTGCTAAAAACGTTTTTTACACTTTAAAAAAAATTGGTACCATAGAAAAAATTTTAAGTGCCCTTTTCTTAATCAGGGAGATGTATCTTACCGGAAAACAAAGGTTTCCTGAAAGGCGTATTTCATCAATTTTTTTTTGTAAACTGGTGTTATTTAGGATCTTCAACCGGTGCTTGGTTTCTACTACTACTAAAAAGGCCAAATCGACAGCACTGCGGTGTGTGTGTTTCTGGGTTGCATGCAACGTGGACCGTCGAGAAGTGGAGTCCACGGCTCGTTTGCCACGCCACGAGGATTTGGTGTCGCGGCTTTTTATGAGGATCAGCTGCAGTTGCGGCCATATAAAACAAACATACGATGGGTGAAATCTATGGCCGATGCCGGCCGAACTCCCTATACCCTCTATATAGGGCGCCAGGAGGGGATCCATAGATTGCTGTTGCTTTGAGTCTTCCCTGAGTTGTTTACGATGCTGTAAATCATGTGACAGATATGTGCGAACTAGTTTCAGGTGTCGGGTTAAGAGTGCTTAAGTACTTTCGGATATAGCAATAGGTATACAAATGCAAGACCTGTATCCATAAGTAAGCACGATCAGCTCCTTTTCCGGCTTTCTGATCTTTTACTATATATAAGTTTGAGTATTACCGATTTTATTTCCTTGATCTTGGACATTTTTTCTTCAGAAATATCTTGAAAACTTAAAGGAATTCTTCAATCTATCAGGATCGTCGTAATACTTATTTTTAAAAAAATTTCAAAACATAGTAAAACTATTTTTTTGTTTTTCTTTATAAATTAATTTTTTAGTATTTCTTTTTTATTCAATTTAAGTATTTTAGTTTTATTAAAATTCCAAAATCGATGTGTTCTTTTGAATTAGTTTTTAGTTAAGGTTATGTTCGTTGAGTTAGAACGAACTAAATTAAAAAGGTAAAAGATGATATAGGGGTTTTGTTAACCATATATTTACAAGATCATCCCCTTAGCGA
The DNA here is from genome assembly GCF_043229965.1 of Drosophila suzukii. Classification (NCBI taxonomy): domain Eukaryota; kingdom Metazoa; phylum Arthropoda; class Insecta; order Diptera; family Drosophilidae; genus Drosophila; species Drosophila suzukii. Next base: position 22,464,673 of record NC_092082.1, on the reverse strand, counting down.
CTGTAGCCGCCTTGAAGAGAATAAAATAAACATTCGACTCGATTCGCTTGGCGGCTGAATGATGGCAGAAGTTGGTCTTTTAATATGCAAAATTCACAGCATTAATTACACTTGCTGCGAGTCGTTCGCGATGTCTTTGAAGCAGCTAACAACATGGCTGCCTCCTGAAAATCCGACACCATATCGGGGGGTATGGCATGGGGATATGGTCTTATGGCTGTGGGCATGGAAAAGTCCAGGCAGCGTTTCCCACTCAATTACCTTGACGCTGCGCCCGCTGGTGGCATAAATCATTTACCATAAAAACGTCGCCTTGTCTACACTTTTCCTTTTCATATGCCAAAAATAAGCGAGCGCTTACGAAACACTCGAATGGTGGGGGACACTCTGCTCCTCGGAGAGGGACCCGAGATACCCATTCAATAATATCCACCGAAAGATACTACAGTTTTCCCTCAACCCAACCCCCACCGAATGTAGCATGTTTTCAATGTCTATTTTTGGGCGTCGCACGTTTGTGTTTTACTCTTTTTTTGGGATAAATGTCTAAAGCGGAGAGTCTTGCTTTGGGCCCCTCGTCTCCGATTGTGTGGCATTCATAAATATTCCCAGGCGAGCGGTGAAAAGTTGCCTCGACCAAAGTTGGCCACAAATTGTTTTCCATGACTGTTTGCCTGTTTGCCTGTCTGTCTGCTGTGTGTTTGTGTGTGTGTCGCCCCCTGGCGGTGATTTTGCGCAACTCGGTGCACGCTCCATAATTCAATCAATTAATATCATTATTATTATTGACTGGCCATTGTTTGCCCGGCCCTGACTCTCGGGTAATTAATTACAATAATTAGAATTTAACAAGCCATGTTTGGGGGCTCCCAGCGTTCACCTCCCGAATTCCACCCACCTTTTCGAACAGCTGTCGGCCATCATCGTGGGGAATTCCTCTCCGATTTCATTTCCCTTCCAATTTTTTAAGTGAAACCATTTGCAGAGGTCACAAATTTGTTCAGTGAGGCAGGCATTCAATTTGTTTATTTTTTCTATTTGTTTGTTTTTTTCGGGGGCCTATGGTTCTCTGGGGGGAAATCAAGCGTTGAGTAAGTAGTTCCCTGTGAATTTATGGTGGGAAATGAGTTCGACTAGTTGCTCTGTTTATATTTGTATATTGGAGACAAATCAAATGCTTAAGAGATCGAAAAAATGTGTTTATAATAAGGCAGCTAATGGACAGAAAACCACGAAAAAGGGGTCTGGGGATATCACTTACAATGGGGGAATTTTTTTCGGGCCTTTGGTTAAATAAGTCTGTTTGATATCATAGCTCGTGGGAAGTTGAGGGCGAGAAAGGCAATTGGAATTTAAGCCAGGGAATTAAGGGGATACTTCCTCTCGGATTAAATTATTGTAAATATGTATCAGGAAGTTTTGGTCTATAAGAACAACTATTTGCAAATTTTATAACATAGCCCGCATTTGAAAACAAGGTTCTTAAAATCACATGGAATACACGTACTAACTTAGAGTATTATTTGAGCCTCATTTATTGGTACTTAACACAAAGAGTTATACATGGAAAGATGATTCATCAGAGATTTTGAACTTTCTCCCAAATGAATGAAGCGCTTCCGAGGAATACCGACCCTATAATACCTTTAACATCTGTCTACATGAAACGTTTACGGTTTCCTTTAACCAATTAAAGCTTCGTTGGAACAGCCCATAATCCTGCTGTAAAGGATCTCATTAAGATAGGGATCTTTCATCAAAAAACCATTAACGAAACCAACAGATTTTAAGGGGCTCTAACCCCAAGATCGATAAGAGTTGGATGCGATAGGATTGGGTTAGGTAAGGTTAGGACCGCTTAATGATTGGTATATCCACAGTGAGAGAAAGGTGGAGGGGGGAACCTCTAGTTCACTTTTACCCAATCGATCGCCGGTTGCCCAGAAGCTATAAACTGTTTTGAGTAGGGACAATTGAGGCAACAGCTGGCAGCGTGGTCTTAATGACTTGGGATCGCTTTGCGGAGCGAACCCGTTACGCCCTGGCCAGATCCTCAATGGCCACTCTGTCCTGGGGCGTATTAATTTATGTATAACTTATAAACTTGAGGGCCATTAACATGTCCCATTGCCGCTGGCGACTTCCGCACCAAAACGTCAAACTCGGGCGACACCTCCTACAGATGAGAACTGGGCCCTGATGTTAGGATATATCCCTCCGATTCCCTGTGTCCCAATGGCTTGTTGGTTGGTTCGTTTTTTAAGCCATATGTTCGGGCCAAACCGACAAGACTCTCTCCCGTAAAAACTTTAAAAACAGGCCGCGCTAAAAGCAAAATTCGATTCTTTGCCATTTCCATTTCCACTGAGTAACAAACAACCGTTGCAAGATGGAACTGGCAGTGGATGTGGCTTTAGCCTTAGCTTTGGCACCGGGAACGGGATCGGGAATGGGAATGGGAATAAGACCAGGGCCCGATCCAGAGACCCTGACTTTAAGACGGGAACAGAGCCGAAGACCATGACCAAAGACCAAAGATCCAAATGGGCCGAGTCGTTGCATGTTTCTTACTTGATTTTCTGCTATAAATTAAAGGACTTTAATGACACTTTGGACGACGACGATCGCCAGGCGAATTGTTCGACTTGAGGCTGCGTCTGGAACTGCGGTTGTGTGCGATGCAAAGTCATTCGCCATGGGTGCGAAAATGCCACGCAATGTCCAATAACAACAAAAAAGAAAAACGACGCACTGAACTAAAATATTGAATATAAAATGATACTTATACAGGAAAATATACCATTTTGTCTAGTTTTTCATAATTTAATTTACGTTAGCCTTCGGAAAAAGTTACAATGACTTTTCAGAAAATACCCACCCTTTACCCTTAAATATCTAAGCCATCGAGTGTTCAAGAAAATTTTAGTTATTGCCAATAAAAAAAGTAAGTTAAAAATGTTTCAGATAAACGATATGAGATCTATGTTAATCAGTTAAGATTAGGTGCTAATATAAATTAATTAGGTCTAACAGAGCAGTCTAAAATGTAAAAAGAATTTGCTGTTCATTTTTAGAAAACATCATTGTTATTCTTATTTATACTTTCAATCAGTATCCACTATCCTCTATACTTATCCACTTTAATATAAAGCTAAAGAAAATTTAAATTGGTGAATATGTAACTTTTAAAACAATTTCGATGACAAACTCTCTAGAACCCATTTTTTTGAGTGTGTCAACACCAACAGCCCTCGACCATTGTATGACCAATAGAATGTGGATTTCAGACGCAGACGACTGTGACTGAAACTGAGGCTCTGGGCTCGGAACGCGGCCTTCCTCGATTCGAGTGCAGGAAATTCATTAAGTGTATTTATTGCTTCGATTAAGATGGACACTTCTCACCTGCAAAAGAGGTCCGAGGTTCGAGGCCCGGGGACTGGGCACCGGGTACAGGGTGCCGGGTACTGGGGACCTGGGACCTGGGCCCCAAGATCTGGTCCGGCTGGAGTTGGTTGGCCTTCGATATTCGATTCCGATCCGTTTTGGCTCGGCTCGTTTCGTTTCGTTCTCCATTCGGCCGGGATTGTACATAAATTTCAGGTCATTGTGTTTACACAATGTCGCCGTCGTTTTTGTTAAGATTGGCACCGCCGAGGCCCACTCCCTTGGGCTGCAAATATGCAGATGAAATCACCCAAAAACATTATGCGTTGATAATTAAGCCAAGGAATCTCAATTCTTAGTGTCAGGCTTGTCTTGTCGCCTTTTAAGTATTTGAGATGTGAGACAGAGCCGGCAATAGGCCCCGAGAAAGAGATGGGAGACGAAGGAGGACGGCATCCAATTCACTCATTTCAATTTTATTGTTATTCGCCTCTTTTATGGCCTGCCTACAGTGGGAATTGGTTAAGGTGGAGGAATTTATTACAGTTACTGTTTACAGGATTAGCCGGGGAATCGAATCTCTGGCCGATACAGTAGCCGGGGCCAGTGATCCAACTGGAAATGGGATAAGATAATGCCCAGAACGAGCCGGCCTTCCATTTAACCCGTTGCCAATATCTCTAAGATCTAGAAGGCAAGCGCATCTGATTGAGGAACCTGATTAAATGAAGCAGTTAAATGTTGCGGAAGTTAAGCGAACTCAACTATGTTCTTCTAATTACCTAATCGCAAATGACAAATTTTGAAGTTTATTGCTGTTCAATTTATGTGCCTAAATTATGTATAGAGTGGGCTTAGATTCTAAAAACTGTTGGATCTCTCTTTATTAGTGTCATGATAATAGCTTAACCTCATTGATTTTCAAACTTATAAAAAATAATAACATAATTTGTATCATACATATTTAGAGTATAGAAAATTACGCAATTAAATATTTACATTTCGGTTTAATTTTTTGAAAAAAGTTATTCAACAGCTGAATACAGGTAATAGCGACTAGACTGTCTTTAACTTTCTTCACATATTGCGTTAGATTACCTACAGCGTTTTTTGATCGGAAACGTTTTGCCTTGATGGTTGTGCCATGGAACATATAGTAGCTATCCATGGGATCGTACCCTTTCCAGTGCCCGTGTTGGACATCCAGTGACCCTCCCACCTGGACCGTTGAAGGAGCCCCCATTAAATGTCCATGTTGTTGGTTTTATGAGTGAGCAGAGCCCGGGCTCGAAAGCCTGAGCAGTTGAGAACGGCTGAGGCTGCAGTAAATTTAAACTTGCAATTGTTTTAATTGCCCGGGCACGTCGTGTTCGCATATTTATGGCATAACGGAAATGAGTTAATAACAAAGTACGAGCCAAACAGGCAAACAACAGAACGGAATCACTGTCCGGACGCCAAGACAGAATCGGGGGGAGATTTAATACCTGACAGGGATAAACGTTTCTGTCCAACTGCGATTCCATCTGTGGGGTGGGGACTCCCTTCTCTTTCCAACGGAGGATCGCGGTGGGTTGGGGTTGTCATTTAAATGAAATTACTGTCAGATTTTACAGAAATAAAATTTCGAAATTACGTCAGTTTTATGTACTCCTATTTCGCATCCCTGCGATTCCGCTTCTTAGACATTTCCGTATGGCAAAAACACACAGAAAGTTCCTGGTACTCCGTCGGTCATCGCGCTCGTTAAATTTATGACCATACACACTGGACAACATAATTCGGTGTGGATATTTCAAAGAGCTTTCGGCTCTGGCGGATTAAGAACGCGTGTTGCCCGCAAAAGGGGGCGTGAAAGGGGATAAGGTGTCTTACATACATATATGATATGTGTGTTTTTACAGCAGCAGATAAACCTCTTTGAAGTGCGGGATTGTGCGGGAACCGAGAAGACCAGGCGGTTATGTTTATATGGGTTTTCAATTGTGGCGGGGAATATTGTTCTTTCACCGCTCACGGTAGTTGAATAAATCAGGAGTAATACGAAATTAATGGGAAGTAATTTATTTATAGGAAGGCGATTTTTGAATGGCTAAGAACTTAACAGATAATACTTTCTTTAAACTTTAATAATATTCTTCAGAAATAATATTTTCTATTAGCATAGGGGGATTCTATTTTTAAATGTTGTCAATTGGCAATTCAAAAATAATTGTAATTGTAGCAATATGCAATCATATAAAGAAAGCGTTAAATAATAATAATATCGTATGGTATTTTAAATTCTTTTGGTTTGGATTTGGTTTGGTAATAATTCTAATATTATCTTTAGATAGTTCTATATAAAATGATATACATAACATTTATTACTTTAAAAGGACTAAAATTTTATTTTGGAACTTTACTTTTTAGAACAAAAAAGTAGTTAAATCGCTTAAAGCGGTCTGTCACTCGGATGAGCAATAGTCCGAAATCCCAAGTCTTTGACAGGTAAGTATTAAAATGTATTTCCCCCAGATTTCCGCCCATGCCCAGCTCCATTTTCTACATAACCCATCCTGTGACACTGGGATCATCAAAGCGTTGGCCAGAAAACCATTAAGTGCTCGCCGGGATTGCAGCCATTGAATGCCCACGAAAGCAATCGATTCACGTGCCGTATTGAGTTGTTCGGATAGCCTCTTTTTTTCGATTCGACAGCGGACATTAAACAAATCCATTGACCGGTAACAGGAACAGGAACGGAAACAGAAACAGGAACGGAAACCGATACCGAAACAGAAACAGAAACACACGCAAATCTTGATTGAATCAACTTAATTTAGATCAGAGCCCGGTGATTCGTGTGTGTGGTCGTAAAAAGCGCGACATATTGGGATTGGAACCTCGGACTTATCACACGTCGGGGTCTGTGGGTTATCCTGCCCCATCGGTGGGTGTCTGTAAACTTTTATGACACGTGGTGGAGTTGCCGCAACAAATAACAGCAAACAGCAAAACAACAAGCAACAAACAACGGGCAACGTACAACGTACAACGTACAACAACCGGCAAAATCGACAACGGGAACAACAAGAGTTGTTTAATAATAATAAAAACAAATGAAAAGAGCACGTAGTTGGTGGCAGCAGCAGCACCGCAACAAAGGTGGCCATGGCTGAATGGCGATTGCTCCAGGGGTCAGAGGTCAGGGGACAGTGGGTGGCGAAGCGGTGCCGAGTGGATTGCGGCTCCTATGTGATAGGAATGCCATTTTGCATGTGGCTTGGTGTGACAAAGCAGCAACCAATTACCAAATACGAAAAATGACAACTTGCAACAAAAGCGCAAAAAAAGGAAATGGAAACTAACAACGAAATCTGCAACACTGAGAGAAATACTGAAAGGTTCCGATGTATTCCTATAATATCTTGTAGTATTCAGTAATAAGTGAAGGTTTTTTTATCAACATGTGGTTAATCAGAAAGAAGAAATTTGTACACATTCAATAAAGCAAATAATCTAATCATATTTCTAGTTCCTTTCTGGATTCTAAGTACTAACAAAAAATGTAAGTCATTTTATAACAATATTTTGAAATTTTAAAATATAAATTCTTATGGGAGTTTTGGAAATAAACTAAAAAACAGAAAATTAAATAAGGATATTTTTCGATATTTTTGTAGAGAAAGAAACGGTTTTTCCCTAAGATAAAAGTTTTCTTGTTATTTTGTAAATATGTATTTTGTTATAAGCAAAGCTACCTTGCTGAAAAGTACTAATACTTGACCTATTCCTGAAATTTATACTTTAATTTTTTTTTACTAATATAATTTTGTTATATGGTCAAATGGAATTGCTGCAAAATTCTCTATGAACATTACATAACATCTTAACACCTTGTTTCTAGCACAATATTGTGTAATGGTTTCAGAAATAAGTTTATCGTTTTATTTATGGTTTGTCTCAGTGTAAGAAATGGTAGAGTGGGTAAAATGGGAGTTACTAGGTGTCGGTGGGACAGCTGCAACAGCAACCAGCAAAACTTCCACTAACCGCAGCTCAAAACATTATCCTGTGCCGTGCCACCAATTTGACTTGATAGTTGGCACAGCCTTCTCCACCGCACCCCTCCCCTCCCATCGCCACCCCTCCCCAGTTCTGTACCGCCAGCCAACCTCCCCTCCACCTCCTCAACCCTCCGGCAATTGACACGTTAGCTTGGAAGCTTTGGCAGCAGCCGGCACAACAACTGAATATCCACTATCCACTTTGGCCAGGAGCAGCCGCTCTGTCCCGCTCCGATTTAGTTGGGTTTTGGTTCGGTTTGTTTGTTTTACGACCATGTTGCACCTACAAGCCGAACCTGCAACCTGGAATCTCAGCCTGCTCGGATCTGGCTGCGTGAGACGATCGTGAAGGTTTTAGGTAAAAGAAGGAATGTATTCCTTGTGGATTAATATTTAAAATTACTTGTTTTTATTGATATCATTTCGATATACACAGCGTTTAAAAATACTTAAGTAGCAGGTATTACATACTTTAAGATCTTTTAGGGAATAGTTTACAATAAGAACATTTTAGGGAATAGTTTGTTTTAAGAACTTTTTAGGGAATAGTTTATTTTAAAAACATTTTAGGGTTTCTTTTATTCCTTTTAATTTTGTTTTTAATTCCTGAACATTTTGTATATTATCTCATGTTAAATGTAAAGTACACATCAAATTATGTAAAATTAGTTTTAAGGAGTACCAAATATTTTTGTATACTCTTACTTCGAGTAATCATTATTAGCTTCAGGGTCTATCGATTTCTTTATTCAATAAAAGTCGAAGATTGTATATCAATTATTTAGGCCATATGACACTTGCTTGATATTTTACTAAGAGACTGTGTTTATTTTAAAAAGTAACTATTATAATTTTATTTGCCTCTTTCTGAGCTTATTTTATTTTAACTTTTGCCATAACCATTTTGCACATCATTGAAATTCTTCAACGCGGTGGATCAATTAAAAAGCCTCAACTAGGTGGATTGATTGTTCCGATCACCGCAAATTCCGTTCCTGTCACGCTGACATCTCTTCCCCAATCCCACTCAAATTTGTTTGGCCCAGCCGCAGCCGTCGGTACGTGATTCCATCAAACATAAAAAGAGAAAATTTACCAAAATAAACAAGAGACAAGCAAATCCAACCAAAAAAAAAAAGAATAAAAAAAGGAACCGAAACCGACTCGAACCCGAAAAGAATTTTCAAATCGAATGCAAAAATTGTGCAAACTCGTGAATACAAAATGCTTTGTAGCCAGAACCGAGAGAACGGAGACTAAACTAAAGCTACAACTAAAAATTTTATTATTGGGAGACTTGGGGGGCGAGTGGTATCTGTCGAAAGTCGAAATGAAATCACAGACATCGAGATGGAATGGTTCGAGATGGGGATAGAATAGGATGGGAAGATGGGAGTTGTCTCGCCTCTGTTTCTGGTTTTTGGTCTGACGACCAATTTCTGGTCGGTGGCAAACTGAATTATATTTTGAGTGGTCGCCACTCCCCTTAAAAATGCCTCTTTCCAAAGCATTTCCTTGCCATTTCCCCCCTGCCGACTGTTTTTATGTGTTTTGATGTTGTCAAGCAATTAAAAATGTTGTGCCAATGCCTTTAATAGACATTTTTGTTTTGTATTTCCTAGGTTTTACTTGTGACATTTATGCGAATTTCATTTGCAGTGAAAAGAGACGGAATGGCAAATGGGGAATGCGAATTTGAATGTGTGTGGCATTTATGGGTTTTTGTTCCACCAACGGGGACTGGATTCGGGCTGAACAGGAAGCCCCAACATAAGTGATACACATTGGGAGTAAATAATTGAAAGAGCTGCTGCAAAATGTGATTTCAATGCAACTCCGGCTAGCATGGGTTGACAAAGGAATAAATCGCTCACAGATAACCAAAAGCAATTTGCCTGGAACTTCTTTAAACTGAGGATTACCTGAATGCCTTACAAATTGCTCTCAGATAATAGGATAAATGTTGAGTTTTATTTGAAGTCTTGGAGGAAAATAGAGAAATCAAATATGGGTTAGATTTCTGTTTGTCCTAACTTGACATTATTGGGGCAATTTAAATGTTGAATGAATATAAACTGATGACCCACTGAATGGCTTGCAAATTGGACTCAGACAATGGAGATTCTGATGCCTGTGTGTGAAATAAATGTGAGTTCCCTTATTTGGCTTACAATTTGTTCATTGAAAATACTAAAAGCTAAGTTATTGGGAAAATTTCTTACATAAATGTTGGCTATTTTTAGGACACATTCGCAAACATAGTTGAGAGAAAAGAAGGTTAATTAAAATGCGCTTACGTTTTTTAAGGTTAAATTTTAGCTGCAATTATTGCACGTTAATGAAGCCAACTTTAATAGGTCCTAAATAAGCCGTCCAGCTGGTAATTGTAATTTATATAAACGACTGAGATCGAACACACTTAGCTCGCGTGGAATTCCCTTATATTAACCATTAAAGCTCTGGTCGTTAGAACGCCTCGATCAGCGTACCGTCTTGCCTGGAAATTAATGTGAAGAAATGGCATTCGCGTTAATGTCCGCAAATCGCTTAAAATAGCAGAAGTAACATCAACAATAACCGTATAAACAAGCGCTCTCCCAAATAGATACGCACAATTTCGAGGCAATCCAATATTTAGCGATCACTGCCGGCTACCTACAAGATCATTTATGGATATATTGGCCCCCCATGGACATGGGTTTCTTGGTTCCTTGGTGTTGATGCCGGCGATGCGAAACCCAACATTACGATGCCGCTGGCGAAGTCGTTACACTTTTTACGAGTCGCAGTCTTGCCATGGAAAATCGCATTAGTTAATCCGACAGATACATATGCAAAAAAAGCGTAAGAAAGGCAACGGAGGACTGCAAATGGAATGAACGAAAAAGTAGTTCCTGCACAGGGAAAAACACGGTAATTTGGGTACATAATAAGTAACTTTTAATAAACTTTTAATAAAAGCAAGAACCTATAACACAGTGATACTTACTAAATGAATTTATTTATTGATGATTAATTACTGTTAATGTTATGTGTATAAAACTGGAGATCCTTTAATAAAATTCGATATTATGTTACTCCATTTATACAAAATATTTATATTTATATTATAAAATAATTTAGTTTGTTCGTTCTTGACATTATATAATCCTTTGACACATGATATTTCAATGATAATTTAATAAAAGATAGATGATAGATTTTTTTCCATGTGCATGAGCTCTTCATATGCGAGTATGATAATTTCATTGGAGTTTTTCCTGGGCCTCTCGGCTGTGCTTATTTAACTATTACCACTTCCTTCGCCGGCAATGGTCGATGGTTTCAGCTGATTTATTGTTTGTCATACGCTTTGAAATTGCGCTTTAAATTTTGCACCGCTTCTTGCAGCTCGCAACTAGCAAGTTGCCAGTTGCAAGTTGCAACAATTACATGGCCATGGCCATGAGGCCACTGCCATTGTTATCTTTCTTTTTTTGCATGGTTAGTGTGGATGGCAGGGTTTCATTTCGTTTCGCAAAACCCCATTGGAAGCCCCGCGCTATTGACTATTTTTTTCGCGCTTAAGTTGTCGTCGTCGTTATATTCCTTCCTGTCTGTCAGTCGCTGAATTCCTGAGCCGGTCCCCAACTCCATCTCTTGTCGTTCGTCGTTCTGTGATTTATAAAAGCACGGACGACGACTCGACGGAGGAGCTGGAATGATTCTTCGACGCTGGGCCCCCAAAAGAATTTGCAGCTCCACAGAAACAGAAACAGAGGGAGAGAAAGAGACGGGGCGTTTGAGAACGAAAGAGACGGCAAGAAACATGAAGAAGCTTTTAACGAACTCTTTTCATTTGTACTTTGGTACGTAGTATGATGACATGGTTTTTTTACCCGCTCTCAACTTCTTTGAATGCCCTGCGAAGGGGTATAAAAACCAGGTAATTGAGCTTGGGAAAGGAACTAGAGATGCTGTGACGGTTTTTATAACATTTAAATGGGTTTTTATTGTTTTTATTTTAAGGGACCTCCCTTTGCACTTCTCGATCATTTCGGATTGTTATTAAATAGAATATACCCATTATATAGGTATAAAGATTTTCAAAATGTTATACGATTTAAAAGGCCATTTTTGTAAAATGAAATCTAAAAAAAAATATTGTATTTCTTATGCAGTATTATTAATTTTTAAGGTCTTCAGATCTAAATATATATAAATATTTCGACAAACTCCTAAGAGTATCCAAGTCTTTGTTTCATCCACGAAAAACACTTACCTTATCGCTTCCTTTGCTTTTGGTTATGCATATGTATCGTCTCTTAGGATCGTTCGATTCGGTATTTCAGTGCCGTTTCCCTTGATTTCTTCCAGGTTGGTTGTATTAAAATTTTGCTAAGCAGAAATTTGTGTGTGCGGAGTGGAGTTAAGGTTCGGGGTCTGGGTCTGGGTCTCTAGATGCCTACGACTGCTCCTTGACGAGAGGTTCCTGTGCCCCCGAGTTCCCACTTCCCAGTTCTCAGTTTCAAGTCGGTTTGTCTGGCGGCATCGACAACGACATATCGACATCGGACTGGGTGCATCGGTGAGTTGAAGAAGTGATGACAACAACGACGTATGAGCACCCGGGTTTGTGCCGCATTTAAATTTCAAATTGGTTCGTTAACATGAAGTTAACATATCTGCTAATTGCTGATTGCCAAAGTCGCTCGCTGCCAGAGACCCAGAGCCAAAGAGGAAGCTCCGTTGCGAACCGAACCCGAATCCGAGCCCCAAAGATCCAAGAGGGGAGCAGATGCCCAGATACTCGTATTCGGTTAGCAGCTACCAATGTAGTCCGGGCCAGTATCTTGATGCCTCTGTGCAGGCAACGGCAGCATCCACAACAGTAACAAGTTGGAGTGCCACCGAATGGCATTCCGACTATAAGATACCTGGTACTTGTTTCTGATTTGAAAAGAGAAGCAAACATTTCAGCTTGGCTTGCTATGAAAATTAAAGCATACTTCAGGGGTTGGAAACTTTAGGTTCCGTCAACCATTTAACTGATTTACTGATAATCCTATTATAAACCCATCCGTATTTGCTTAAATTTCGATATCCGCAGGATAATCATGGAATTTTAAGGTTAATATATGCATCACGAGATAATATTTTATGATAGTTTTCAAAATACTTCAAAACAGTTAACAGTATTTCATAAGGATATAAAGCTATTAGCAATACTTAATATTTTTGCAAAAGGGAACAATATTTTCTGTGTGAAACAAATTTTCTATACAGATTCTCTCTTTTAAGTTGTATTAATCCGATGAAATTTGACATGGGGCTGTTTTGATTAGATGATACGTCAACACCAAAACATCATTATTAATAAAACTATCACAAAATATTATAACTTAATCAATTCAAATATGTGTTAATGAGATATACTCATTTGTAATGCAAAACTAGGAGGTATGACAAAAGCAAAACGAGAGAAAAAAAAACAAAGCACTAGCAGGAGCAACAACAAGTGTGGCAGGTATATTGCAGTCGGGTGCATCGGCGTCCTCCTCGAAATAAGCGTATCTAATAGATACTTGCACACGCAGTGGAAACTGCAGAGGTAGCAACGCCATCACCATACCGACCCATCCCCAGAAGCTTTTCCTTTTCTGCCTTTCTTATGGAAATTTGATGTTGTTGGAAAGTTAAGTTCATTAAGTGTTAGTATTTGAACCTCTGGCAGACAGCCTTGCCATCGATACCAATCTCAGGAGTCTACCTCCCGCCCGCTTCCCCTCCATTTTGGCTGCAACTGCTGATGATGAGCAAATTCAAGTGTTTTTGACCAGCCGGTGGGCCTGGCCCGATCCGTTTTGTTGGCCTCCACTTGCAGCTCTCCGGTATTTGGCCATTTGGCCATTTGGGAACACACGCACGCAGCGCAGACACCTTTGATAAGCAACCAATTGAGGCTCACACGCCCATGGGTGGGTTTTCAACTGGAGACGTTGATGGGGATGGGGCACCTGGAAAAGTGTATTGGAAATTAACTGACACAACTCGAGACCCCGGAAGGGGGCCTGGGCATATCGAATATGGCCAGGGAATGGGCACGAGACAGAAGCCTCCTTGTGGCATTCCACCCGTCTGTCTGCCAAGTTTCGGAAAATCCCCAAAAGTGGCTTCTGCGTGCAAACATGTTTTGCATAATTTTCCAAAGTAGTCTGGACGCTCGTTGTTCAATTGCGGAGTTACTAACGATTTTTCGCAGACTTGATTTAAATTGGAAATTTATTTTGAGTTTGTTGATAAGAAAAACAACTTGGGGGTCAAAATATACGGACTGACTGATATTTGGGGCTTTAATCATTTATTATTTATGTTTTTTTTAAGAAAACTCTTAATCTTTAATCTTTAATTTTTAGAGTAGCGAATATATGTGTTGAACCTCACACATAAATGAAGAACAAAAACCTGTAATTGAATTAATGAATATAATTTTTCAATCAAAAAAGAACAGCGCTCCCAGAAATTTAAATAAAATTCTTATGAAATATGTCAAGAAACAACCAAATTTGGAATAATTTTAACCGCTTTCGTTTAAATCGGGAAGCGTAAAATTTCATGGGAATGTGACGCTTCAATGTCAGCACATCGATCCGCTTCCTGATTTCGCCAGAACCTCCGGCGAACTTCGACGCAAAAACCATCTGTCAGTCGCCGCACATCCTCCCCCGACTCCAAAACACATTCCCACTCGCCCATCCGACACTTCCACCAACCCAAGGCCAACAAAATTCGCAAAGCCTTACAATAACAAATGGCAAAAATAACAACAGCTTCAGCAACAACAAACAAGCGGGGACTGGGAAAAAATTATGAAATATGCAAAGCAATAAACAATTTAAAATCAAATAAAAAGACAACTTCATATGCAACCCGATTCCGAAAATCGAAATCGATTGCAGCTTAAACTTGGTTGGGACAGCACCAAAAAAGAGCAGGCAAAAACCAGAACAAAATAAATACAAATAAAAATAAAAAAGGAGAAAAAATATCAATATTTTATGCTTTAAGCGTTTGTTTGCTTAGAACGACCCCCGAAAAGCCGAAATCCACCAGACGAAGTGGAACGGCGATCGAAGTTGGAGTCGCACTCGCCGGCTTCAGAGTTGGACCACATTGGACCACATGGCGCACTCGGAGTTGTGGCTCCTCTGGCCAACAGTGTCCCCCCGAGGTCCCGACCCCTCCTCCCGGAAAGCCCCCTCCTGGAAACCCCTCTATGTGGTGCCTACTACTGTTGCGGCTGCCGGTTCGTTGTTGTCTAAATTTATGATTATTGCCCTGCCAAGCATCTTACGAGCAACGGCACAAAAAAAAACTTAACAGCGGCGGACTCAATTCGCCTTGGCTCAGCCGAAAAAAAATTTGTGGCGGAAAAGGAGGTTATCGAACATCCACATACCCTTCGGATGGAACTGTCCTATCAGCAAAAAGTTATACAAACAATCTAATTATTTATGTTTGAGTTTTGTTTACACAATTATGTTGTTCTTTCTACTTTTTCTCTATTTTATTGTGCCAACTTTGGGAATTCAGAAACGTCAGATTTTTCAAATTATTTTTGGGTCTTGAAGAAAACATAGGATGATCTTTAATAAAATGTAATATTTATAATGTTATCTTAACTATTTCAATTGCGATGGTCCATCTTTTTCTAATACATTAAAATAAATATTATATATCCTAAAT
Source organism: Drosophila suzukii (assembly GCF_043229965.1). Taxonomy (NCBI): domain Eukaryota; kingdom Metazoa; phylum Arthropoda; class Insecta; order Diptera; family Drosophilidae; genus Drosophila; species Drosophila suzukii. The sequence continues at coordinate 22,449,512 of NC_092082.1, read as the reverse complement.
ATTTAAGAAATTGTTTGGGTCAACCTTTAATTTTAGTGAAATAATATTTTACGATATCAGCGGTAGGATGCATCTGAATAGATAAATAATGGCTTATTTTTAGAAAAAGGTGAATATTCTTCCAGTTACTAAGCAAGTTTTTTCCCCTAATAATAAAAAGGAAGTATACTGAGAAACGTTACCCAGTGAAATATAAAAAATCTGATAGATATGCAGACCCTCTGTTAGAGTATGGGAAATGCAGCGAACGTGTGGGGAGGCGGGTGGACAGCGGGTCCAAGTGAAGTGATTCTGCAGTTATAAAAATTGGATTTTGCGCGCAACTTAATCACATTTTCGCCTCCAACTCGAGAGACTCTCAAACTTGTGCTTTTTTTCCACAGCCCCTCCACCTCCCCAGCCATTTCAGCTATTTTATTGCCGTCGACTCATTGTGACGATTTTTTGCCGAGTGTATGTGAGTGTGTGCTTGAGTGAGGTTCGCTTAGAGATTCCTCTTTGCGGTGGCTCCTTGTGCGCTGGGCGAAAATTTACGATTATATCGAAATCTGATGGTTTATATGCCAGACTCACTGTGGCCGAAAAAAAAGTGGAAAAACAAAAAGCATAACACCCATAGAGCGACTACTTTGTACGGAAGATTTACGGAAAAAATTAATTTACGATTCCAGTGAAAATCAAATTACGTAGTCGCCGTGTCTTCACCGAGCCAGCAACAAAGTTTTATTTAAACTAGAGTTCCGTAATTAATTTCCAAACCCTGGCGACTGGAAATCGAGAAGACCTAGTCGTAAGTTGATTAAGGCGCATGAGATAAAACCCGTTTAATTTTGTTTAGTGCCCCGCAATGATTAACCAATAACGATAGTGGATGGTCGGGGGTTCTATGAAAATGGGGAAAAGTTTATAAATGCAATTGCACTTAATTCGTTGGCTGGGTAACTCACTTTTATGAGCTTCACAGAGAAACAGCCGAAATGGAAATGCAGAGCATGGGAATACAATTGGAAGTGTATTGATAAGCGACTTAAGGGTTAGATAATAAAATTAAATGAAGATAGGTGGACGTTTTTGGGTTTACTGTGAGAACTGCGTAATGAGTTAAAGGGCAGTAACAAAATAATGCGTAATCCCAAGATCAACTTAAATGGGGGAGTACTTGTATCTTCGCTTTCCTTGTGTGGGAAATGTCTTGGATATTTCTAAGTAACCTTATTTATGGTGTTTTTATGCAAGAATTGCCTTCTTATGACTCGGCTTATATTCTTGGATTCAGGTTTTGAAACCGTCGTAAGAATGAATGAAGTTACTTAAACTTAACAAGTGGCATAAAATGATAAGAGCCATTCTTGCGATCGTTTACAAACCATAAAACCATATTTACTTGCACACATGCAATAACACTATGCTAATTCTTAAAGATAACAAATACGATAAATACGTGCCAGGCATATTTATAAGCAATGTTTGTGAAGGGCTTAAAGTGTGGTTGCAAAAATTAATGTATTGCGACCTAAGTTGTTGAGTATGAATATTTATCAGTATGAGATACCAGATCTAAAATAAAAGTATTGTTTGTCCATCTCAAACGACCCAAAATAAAGTGACTCATAGACCGACCTCCTGCAGATTAAGAGATTCTTAAGCGTTTTGGCCAAGGGCCATTAAGCAGGAATTTTCCCCATAAACAGGATCGCTAAGCGTTACACCTAATTACGTAAGGCGAAGCCCGCACACCCGCACAATGCACAATAAACGATAAACAAGTGCCGTAAAGCGCTGAATAAAATAAAATATTAACAATCTAATCCAATAAAAAAGAGTTGTAAATGTGCCAAGTGAATGGCAGCAAGAACCCAAACAAGCTACAAACGAGTGCGTTATAGGCGAGCAGTCATCATCATCATACCAATTCGATCCATGGCGACCAATCCCATACCATATAGTAAGTATACTATAACGTCCAGTGAAGAACCTGGCTCGCTGCTCTGTTCTGCCCGATTTACCAATAAAACGACTTGAAGGTCTTAACGGGTGGTTATGCGATAGTTACGGCTGCCATATATATATTGAGATGGCTGCAGTGCAATCGTGAGAATTGCTCAGATGAGTGTTCTAACGGTTTATGCAAAGCATGGTCACACCATCAAACCCCCCTCCCCCACCGGCTTTGAATGTCGAAAGTCGAAAGGAGCCAATTAGCATGCACTAAAAGTGCAAAATGCATTCTGCAAGCCAGGGCATTACATTTCATTACATGCATTCGTCGAACGACGGGGCACGCATTGTAAAACATGAACGGGGAAAATAAATAGAAATAGAAATAAAATAAGGGAACATGGGTTTACCCAGTTTGCAGTCCCCAGTTCCCAGTTCCCAGTTCCCAAAGCCTGGCTGACCATTTAAATGAAGTTGAAGCCGAAGCTGAAGCTACGATTTCGGGCCATGTAATTGAAATGTGCGACTGGGCCGGCCCGAAGAGAGTGCAACTATAAAATTAGTTTTCATGGCGTTAAGAACAGCGTTTCCAAGTAACGAAGGGCCAAGAATTCAATTTAATGCATTCAGGTCTCTTCTCGGGGTTCTTTCGTTTTATGGTCGCCAGGCGAGCGCATAAAAAGGTTATCGGCATTTAAAAGGGCAACTATAAAAAGCCAACCCGAGCTATTAAATAGCATTATTTACACTCGGGGAGTTGTCCGTCCGTCCGTCTGTATTTTTTTTAAGTTTTCTGTCCGTTGCATGGGAGAGTGCCGAAAGTGCGTGCAGTGTCCGGGTAATTGGAACAATTCCGCTTCTTGGACAATGATAAGCATTACTACTCCTCCATGGGGACAAGAGTCAAGTGCACCGTGCACAGGGCACCGCCCTCCCTTTATTGACAGTATTTCTCAGCTGGTCCCTGGGATTAGACCCGGCCAAGATTGCGTGCCAACGGAAGCCCCCGGGCACGATCACAAATATAATAAAAATATAAGCAAACTCATATTTTCATAATTGGCCAAACTGCTCCGCTTGGCAATTATCATAATTGCATAATTTTCGTTCTAAACAAGCCCGAAAAGAGTAGACATAAAATAAACAACACACATGACAGCCAATGGGTGAGTTTCGTGCACTGCAAGAAGTCGAAGATCTACGATTTTTTGATGCGATTGATGTAGGAAGTTGTAGAAATAATACGAAAGAAACATGATTGTTGAAACAATTACATCATGTTATTTGTTTATCTGAGTAATGTCATTAAATACTTTTCAAAAATTATTTATTCAAGATAAGATCCTTCAAGAACAGCATTTATATTGCTGTATAAACCAAATAAAAGTTATTATAAGCTTAAAACATTAAATGACATTACAAAATATTTCTTGTTCTTTTAAACAGATAATATTTTTAACTTCTAACAAAAATATAAAATTTATATAAATTTAGTACGGTTAGTATTTGCTTAAAAAAGCATGGATATTTATGTTCTTAAATGGTGCTCCTAGGGTGTCTGATCAGTATGAATTGATTGAAATTCAACTAATGTATAGGTCTCCCTATTTTCTCTCTCTGCTGGGAAACTTAGCTAAATTTATATGTTTACTGTTGGATTTATGTCTCTCAGACGCCGGCGCAGCAGCCGCCAGCTCAGGTTCGGCTGAAGATTGAGATTCAGGTTCGGGTTAGGGTTTTCAGCTGGGGTTTGGGACTGGGACTGGGCTGGGACTGGGCTGGGACTTGGACTGGGCCTGAGGTTCGGGTTACCGCCTGTCCAGGAAACAATTATCCACATGCTTGTTTGGCCGATTGGGGGAGCGTTCTCTCTACGGAAGCGATGTTTCCAGGGGCGTCGGATTCGGGGGAGCATTACGAGCTGGCCCGAGGGATCCCTTCTTAGGGGGCTCCAAGGAGGGGATCGCCATATATAAAGTCCGGTTCGCTCGCTGCGCATGCGCGTTTAATTTGCTGCGGCCGCCTGTTTTCGGTTTCATTTTTTCGGGACAGCGAAAATGAGCGAGAGGCGGTTGATTCAAATTAGCCACGTCTCCTCGGAGGAGAAATATCAGGCAGTGGCAGCAAGACAATGGAATGAGCAGGCGGTGCCCGGAGGCGTGTACCAGGCCGAAAAGACTCGGGGTCCGGAGTTGGCCAACCAGACCGACCAGGCCAAACTAACCCAACCGACCGACAGCCAACCAAAGAGCCACGACTCCATCTCCAACTCCAGCTCCAAACTGCCTTTATGTGCATATGCGTTTCACTCGCTGATTATAGGGTCGAAATTGCCGGGTTCAACAAGATTATTAATGTGCGCCAGCTTGTTTATACAGATACACATATGCAGATACCCATACAACGGGGGCCAAAATAATACTAATTGGCCTCTGAGTTATTCAAAGACTTTTAAAACATTTATTTAGTGGGTTACGATATCCTGTAAATAAAAATGGTATGTTATTACAAACCAATTATTAAAAGATTTAATTTGTTAAAGTAATTTTTAGCCGTTTTTAACGACTTTTTTGAAACTACTTTTTAAGACTAAAAATAATTAAAAAATGTTGTAAAACGAATGTTAAATTTTTAGTTTTTGAATACAAATCCGACTGATTTCCTGTTGTAGTTTAAATAAAAATAAGCTGTTAAGTAAGCCAGTGGCATTTGAGTAAATGTTAAGCTAGTAAACTGGCCAATAATTAAAACATCATTTTGCAAATTGAAAGATTTTTTTTATGGGTATAAAAAAATGTTGTTACTTTCAAATGTTTTTAAAAGTTGAATAGGCAAGCAAAAGTATCATTATTTCGGAAAGCTTAAGTATTTTAAAATTATGGTCTACCAAATTTTTTTTTTTATTCATTGTAATACTACTTATTTGACCTCGACTGTATATGCGTGTGTGAGCTGGTACCTTTGTTCTTGTTTCGTATTCGGAAATAAATTGGGGAATGGCTGCAGCCCTAAAATAATTTACCTCTTAACTGTTGTTTGTTTAACCCAAAAAGCAAATTAAATGCGAATGACAAACGGACGAAATGGATTGGATTGGATTGGACTGGACAAGGTAACACCGACGGAGACACCAACAAATCAACGACACCCACACCGAAGAGTGCGAAAATAATGTTATAAATACTTGTGATCCCCGGCTCCCAGGTCTTTGGGTCTGTGGAAGAAAGACTCTTTTGCGTAGGTCGGTCACTCAGTCCCGGTTCGGACTTAAGGCCCAAACAAAAAGAAAACCAGGCCCGAAAAAATGTTGGTTCTGTGTGTTGTTTTTTGTTTTTTGAGATACATATGTTCATATGCTGACATATCCGCAATGTGGCAGCATAATATAAATTGACATTGACAGTTGACATTTGTGGTACATAAATGTTAGCCCAGGCCGTTCATATATCATGATGACCATCAGCTCTCAGCCCCAGCATCTCGGAAACTCAGAAACAACAGCAGGCGGCGTCTTACTTATAGACTCGACCAGGTTTTTTAGCTTTCTTTCTCTGGCTTTTTGTTTCTTTCCGTATTATTCGAGACACATTTTTTGTTTTGTAAGTTTTCAAGTTAATTTGTTGTTGATAGGTTGACATTTTCAATTGGGGCAAACAAGGCGTTCGCCGCATGTGGTGGAAAAATTCTCTGTTCACTCGAGATGAAATGAGATGAGGCGGAATGGAATGGACTGGCCGATAGGTGACCGCAATTCAATTTGAGTGAAGGAATTGTGGCCAAAATAATTATACACTAATGAGGCACGGACTGGTATCGAAAATTGTAATTGATGAAATTGTAAGCTGCTTTTTTGTTTTCACAAGTAATAATTGAATGAGCTGTGTGTTGTTTTTGATGGAGTGGAGTGCCTGGGACACTCAAGTGACGTTGAGCCGGCCTACTGGTGGGTAGATGTCGGTCAATGGCGATATTTGTGTATGTCCGATGAACATATGTGCGTTAAAACCTTGATAACATCTTTTGAAAGTCAAGGCAACTAGATGAATAAGGTGGGAAAGCAAAGACATTACTGTTTAAATTGTTTATAAATAATATAAGTAAAAGACAACCAAATAAATGGATGCATGAAGATCTATGAGTATAATTATGCTTAAATAATTTTGACAGGTCCTCAATATTAACTAGGAAAATGTATGATTTTTTAGAAATATACTTGTACCATTTCTAAAAAACAATTTCCTATTTAGAATATACTTTGTAAATATATGCAGACCCATGAAAACTAAATATTTATTTTAAAAGAAAGTCTTTGTTTAATTCTCATAAGTTTTTAAAGTATATACATTAGGTGATAACTGCCTCATTAAAATTTATATATTCCTCACTGGGCTTCCTTTCTTATTAAAGAATATTGCATCAGAATTTCTCAGACGTTTTGCACTTAAAATTTAAAAAATTAAATTCCCGATCCGCGTGTTACTTTGAAAGACCGATTTTTTCGAGCACGTCAGCCCATAAAGAATTCAACTTTAGTGCTTCCTCTCAATTGAATCGAACCGAGTGAGAACGATCCCAATCAAAAATCAAATCAGTTCGCTTACCCCTTCCACTCGCTGGAGTTTCAGAACCCCAGTTTTTGATCCGATCTAATTAGTATGCCCGCTCATGCCTGCATATATGAAGCGATGGAGGTGCGTCTGGAATCGCATAGCCAGGATGGCGATGACGATGACTTTGGAAAGGAAATCGAAAGAACCTCCCGAGTCAAGCAGTCTGCTCCTGGGGAGACACTCTGTCTAAGCCAGGGAATATGGTAATTGGCCCTTGGGATTAATGATTCTCTTTTTTGGGTCCCTTATCGCTGCATGTAGCCCATTATTTAAACTCCGTTGCCTTGATCCTTTGACCCGCAGTCTCCACTTGGCCTTTTATCCACCGCTCCATGTAACCCAAAATCAAATAGGGTACAGCAAAAGGAAACCCAATTTGATAGCACTCCAGATAAGAATCAATCGCTTCACTGATGGTACTCTAAAAAAATGTTCAGGAATATACACATGAAACTGCACATAGAGAAATAATAAACCACTCAGACAAATTCATGATCTTTAAAATTATTTTGTAGTTTACTCTTGTTATAAAGTTTCAAATATACCCACCATGTTTATTTAAATAAAATGAATAACAAATATGTATCATTTTAAACACCGAGGCATATAGTAGATTCTTTCCCTTAGGTAACCTTGAGTCTTAATAAATAAATTATTGTTTTAGTTTTGTAGAAAACATCCAAGGGGATCTCTGGGCAAGATCGAAATATATTGGTTAACAAAAATACACAGACCTGTTCTGATGTTAGATTTGGAGAAATTTTGACGAATGTGACTTAGAAGTACTTTTTTATGCAATTTGAAAAACTTATAATCAATATTTTTTCATCATTAGAATCCTTGTAGAATTAGATAATTAGGGAAATACTTATTTCCAAGAAAAACACTAGTAAGCAGCCTAAGTAACACAATTTTTGTAAATCGAGTAAAATACTTTCTGATAGGTTAGATTTTTTTTCTGTGCATAAAATGCAAAGAGTAAACCCAAGCTCGAAATTTATTCAAATTAGGCTAGTGTTAGGGTTATGGTAGAGCAGTTCACAGTGCGCGACACCTTGCGGCATCGCCAACAACAGCAACAACAAAACGCACGTTGCACTCAACGCAACAACGCACACGGCAACAACAACAATGGCCGGCAGCAACAACAAGTACCATCGGTAACAACAATGGAACATACTAATGCCATATAACCCATTCCAATTCCATCTGACCGGTCAAAGAGTTGCAGAGGTGTTCCTCCCATCCCGAATTTGGAATTCTGTCCCCTGGTTATTGTTATTTGGGTGCTTCTTCTTTTGTTATTGTGTCGCTGTTTTTGTTGCTCTCTGTTGTTGATTTTTGAACTTGTTTCGTATCGTAAATTCAATAATTTTGACATTTTATTGCATTTTTATTACGTTTTGTGACATCATTAAATGTTTTTATGAGTTTTCTTTGTCGCTATTTGCTGCCCTCGAACTTTTTCTGTTCTCCTTTTTTTTGGATTGTTCACTTCGGTTGTTTTTTAGATGCTCTTGAAGCGAAAGAGTTGAGTCGAGTTGAGTGGGCTTAGTGCTGGGGTTCGTTTGGATCTGATGGATGCATTTGTTTTCGATAGCATTTGATAGAGATTAGAAGTCACATATTTATGGCACTTCGTTCGGGCGAAGTAATTAACGATCTGAGTGATTGATTTGTCAATGAAGCTGTTGAAGTTAATCTCTGCCGAGATGCTGATTGCTGCCGAGTTTTTACAGCGGAAATGCAAATTAAGTGGAGTTTTTACTGTCAATTAGACACAAATAAACATTAATCTTCAGTTAGCACCTAAAATATTTAATTTAACAGGAATATATTTAGAAATAATGCATCTGTGAAAGTCTACAATAATATAATTCATTCTCTAAAAGCTAATTTATTTTATTTGATATTATTCGTTATCAAGCATATCATTAAAGAACAATAGATATTCGTTTTTATCTAATTTTATGTTTTTATAAATATATTTTAAATTTTTTTTTAAGATGCTAGTCAAAATAATTCTTAAAGATAATTCTTTTTTTTTTAGAGAAACAACACCAATTATTTAAATAATTGGCGTTTAAGATACCATAGAAATATATACAAAAATTAAAAAAATGTTGTGAGTTCTAATTTAAAAGTTATTATTTATAGCGAACATAACTATGTTCCTAAATGTATAAGTCTTGAAATTAATATATAATCTTAGAGAATGTAGTTGTTTATGGAGAATGTTGTAGTCCAAAGACAACTATTTCAAAATTACAAAACATAGTTTTGCTTTATCGGCTGATGGTATAAAATATAGATAGAGTATTACCATGTCCATGTTCTCGTTAACCCTTTCTGGGGATCACATTTCGTTCTGGGGTCATCATTCTTGCACTGGTCGTTTGATGTCAATAATAAAAGTCGTTGTTCCTAAGGAAAGGCAGACTTTTCAGGGGGCAGACGTTAGGGGAACGTGCATATTAAATGCCTGTCTTCCGCGACCTTTTCGGACCTGGCCCTTTCGGCTAACAGCCATGAAATTAGACGCACACACATGTGACCGGCGAAAGGGTTCAGAGGGTCGGCGGGGGAGGAGGTCAAACCTGATGGCCTATTGAAAAGTAAAATTCGAAACTTAATTACCTGGTGCAGGTTCAACTTGAACTTCCCTAACAAACAGCTGACAGTTGGGAAACACCCGCGCAGTTTGGCCAGAAATGAGTTGGATGAACTGGAGGAGGGTTTCCGAGTTAATGGCTAATGGTCGGCGATGGTCTTCGATTTTCTCATGTGTAAAATTGCTGTAAGCTGGCCCATCCGTGCACTCTGTTGTTTTGTTAATTTGTTTAATTGTCTTGCATTTTTTTGGGACTGTCGAGTCATGTGAACGAACATCTTGTGCGGTTCGATGAGGTGAACGCAATGAACCCTAAAAACGCTTGCACATCCGTCTCAGTGAAGCAAAACCATTGTTGCGTTTTGTTTCCTTTCATTTCCAGTTATTCAAAATAGCCTCCTGCGGGTTCCATTGTCCGAAGAAAAACTGTGGATAGCATTAAGAGTGAAAGACACATCAGGTGTACCCAAAACGCTAATGAACCTCCTCGGGAAAGAAGAAAACTTTTCATTTTTCGGGAAATATTTCAACGATTCCAAATCGATCGTGAGCACTCTCCGCTGGAGCCGAAGAACCATCTTTTGTGCCGAGCTGTGAAAAATACCCAACAACAAGCGGCTTAAATGGCGCTCTTTTGGGGGCCCCCCGAATAATAATCATAATCACAAAGGCGGGGGCACAAAGGGTTCTCCCCGACCCCAAAGTCCCCTCCCTTCACCAGCCCACCTGCCCCTAAAAAAGAAACTACAATACCATGAATAAGTTACATGTGTATACACTTGTACAATGCTCACGGGATTCCGATATGGTAATTCATTGCTTTCAAACGTTTTCGGTGATTCAAAGTCTTGAATGGCTGTTTGATTGAAGGAGTGAATATTTTTGATTTTTATTGAACTGTAGGTGTCTAAATTTGGACAGCGATCATAGAGTTCGGTCTTATTGCATATGGTTCGTGAAGGTGTTCATCTTATTTGAGGGCTTTAATTAAGACGAGCTACACTTTTAAGACAGTGTGAAAAATAAACAAAAAAATTGATTGAGATATTTAATATTTGAATCATAAGTACAAAAGTCTTCATATAATAAATTTTGACTGGTTTTTCCTTCACAAAAATGTTATGTTTTTATAGGTAACATATTATTTCTACAGGAATTATAAGAAGTGTTTAAAAAGCAAAAATATATCTTTGTTTCAATTTTATTTAAGCACATAGATAGTAAAACATATCCCAAAATTAACACATTGCTTGTCGGTGCGGTTTCAATTGCTCATAATTAAGTGCGACATGATATAGCAAACCACGACATAAAAAGGATATTAATCCTGCACATAGTTCCCATAAATTTCCGCCTGGTGCTGGACCACCTACCCCTAACTCAACACCCCTACATCAGCACTATCCGACCCCCTAGTCCTGTATTCTAATTAATACGACACCTTTTATTCGAGCAGATACTCTCATTAATTGTCAAGCTTTTTATCATTTGTCAGTGAAATTGGACAAATTAATAAATTTCCATGAGCAAATGTGGACAGTTGAGTGAAAAATTAGACAGTTAAACGGAGCCAACCCCTAGATAAACACGGTACCCCCATAACTATGCTAATTATGTGAGATGTAGGAACGGACTAGATGCAAGGGCATACTTTAATAAAAACGTTATAATAATTCACTTTCCGGAGGAATTTATTGACCTGCCTGACACACAGAAAGAGAGGGCTAGAAAAGGGAGATAGAGAACGAGATAGTCGGTTAACCTGAAAGGCTGCACATGCTCAATGGGCGACATGTGACGATCCTATAGCATATCCTCTATATGGAGTGTTGGGGTTACTTTCGCATACCGACCACAAGGAGAACACGCAACCAGATGGAACTGACAGGGGTTAAGGGTGCGAAAGAGACCGCCGAAGCCGACTGAGACGGGAACAGTATAAATTTAATTTAGTCGGCCGGTCGGTCGGCTGTTTGCGCCTAACAATTAAAAGGCAAACTTCAACTAGAAACAATTTTCAAGATGAATACAAGCAGATAAGACGCGCGGGGCACTGGAGGGTTAAGACGAGGGTCGCTGCTTTTGGCATTTACGCATGGCATGCAGTTGACGCCCAGCACTCGGCTTTTGGACCCCGTTTCGTATGCGCCGGCGTCTTTCCCTCTGGAACTCCCCTTCTCTATTTCCTACGATCGCTATCCACTGAGGTGCTATAAAACCAACCGAGAACCTAGCTAGATTGCTCAAGAAAAATAGCTAGATAGTTATACCATAGTAACAACAGCTTAATATATGAATATATTCATATATCTTTTCTAAATATGTTACCTAAAATATTATTTAACATCGTTCGTTGTCGCCTTTTGATATATTGATATCCATCCCATCGAAAACTCAATGTGTTCTGATATTTGGTATATAAAAGTTACTTATAAATGCTTCAAATTTTCTAATATTGAACTTATTATATTTAGATATTATATATTTAAAAATACTTTCTTCTTTCAAAAACTCGTTTTGATTGTAAGTTTCTTTTTTAATCACTAAAAATCTTATATTTTTAAGGAAATAAAGTGTGTTGGACCATAAATATAAAATGTAATTGCTCAAGATTAAAGGACAGGATTTTTAAAAACAGTTCAGATATATGGAATGTGTAAGTTCTGGTCACTTAAAAATTTTTATAGACAATATTTTTACCAGAAAACGAGCTGAGCTGGCAGCACTGACACGCTCGACTGCAGTGACACAGCAAATGCGTGTCCCTACTCGAATACCTGACGCAAAAAGCAAAAATGTTAATAAAAATCATTTAGACAAAAGAAACTGAAATAAAATAGGCGGTGGGGGAACCGACTGAGCAGTGTTGCAGTTCAAATTGTGTGTGAGACCATTTCTCAGCTCGTTTCTTAAGCGTTTCAAATTTACGGAAAAAAGTCAAGAAGAATGTTGAAGCCATGGAATATTAATTTGGGGCAGGTAGAGATATGCAAATGAATTTGTTTGAACGTTAATGAGTTGAAAAACGCCTCCTGTCTTTGTTTTTTCTTCATTTTTTTGTATTTTTTCCAGTTTTTGCTGCTCTGGAAGTCGGCTGTCGGTTCGCTACTGAACTTGGGTTTGCTTCACTTCAATATTAATTAAAGAAAAAGATTTTCGTTCGTTCCTCTTATTTTTTGTATTTTTCTGCTACTCATTCTCTAGTGGCCGCTGCCGTCGTCAGCATTTTATTTCCTTTAATTAATCATATGCAATTTGGAGTCTGAGATCTCTCGAGTTGCTCGGCTCCGTCCGCCGGCCGTTGATCCACTTAATTATTTAGCAATTTATTCTCACAATTGTTAACAATTTTTTGTTGCTCCCCCGTCTGCACGTTTTGCGTAGTTTGGTAGCCATTCGTCGGTGTTTTCGTTGCTTTGTTGGTTTTTCCACAGTTTTGTGCCATTAAACTAATGAAATTAGGAGTGCTGGCGAGCGAAACTCTATGCTGATAAGGCGAAACTATTAAGGTTTTTGCCCCATGCGTTTTATATCTTTTCTGGGCCTTATACTTTTTGTTTTTTCGGCGGGTAATTAAAGCGTAATTAATGGTCGGGCTACCGATTCGATATGGGGAGCCTGCTTTCCGCCTCCTTGGGCGGCATCTGTGTTGGGTTTTTCGTATCTGTGTGTGGTGTGCGATTAATCAAGATCAATTAAAAAGAGTTCAAACTATTGAACTATGCGCGTATAACAAGGCGTTCCATGGGAAACAGAATAATACGAAAGTTAAAGACTTTTTCAATCCATCACGATTGTTTTGGGAGGGTGGCTGGCTGGGCGTGTGATTGGAATTTTCAGGGGTCGAGTTAAGTGGCATATTGCATGCCTCGTTAAATGAGCGATACGTTTATGTTATTATTGAGGTGTTAATAAATATTGTTGACCCAAACTTAAATGGCTTATCGATTGCTTTTAGCTTCTTTACATTCGTTATATTATGCATTTGATTTAAACTGGTCTCACATAAACCTGAATCCAATATTTTTCTAATATAAGTCAAGATAGGCTAAGTTACGTCAAGACCAAATTATTGAATGAAGATTTTCTTGGCGATCCATGGGTAAAAGCAAACTCTTAATAATGGTCCTTATTTTCATGTTGTATGAATCCCGAAATTAGTAAGTGTAATGTAATGTAATGTAAGTAAAAAAGTGGAAAAGTTAAATATCGCTTAGTAAAATTAAATATCATCTCATTTGTCAAGATTTATCTGTTAAAATGCAAACATAATATATATGTGTGTTTTTACCGGAAATGGGTTTGTATTTAAAATATTTATTTTGCAGAATATAAGCTTGAACTGTTTTAATGCTATCATTTGTTTTTTTGCCTCATTGTATTCCAGGTGCAAATATACAAAAAGACCATTCTCACGTTTTTAGCTCAGATATTCCATTTTAATATGCTCATTTGTGTTTTTCTTAACTTTGACATTTTTTGTACGTTTCACTTGCCAGATATCTGCATGAACAGAAAAAAACATACCGCATTTTACTTATTAAATACGATTTTACCCAGAAAACTACACCTCCCCTGCAGTGTGAATAATTGCCATATCAGCATTCTATTTAATTTAGTTAAATTCGGTTATCTTTAAACACGGATTCGTGTCATGAAAATGTCAAAACATAAAAAGAGCAATAATTTAACCAGGGGTTCAAACTGAATAACCAATCAGTTTACTTATTCAAGATAACAAACCGGCCGTAAACCAATTCTCGAAAATATTCGCATTAATTCCGAAACAAAAACCTAACGATGGAAGCACCAGCGAAATCAAAATATATGCAGATAAAGCCGAAAATCAATCAATTTGTGTATTTTATTGTGCCATCATGTTTTCGTGCCCGTGTTTTTTGGGGCCTCGCTGGCATATTCAATTGCCATTTAATTAATTAATCGACTTTAAAATTGTCATTTGAAATGTTTATCGCTTATTAAAAATCTATGCGCAAACAGAAAACCCAAACACAAAACGCTGAACACAAAAGGCAAAGCGACAGGACAAATAAATTTCTATTCCTACAGATATTTGCCAAATAAATTCAGTTAAACACCAGCAGATCAGCTCAGCCCAGATCGACTTGGCTTAAACGAGGTCCAGTTCCAGTTTAGATCGCTCGACAGTGATAAGCTGGGGGCGCTGCTGATGGCGTTGGCCACACGCATTAATTTCGCTTTTGGCTTTCATTAACAAAACTACGGCGAAACATGAAGACAGGCCGGCCAGAAATAAAAATACAGAAATACACGAACAAATAATACAAACCTTAAGAAGAAAAATGCTTTTTGTGATTGCGTTGGCCGCTGGCCGGGGGTTGGGTTTTGGTTGAATTTTTCTTGGTCTGGGAGGCAACTCGCTAAAAACTCGGACACGCCACATTCGCATTCGATGGAGATCGGCGGTGGCACAGGGCTTAATTTTGCAGATCGTGACACGGTAGAATAAAAGAAACATTATGATATAAATGTTTATTTCCTTAACAAATACATTTTTCGGGTCCTGTAATTGTATAACAAATATACAAACTTATAAAGTTTGATTTAAAAACATTCTTGTCAGTCTACAAGAACTAATTGTAACTGATTCCTATTTTGTAACAGTGTAATTTGTTAAATGGGATAAGTGTTTTCATTAAAGAAGGGCCTAAAAAAAATGGGATAAGTGTTTTCATTAAAGAAGGGCCTAAAAATATAGTTTTCAGAAATATTTAAAGCAAATATTGATAATATATCCCATTATAATCTTAAGTGGTTCTAAATTAAGTTATACAAAATGAAATGTTTGTACTTATATAGACCTTTTTGCATTTAAGTGATCTAAACTTTAGTAACCTAAACTATCTTATAATTGTGTTAATTTTTTACTAAAAAAGAGTTTAGAAAGAAGAAAGAATTTTTTGATAATATTTAAACTATCATTCATACCGTATTTCCTTGTGGACTTAAATGAAATTATATAGATTGTACATAAAAGACCGTGTAAAAAAATACAATAATATTTTTTATGTTATCGAGTAGGTACGTTTTTAGGCCTGTTGAACTGCCAAATTAATGGCTTGCCAATTCCAGTCCCTCACGATCCCATCTCGAAATGTGGAACCTGGGCTGGTTCGCCCGCTGTTACTGTTGGTTTGTCTTATGAGTTGTCTGACGCACGATGACGTTTAAATTTCAAATGATTGATTCCCCGCTGGCAAAAACTTTGATTAAAGCCGCACAACAGCAGCTCCGAGTTCCGTATATACCCTACTACACCATACTATCGTGGACACGCCCAGTTGAGTTTTCCCGCAGATCTTGATCCCAATCCCCGGGAAATATACCCGCATTTATGGGGGCTGACGGGTATACTAGGCCATAGACAGATGGAGAGACAGGCCTATTTGCGTGCTTAAATATTTTAATTAAAGAAAAGACCAAGACGAAGACGGAGATGGCGGGCCATGTTAGTTGGCCGAGTCAAAATATTTTGGAGGCCCCTCCCCACTGGCTTGTTTTAATTGCAGTTTACATGTCTATTAACAGGCATCCATCCATGTTGGCTGGCAACTGTTTTCCCCGCGTTTTCGTGTTTTTTTCTCCGCTTTTAATTGCAACTGTCATCAGGTGGCCGGCGGTAATTGACGGGCTGCTAAATCGCCTCCAAATATTTTACCAACTCGTGCATTGGCACAAAAACATATGCTAAAAAGCGGTGGAAAAAGCGGGACAGACCGCACTGAATGAGCTGTCAAGAAACACGACCCGTATGACTGGCGCTCGCATAAAAAATGCGACGCCTTCAATCGATCAAAGCCAATAAACCGCATAAAATGCTCGAATTTCCCCGTCGGCAGAAGGTGTCATATGCGAAATTAACACAACAATCATTTCACACGCCCATCCACATCCAGCGGCAGGTGGGAAGTCGGCCCCCCGTTCACATAATTGAATTGGATTCAATTTAATCGATTGCCATTCGGTTTATGTTGCCAAAAGGACGCTCTAATTGGGGCTGATCGTGTTACGATTGTCGGTTAGATATGAGTTGGAAATTCGAGTGGGAAACGAACAAAAACTAAATGCAATTGCCAGTGAATGGCTATTGAAATATGAATCAGGGGAAATGTTTGATTTATGAATGTATACATGGGTTAAAATTGTGTAAATAAATGAATGTGGTGTGTAAAGGGACAACTTGGCCGTATCAGTTTTTGAAAAATATATAGTAAGCCTTCCCTAGTAACTCCCTCTTTGACCTCTCATTATTATAACACATACTCAGTAGAACACAACTTACAAGTAAACTGTAAGACAATAATACAACCTTCAAGATGCGGATGCTCAATCTTAACCAAGTGGCTCCTGACTTCACCACCCATGCAGTGGTAGCTGGTGGCTTTCGGAATTTTTCCCTCTCGGATTTGCGGGGCAGATACGTACTTTTGGTATTCTATCCGGCGGACTTCTCCTACGTCTGCCCCACGGAGCTGCAGGCATTTAGCGACAGAGCTCCGGAATTCCGAAACGTGGGCTGTGAGGTCCTGGGCTGTTCGACGGACAGTCACTTTGTGCACTGTGCCTGGATGAATACCCCACGAAAGAACGGGGGTCTGGGGGAGTTGGACATTCCGCTGCTGGCGGACAAGAACATGCAGATTGCCAGGGACTACGGGGTCCTCGATGAGGCCACAGGACTGGCTCTACGCGCCTTGTTCATCATCGATCGTGAGGGACGTATTCGCCAGATCACCGTAAACGACATGGGCGTGGGTCGCAGTGTGGATGAGGCACTGCGTCTGGTCCAGGCCTTCCAGTTCAGCGATGAGTTCGGCGAGGTCTGTCCAGCCAACTGGCGTCCGGGAGCCAAGACCATGAAGGCAGATGCCTCCGGAAAGGAGGAGTACTTCAAGTACGCATCGTAAACTCACAATAAAAACGATTACCGGGGTGCAAGCAGGCAAATAAATGGTTAAAATGACTATGCAAAAGCGTTACGTTTTGTTTATTATTTTATTTATTATCATTATTAGAAACATAACAAATGATTAAATTCCAAAAATTCTATCAAATATTTGTGGCCATATTAAAGGAGGTTTTAAAACCATAAAAAAAAATCCATATAAACTTGCATTCTCATGAGATATCACCTCTACCTCCATTAATTTAATATAAACATTCCACACAAAATATAATCGGCAATCAGCAAAGGGCACCTTCAATTTTTATTATAGGTATGGGCATGCCAAAAATAACAAAAACCGATGCCAAAAGGAAGGAGCGACAAAAATTATATCTGAAATGAATACTTATTATTATCGCACGAAAGACTTGCCGCCGTTTGTCATCAAGGTCTTGCTTAATGGATGTGGTTAAATTTTTTCCACTCGTATAAAATATTTTCGCAGCTCTGGTTGTTTTTTAAGGCTACCGCAGAGTCTGGTTGTGAGAGGAAGCAGTCTGCCAGCTGCGATCGAGATCGCTTCCCTGGCTTTTCTCTGCACAGAGAAAAAATACTTTTAAATCCAAATTTGGTTAAACTAACGGATTTTTATGAAGAGCTGTCAATATTTATTGTATAATTAAGTAGAAATTAACATTTTCTGAATATATGATTTCGGAAAAACACATTTTGTATGAGCACCTTTTAGTCCTAGTTAGTTAATTCTGGGAAACATCTTATTATTAACATCTTTAGGAACATGTTTATTTGGGATATTTTAAACATTTATAAATTATTTAAGAAAAATGTTAAATTGCTTAATGTTAAGATTAAAATAAATAAATATAATAAAGAAACTTTTTTCTACAGCAAAGTAGAAAGCTTCGAATTGTACCCATCTTTCAATTAGGAACCTTTAATAAAGTTTTTGGCATTGATTCAATATAAACGATTTAATACTTCCAAAACATGTTTTTATAAGTATTGTGAGGATTGTTAAAAATATGCCTTAAAATCAAGTCATTTCCCATTCGTGAGCTTTTTTCTTTCAGTGCCTTCTTCAGTGAGCGGAGTTTTTTCCCCGACTTGCCAGCTTGTTGTCGCCTTAGTCATTGGCGGCTGCTGTGGTCGCCGGACAGCCTCAATTGGGGCCACCGACTGCGCCCTCCTCGCAGCAGTCACTTCACAACTTTGCGCGCTTATCTTAATTGTTGCTCGCATATTAATTTCGTACCTGCTGTGCTGACAACAACCTGAAAGCCTCCCCTCTCCCCGGAAAGTTGGGGCACTGGGCAGTAGCTCCAGTAACTTCGGCGGTACGGAACAGAACTGAAGGGGCCATCACACAACAGCCCATCCTGGTGCCTCCAATCAATGCTCTCATTCGGGGACGATGTCGCCTGTCGCTTGTCTTACTTTATTGTTGACAAATTAATAGATTGTGCTGTCCATATTAACACGTTTACGTGTTGCGCTTCCTTCCGGCCACAAAACGGGGCATTAAAAATGCATGAGAATTCCGAACCGCAGTCCGTCGTCCGGCTATCGCTCTGATTAGTAGTGAATTGTGTTCCGATTCGAATGCATTTTAATGCCCTTCAGCATTTCACGTCATTTCATTTCGATTCATTTTGTTTTACAGTCAAACTTCCGTAAATAAAACTGAAAATTCTGAACAACTCTTTGGGGATTATGCTAAGTAGTACGAATCCCATAAAAATAAATACCTGTCCATAAAATATTAATGAAATCTTTGCAAGTCCTCTATAAATATGTATAAAGTATCCTTCTAAAGACCTTATAATTCTTACTTATTATCATGAAAGTAATACTATAAAATATTTAATATATCTTACATTTTTAGTTTGTGCTATAACTGGTAAATTAACGCTGTTAAAGTTCGACTGTATGTTTAAGATGATTTTAATGAATTTAATTAGGCTCGTGATAAGAGCCAATCGCAAAATCCGCCGGAAGCGATTTACGTGCCAGCCGAGAGTCCCAACTACGGATCAGATAAGCTCGATCCACACGCTTGTATATCTGGCCAATGATTGATTACGCTGGCGACTCTGAGGCCGATAAACGAGTTGATTAGCAACTGCGACCAGATCTCGATCTCCATCTCCATCTGAATCAGCGATCTTGAGGCCTAAGAACCGGAGACGTGACGCTCTCTTCAGAACCTCATCGCCGTAATTGCGGCAGATGCGGTTCTTTCATCGCTTTTCGCTGGCGCCTCAGAACGGAGCGACGTGCTCTTTCTCACCTGGCGTCACCTGGCCAAAACCCCCTCCCCGCAGAGTTGGCAACGCGATACTCCCAACCCAAAAGGGGGGACATGGGTTAATCAACTCAATGGAATAGCGGTCTCGACAATGTGCGTACATCAACTAGGAAGTCGCACTGATAATGGAGAGTACGGAAATTGTGCTTGATTGCATAGTGATTTTTGAAAGACCCCAGTTGAAATAATAAGTGTGATCTATGTATCTGCAAAGAAAACATCTATGTGGTGATGCTTAATTGTGAGCATTTTTCAGATCATTCTAAAATCAACGATTTGTTATTTTTTAGAAAAGAAAATAATAGTTTTGATGTACTAATTCACAAATTTTAATACTTACACATTTAGATAATTTACATTACTTTTTAATGTATAATATTCAAGCTGTTCTATTTTAATATTTTATCACAATCTAATATAAAGGCTTTTTTAAAGAGATTGGTTCCACAAACAAATTAATATAGTGTAAGAACACAAAAATTGCGTCATAAAGAAAATTGAGAAAAAACACCATTATAATGTCAGCAATTGGCCAAATAAACTTTACTTCGTGCCAAAGGAAATTACAAAACGCAGTCATAACAGGTGTGAATTTTATAGAAAGCCCCATGATGCATAATAAAATAAATAACTAAGATCCGCTGCTCAACAAATTTATTACCCAGATGTTATTGCTCTACGATGGCGTATAGAAAATCGCGGAGAAAGCCATGACTAATAAAATTGGGAACCAGGAAACGAATGCCACAGACGAAATCATTCAACTGGGCATCATCTTGTGGCATTTCGACTCCCAGGAACTGTCCGAGCCATCAGCATAATCATCGGGCGGTGGGATATACATATACCCAACCGATCCCAACCAAACCAAACCAAACCGATCCGATCCCCCGCACATTGCAACACTTCTCAAATCATCCGGCGATGATATGTGGATAATGGCTTTCTGGGCACCATCAACAACAGTTTATCTTGCCCTAACCTTCAACCTTTTGTGGCGGCAATCAAGTTGGAGTTGGACTCCCAGCAACCAGCACACAGCACCCAGCACCCCTTCACCCTTCACTCAGCTGCTCAACACCTTGGCTAAAATGCAGCTGTAGTTTCGGTTTGAGCCGAGTCTTGGGGCTTTTGGCCAACTAGAGACGGGCCGCCAAGAGTGTAGACAACTTAAATCAAAGTGCTAATTTTAAAATAACAACCCTGTAGACAGCCTAAACACACAGGCCAGCCAACAGCCCGAGATCCCCGCATTTCGTCCCCATCCCCACCGAAACTCATATTGGAAAAACGTTTACGCGAAACTGCTTAACTAGCTGCCAACAACAACAACAACCATAGCAACAACAAAAACAATAACAACAACAGTGGAAAAGGCAACAAAGAGACGGGCCCAACAATTGGAGAGACAAGATGAACGGCACGAAACAGGATGTTGGAACGTGGGGCTGAAATTTGCAAAAGAAGTTTGGCCAGGGGTTAATTCGGGGGCCGCGGGGATGCCAGCACTCGGAAAAATTATAATACTTTCAAAATATAATTTTAACAAGCTAATTTTTCTCAAACTTTATAATCAGGAGTGCCAGAGAAGTGCTTAGAGCAATCCAAAATGTAAGCTAGGTGCCATAGAAATCCCTTGAATTCAGGAAAGGTTTCAAATAAAACTAAAAAAAATAGAAAAATAACACCAAGGACTTTTTAGTAGCTATTTAGCATACTAAGGGTATTTTTTCTGATTCCGTTTTAGGAGAACTATTTTATGAACTAAGGTATTCAGTGTTACATTTAAGTATAGAGCGCATCAAAAAAATAAATATATTGTTGGGGTTTTCAAAATAAATATAGATAGACCATATTATATTTGAAAGGTCTATGCATTAAAAGTAAAACAGAACAAGGGCATTATATTCACGGCTTACAGATATTAATAATATTATTTTGCTGTATTATTATTTTAAAACCTACCCACTTCGTTCTTTTAAGTGTATTTCGCATCTCCATGGCCCCGGCATGATGTTGATGTTGAGTTATCGCGGGTATATTAATTTTAGCTGCCGTTGATGGTTCCAGGGCTTCCAAAAAGAGAAGACCGAGCCGGGGCCAGGAATATACTTGTATAAAAGAAATCTTCGCACATTCACAGCTTCCTTTAAGGAGCATCTCATTCTAATTGACGAAAATCAGAGAAAAAATACAAACAGACAGACGGATGGCCGGCCATCCAGAATCGAGATCCAGAAGGGAAGATCTCGTTTTCGTTCTCGTTCTCTGAAGCACGTAATTGTTTGCACATATTTCTGAAACACCAAGTTGGAGCCAATCTCGAATCGTTTGGCTCCTCGGTATGCGCTTCGTCTTTCTTAGAAAATTGCCGTCTTCCAGTTGGGACAGCGAATTGAAATGAAATGATGATCATGGGCCGCATAACCTGGGGAGCCTGCTCACGTTTTTTCCTTTTTCCCCCGCTTTTTCGGTGATTTTCACATTGAAATATTTCTCATTGGGCTCGGTGCGAAAAATGCCACAGACGGCGGGAAAAAAGGGTGGTGGAGGGAAGGGGCTGCCCTTTTTTGCAGTCTGTTTTATATACATATATAAACAATAAAAGGAATATTTGTTTGTCTTGCTGGGAGAACGGAGGACCGGGGTCCGACGGACTTGATTTATTATTGGGTAACAATTCATATGCCTTTATTGATATTTTTCAATTCCTGAACGTCCCAGCGCGTGTGAGACACAATAAATTTTGAAATAAATTGGATTTCTCAGTTTTAATCAGCCCAAACAGCAAAAAATAAATATCAACCGAAGGGCAGGCCCACTGATGACTCGGGTCCAGTCCTGGGTCCGAGTTCCCTTGTGGAGAATTGCGGGCTTCGAGCCGGGATCCTCAGACGCCACAAGTGGAGCGCTGACAGTCGGCGATCGCAGATGGAGATCGTGTTGGAGCCAAAGGGAAAAAGGGAGGCTGCCGCCTAGGTATGCTGGGGGCCACGTAAACGATGTGCAAAAATAACCCACGGCGGTTGGGGTTGCGTTTCCTTGGAATCGAACTTGGGAATACCTATTCTCAGCCGTAGTTGAAACTAGTTTAATTACATTTAAAATACTTTGTTTATGTTCAGGGACGTCTTTTAATGTTAAACATTTGAAGAGATTTAAAAAAAATTTTAAATATTAATATTTATTATATGTTTTTCAATTACATTTTATGGATTTCTAGGAATGTTTACTAGATTTGATTTAGTTTTTAAACGCAAACATAAGTCAATCATTTTTGTCATTGCATGGATTTCTAATGGATCTTATGGAATTATTTTAGAATTCAATTTGGTTAATTGTAATTCTTCATTATTAATACACATTTTTAGGTAATATTTGTAATAATTGATTTAAATATTCGTATAATCGTATATTGCTATCCATTATTGTTTTGTCTATCTTGGAATGTTATATGGGGTATATTTATGAATTTATGAGTAAAGAAGTGAATAAAATATTTACACTAATGAAACACTGCCACACTAGTGTCTCGAATTTTACAACACGTATTACATGAACAGTTTAATTATTTCTAATCGCTTCAATTTTCCAAAGAATGATGCCATACCATAAGAGCACCGAGATCATTGTCTATTATTTCTCTGTTCAAATCTTTGTTAACCCCCCGGCAGATGTTACCAACTCGCTGTCTGTCTAATTATACCCCATTTAACCCATTTGCCATTGCTTATTAAAAGTGCGTTGCTTTGCGTTCCTCGTCGTCTTCGTCATCGTAGCTCCGTGCTCCATCCTCCGTCCACATCCATCCCATCCTGTATTTTATACCATGCTCGCACTATCCTTGACTTGACCATGGACCGTGGGCTTTTTGGGTGCCAAGCCGAGAGAAGTGTAAAAATATGCTGCCAATGTTGCAATTTATTTATTTATTTTTCCTTGGCTTTTTGTTGCTGCTGCTGTTGTCTCGTCGAGCACAAAAATGTACATACAAGCCAACACATGGACGTAGGTTCCTCCGCAGGGGGAGGGGCCTTGAGTGGCATGGGCGGTGGAAGAGGGGCGGGGGCAACGTGTGCACATTGTTTATTTCACACACTTATTGGGCCGCGGGCGCTACTGTGCAGTCCTCCTGATCCCCTCCTGGTTTAGCTCCAGTTCTCAAGTCCTCCACTTCTCCAGCTCTCCAGTTAGCATTCCCAGCTCAGCCCGGCGCGGTTCGCTTCACTGCGCTCCCAGCTCTTATGCACTCGAAAAAATGTAGTCAAAAGGTTAGGATATTGTGAAAAACATACATATTACTGAACAAGTAGTACTTTTGAATGATTTATACATGTAAATATCCAAATCATTTATTTTTAAAAAGGGAATTCTTAAACTTTCTTCTAAAAATACAAACAACAAGAAATCAAAAACTAATACATACATTATTTTTCAATACCAAATCAGAAAATTAGCATAAAAATTAGAGCTAAAGAAGCTTCTTGATAGTAGTACCTAGTCTTCATAAAAAATTTGTAATATTGATTTGACAATAATGACTGTCTTGTTCAATTAAATTAAATAGATGCACTAAAACTTTAAGCCCAAATAGTCAGCGGTAATTTTTTATTTCTGGAAGTAATATGCACCCCTACCGCAGTTGTACACTGTTCATGTGGCGGCAGACACTGTTCATGTTCGCTTAGTTGGACACTGCCGGATATTGATCCATAAATTTTGGTGCAAACTGATTAGTAACAAAGCATTGTGTTTTCTTTAAAATACGAAGAAGTGTTTAGAAGCTAAATAATACTATTACAGAAACAATTTTTTTAGTGCATCTCTCCCAAGCCCTCATCCCGATCCCTGAGCGATCCGAGATCCGAGGGCCGGGGCCAGCAATTGGCTTGTCTTGTCTTGTCGTACGTTTTCCAGCTAAGATTGGCGACGCCATGTAGTTAACGCGTTCGCACTTTTTTTTGCCTCCTCAGCTCTTTGTTTGTAGTGTAGTTGTTGGTGTGGCAAGTTAGCCCATGGAGATGGAGCGGAGTCCTCGACTCGTGTCCAGTCCATTGAGTTTTCATGCCACGCAACTGCAGCGAAATTGGCTAAAAATGACACTCGTTTTCAATGGTCGAGTGGGTCGGGGGGTATGGAAAGGCATGGAAAAGTAAAAAAATCGCCAAAGAGGTTTATGCATATAGTGTACGGGATAGTATGCGGCAGAGGTGGGCATGGGCATGATTTCTGATTGGCCATAAACACACAAAAGTATTGAGTTTTATCAGGCTGCGGGCTATATGATGCTGTACGGTGGAATGGTGGTGGCTCATCGCATCCCCAGATCCCGAGACATAAACTTGTACCTCATATGCGAGTGCATATGGGGATAGTCGCCAGTTAACAACAGCAACATCAGCAATTGGCAATTACTTTGATAACCGGGCCCTGGCTTTTTCTGCTGAGAAGTTGATTTGCTTTTTCTCTTTCGACCATCGAGCCTTTGGCTCGGAGGCTTCAAGGTTTGACAAAGCAATTGATGAGACTGCAGCAGGTACGAAAATTACCCGGCGGTATTACCCCCGATATCTGCGGAAGGGTCAGGGAGGGGGTTATAGCCCCAGTTGGTGACTGAAAATATGAGTAGGCTAAAGGTTTATCAGCGCCATAAATAAAAGTGGCCCGATAATGTAAATGTAATCTTGGCTAATCCCGGCGATCTTAATTGGTACAAGGTGATTGGATTCGGATCCAACTCGGGATTGGCTGTTCATAACTTGGGGCACTAAAATAAAAATATTTTAAGTAACTGAGAATTAACATTTCAAGTAGGAAAGGTCCAAGTCCTCCTAGATTACCTATGGACTACTATCGTAAAGCTAAAATACCTTGCAATTAAGCATTTAGTTTGTTTTTGAATTGACTTAAGCGTTTGAAAAAAGAAGACATTCGAATATAAATTATTGTGATCTTAGATCCTAAATTTAAAGGTATTTGTTAATATTTAAAAATTAATATATTGGTAGTCTTTCATTTTAATTAGTTGTACCATCTAAATAAAATACTTTTTTATTGTTATTAATCAGGAGAGATATATTTACCATTTATAAAAACCATTTAGATTTATTTGGAAGATATCTGACGTATACAGCTAAATTAGCTCCAACAGGGCAATTGAAAAAGGGCTGCTCTTCCCTTTTAGACATCTACTGATTCCTAATCTGAACAGCCCAACAAATTCGAAAAGTCAAGAACAATTAACTTCCTCATTACCCCCTTAATGTACCCGCATTTCTTCTGAACCCAGGACGTATCAATCCGGCAGTACTCTCCCACTTATAATTACTCCGCTTGATGTACCTATCTGATCGTATTTCACTCAGGGCTGCCGCCCAGCCCTCTGAATTCCGCCTTGACGAACGCGAAAAACATGACAGTTTTTCCCAGTGGCCAAAAGGGAGTAGTCGTCGGAACACCCGTGCCCAAACCACCGCATATCATGCCAACACCATCGATTTATGATGGTCACCCCTTCTGCTGCGTGGTATTCTAAGGTAGTTAGCCCGTTTTGGTGGCAGGGATTAAGATTAAGACCTGGTGCTACATCAAATGGGTGTGAAAAACGCAAATTACAAAGAATTTCCTAAGGGTTACGACCGGCAAGGGGGAGTATTACCCGGCAGCCAACAACAGGAAACTGGCCACATAGCTGCCGTCGAGTTTTGGATGGACAGACAGTCCGCAGTCCTCAGTCCGCAGTCCGCAGTCGACGACTACTAACTAACTAAGGGCGTGTCAGGTAAAGTCCTCCTCATCTCCATCCTCACCCTTTCCCTAGCCCGGTCGTGTAACTTTGAAATATGTTGAGCGTGGTGCGATAACTGGCCAAGTAACTAACTTGGCCAACTCGGCTAACTGGTAACTGGCAAACTGGCTAACTGGCCGCTGCATATGCATATTTTATGCCATTTAAGCGGCATTTATGCAGCTTCGCGTGTTGACAAAAGTTGTTGGCTGCTCGTAACTCAATCTCAATATTTCAGAGCCACAGCCAGCGTTACATTAAAACGTGACTTTGACAGTAGCAGTTGAGGCCTCTGACAACGGCAGCAACTGCAGCACCAGCAGCAGCAGCAACAGCAACAGCAGCAGCAGCAATGCCCAACAGCAACAGCCAACATGCAGCAGCAACATCAACAGCCACAGCAGCAACATCGACGCTGTACGTGCCCCAAACACCAGGAAGAGTCATCGTCATCGGTGCTGTGTGACATTCGTTAAGCAAAATATGTGTCATCCTCCAGCTAGAAGCTGAAAACGGGAATGGGCACTCCGATTGGCTATGGATGGGATATTAGTCGACGGCACATTTTCCCAAGGGTATCAGGGGTATATAGCCTACGCAAGACAATGGCAAGTGTTTCCCAGGATCAACAGCTGAGAATTGAATGAAAACACAAGTACGTGGGTTTCGGTTTCCTCAGAGCCCACAGTCATAAAATATGGCATTAGGATCGGTAAACCTGGCGCCTTAATAAATTAGGATAAGTCTATTTTATACCAAAAACACATGATTACTTCGCAGTATACAATATGTAACCTTTTAAACCAATAAATAGTGTTTAAAACATTCAAAACATATTCGCCAACAGCTTCTGTATCAGAGTTATATTTGTTACCACTGGTAAAGGCAAATTTGGACAAACAAATATCTGAATTTTAATTGCGTGCTTAAAGTTTATTTTCATCAAATGTCGTAGATTTTATTGACAGGTTTGCTATTACCTTATAATGAAAGGCTTGAGCTTTAACATTTAAAAGTACAAGGCGAAAGATTTTTTATTACGGTACTTAAAGAGGTTTTTTAATGGCAATCTAAATAATCTGAATTGGGAGGTGTGGTTTTTGAAAGTGTCTACTATAAATAATTTGTCTAAAACCCAACTAGAAGGATTTTAGAAAGTGTTTCCGCCAAAAACACATGATTAACCAAAAGTAATGGGTACCTAGTCGTCCGCAGCTCAACTTCAGAATTCTTTCACATTTTTTTAGGGAGGAACGGGTACATCCAGAGACTCCTGATCTATTGGTTTTTGCGTGGCAAACGTTTACAAGCTAAACATATTTTCGTGGTCGACGTCGTCGACTGGCTGCCATGGCTGATTGCATGCATATTAGCCAAGAACCCAGAGAAAAGAGCCAAGAACTAAGAACTAGGAACCAGGCTGGGACGAGGGGAAGACGCCAAAAAGTTGATCTGCGTTCTGAGGCATCAGTGCTACATTGTCGACTTTCTGCCCCGGAAACCTCTGCTCCTCACGAGCTGCTGCATATTTTTGCTACCCTTTTGTTTTGTGGCAAAAGCGAAGCAGCCAACAAGACACGATTTTTAAAACGAAATCCATGTTCTTGAGCCGCACTACGAGCAGATCGCACTTTATTCTTTCTCCAGCTCCTCTCCTCTATGAGGAGTTTGAGGGTCTGGGAAGCGTTATTTATAAAACATGTTCGAAATGCAAAGCATGCGACACGACGAAGCTTTCATGCCCTATACACAAGTGCCGCATACTTCGCATCGCTCACAGATTATTCAGATTTTTTTTTCAGTTTTTCCTGTTGTCGCCGATGATGTTTTTCAGCTCCATGGGGGTAAATCATATTCCAATTGTGGAGACAACAACAAAATCAGGGGGCGCTGGGGATTGATCATCAAGTGAGAGGCGCTTTTTAGATGATTAAGTCTTTATGCATAAGAAATAATTATCACATGTGAAACGGCAGCTGCTCATGGCAATTAAAATTGCTTGGTCTTGGCCTGTTTCCAGGAATAGTTAATATTATACATAAGTAATATCTTTCATTTTTTTCAGATCAAAGTCACAATGCAATTATTTAGTAATTATCCAAATCATTATCTATACTTTATAAATACAGCTTCAAACTCTTTATTTTCTGTTCATTCAGTGGACTTAATTGATTGATCATCTCTCTATCATTTACAATGTCACACTTGCTTTTTGTCACATTGTCACACTCGATCATTGCCAGTGATCATTGCTTGTAAACACTTCAGTTGTGATCGAGTCAAGATCATTTTATTTAAAGATCTCTATGTCTCTATTCATTTTAGGAGATCGCTTATCTTCCCATTTGTGTTCGACTGATCTACAATTGCTCTTGATCCACTATTTGCCACGCGACTGATCGCATCTGGTTTGTTGTGATCTTCAATCCACGATATGTCCAAGTTGTCGATGGTTCAATCATTAATCTCTTTAAGTGCTTTGCATAGAAGTTCAAGGAGGATGGAACTCTTCTTCGACAATATGTGAAATACTTAAATATCTACCATTTAGGAGCTTGTAATATTTTATTTATTTATTATTATTTTCAAAAATGGACATGTTAATAATATTATGAGAAATGTTTTTTTAGAACTACGAATTTGTATATTTTCATTCTATAAATCATTAACATTATTTTACTGTTTAGTTATTTTTTTACTCACATTTTTTATAGCTAAAGGGTACTAACTTTAAGATTACACAACACTAAATTTTAGAAACCCTTTACCAAATCCTTGGGATATTCGCAGCTTGTTCCAATCCTCTTTATGCAGTCCAAACTTGGCGATCAACCCAATCGGAACCCGGCAAAAGGGCAATTCTGACTAAGCAGCGAGGGAACTAGCCCATTGAGCTTACCATTTTTGCATTCGGTGGCATTTGCAATGGTCTCATAACCCAGGGCCAGACAATGAAACCCCATCCCCACACCTTCACCCCCTGGAATCTGCTGTCAATGTGCGTAACAATTAAATCGTGTGGCTTCCTCTTCTGTCTGCAGACAATTTGCAAATGATCGGTCGCCGTGGGTTCGGTGGCTTCGGCTTCAACTTGGCCCACAGGATGCCAGTGCTCGATGGGATTGGATTGCGTGGCCCATGCACCTAACTTCATCACGATCCGCGACACGAAAATAGTTGCACTCCTCCCAAAGACGGCGGCGCTCGATGCGAAGGAGCCTTCTTTTCTTGGAGTGGGAAGCGTCACATCACGAAGTCGACGCCAACGCCACTGCAGCCAGAAGTACATTCGGAAAAAAGGGCTATTCTTAACCTTAATCACACAACTAGATTAATATTAAAACTCTTTTTAAAAAAAAAACGGCCGGAGTTAAAAAAAATAATTTCTGGCTTAAAAAATGTATGTTGTTAAGGTATTAACACCAATTGGTTAAATTGTAATAAATGCGAGTACAAAAAAATATAGATCTGTCAGAAAAGAGTCTACTTTCTCCAACGCATCGCAATATTTTCATTAATATTTGACAGGTGTTTTATCTTACGGTTCTACGGATTTATATTAAAAAAAAATCAAAGTAAACTCTATCATAATGGTAAGTTCTCTTAACCTATGTGGTTTTTCCACCCATTTACTTTTACACAAAATAAATTGTCGGTAATAATATTATTGGTTTAAGCTAGGACTAACAATATAATGGATTAAAATAAAATCATAGTAACTAGCATCTTATATATGCAAAAGGATTTTAAGAAATAAATATGGGCTATATGGGTATGGTGTTTAAAAAATGGTCCTTTTACTAAGGTGTTTTCTATTTGTAACTAGTATACACCAAAGATGGTCGTTAGACCAAAAAATAAGTAACGCCCTTATAACTAAATGCCTTATATATGGTGGAAACCGTGTTCTATTCTTTTTCATACTTTACACGTCATATTTCGGTGTTCCGCTAGTGATTCTTAGACCGTATTACTAACACAAATTATAATTTAGAACATAATAGTTTCGAGTGTAATAATAGCAATCGCAATAGCAACTGGCAACTGGCAACAGCGACTCGATTCGACTCCCAACTGCCACCAGGTTGGCTGCCCCGGCGATTTCGATTTCGAGTTGTGGTGCTTTGCATATTTAGCAAACACATTGCTGGGCTCTCGGCGAAAACGGTTTCATTGTTGCCGCCAACAACATGAAAGCCTGCGCTCCTTTTGGTGGCCAACACACAGCAGAGCTCTTACCAACACAGGTAATCATTCCCATTCTGAGTCGCGGCCCCAGTCGCAGTCTCCGCCCGCAGCCACTCACACAGATGCCGATAATAACAATCGACACAGAAGAACAGAGGGACTCTGGCTATAGTCTCGGCACTACGGATATGGAGGACTGAAACCAGAGGAGCCGAACCGGGGATCCGGGGATCTGGGGACCCGAGCCGAACGCTGGCCAACGAGACCAACCGACAAGAAAATAAGTTGAATAAAATTATTGTGAACACGTCTCGTTGATTTATTGTGAAATCGCGCATGAGTAATGATCGCATATTTGGGTATGCTTGTTGTTTTATCCGAAGAGAAGGTCGCTCCGTACCTCTATCCCACTTTACTTGGCTCCCTCGATTGGGCCACAGTATAATTTCTGCTGTCTGCTTTTTTACCTCCTCTGGGTTGTTTCTTTTTTTTGTATTTTTTTTGGCCTTTTTCCAGCCTGGTTATTGCTCATTTTCGTATCGATACGTAAGCCGGTGATTCTGTTTACATTTTACCGGGCTTGTGCTCTCTATTGTTGCTCTAAATGGCATCGAATGAGTTGAACATTTTGGTGTGTTTTCTCGTTGTCGTTTGGGGACCTCCAAAAACAGTGCCACATTCGATTTGAGACCGAAGCTAAAGCTAAAGCCATGGGATCGGTGATCTGGGATCGGAGCTGGAGTATGGAGTATGGAGTTTGGAGCCGGGAGTCTGGGCTCTGGGACAAACAATAAAACATGATGATGGGCAAACTCAATGGTCGGAGGTTGCGGGGTTCCTTTCTGGTTATCTAATCGGCCTTTATAATTGGTGGGTAACCGGCACGGGAACCTCGGAGAGATTCAGCCCGATCATTGTGTAACAATTAAGGTAAGGAATCAACACTGATCAACAATCTCCAGCATGTGGAGATCGTAATTGTTCTTTAACTTTTACCAATCTTTTGTTCTGCACTGATCTATCGCTGGGTTGCATTTGTGTGTATTTTGAATTAGAGAAAATATCGCTAGAATTAAGCATGAAATCTAATTTGAAATCAAGATATTGTTTAGTAATTGCTGGAATACTTAAAAATTATACGAGGCCATTGACCTGGAAATAGTTATCTTTTGACAATATTTTTAAATGATATAATATAACAAATTGATAAAGGCACATTTTGGATTGATATAAGATTTTGCATTACTATTTTATTCAACTCTTTTATTTTTATTGGCATTTTAGATAATAAATTATAGTTTTAAATTAATAATTAATAAGTAGTTTATCTATAATTCATTGATTCATTAGGGAAGTAGGTTTTACGGTAGTGAGTGGTATAGATTAACAACACTGCATCCATTTTGTTTTATTCTTGATATTAATAAACCCAAATAAATTGCCTTTCATTTCGAGGGAGGCACCATTGCAATGCTTTTCCTTTCTATTAATCGGATAATCTTTTTTAACCCACCTGAGTAAAGCAAATTGAATCTTGCTTTCCAGTCAAGAATTCTTCTAGACTTTCTCTCCATTTTTCACATATCAATATCCATTATCTATCACATGTTTACCCAAAACAATTTTTCTCGCCAGACCACAGTTGGAAAGCCCCCAAAAGAAGCTAACCGAAAGGAAGAAGAAGGCCAAGAGATGCAGAGGCAGAATCTGAAAATGTATCTTACAGTACGCATGAGGCAGTTGCGGACCAAAAATTGATGATCGCGTGCCAAATGTGCATGTTTATAAACATATTTCTTAGCCCCCTGAACTCGCCCCCTTTGTAAGACCCCCGAACCGAATAACTTCGGCTCTTGGCTGTCCCATTTGGATGATCTTGCATTTGATCAGTCGCTTTGTTGATTGCTTGAAACTTGTGTCCATGCAATAAAACACTCAAAATGCCAACTTTATTTTGGGTCAAAGCCGGCCAAACACGCAACGTTGCCTGAGAGTTTCCGAGTTTCTGGGATGCGATAAACTTTGCCTTGTTCCAGTACCCCCCGTAGCCCCAGAAATACCCACTCTACCGAGCATTAAAATTGTCTGCGGGCAGGCAAAAGATTGTGAGCGAATTTTGCGTGCGTTTGACCTTTTTGAAAACAAAATGAAATATGAAATTCACACAAAAATAAAGAGCAAAAGGGGAGACAGGCCGCGGTCGCAGAAACCTGTAGAAAATGGGTTATGAAATGATATATAAAAATTCCAAATGATCCGATCCGAATCGACTACCAACTGTGCATTTGGCGGAACTTTGCGCCGCATGCGTCGCATATCTTTGACACAATCCGTGGCGCCCACCCGTTGGGAATTCGAGGGCAACCTTTTCACTTCTTCCCCAGCCGATCTCGAATTAAATTAATTCATAATGAACAGAATTATTAGAGCCTAACAGCCGAAAGAGCAGGCCAACGTACAATCGCACCGGCCTGCATCATTTATTGGGGTCCAAACAGTGATGGCAAGGGCCTATTAAAAAAGGAGCAAATCTCGATTAAAAATATCAGAAATTATACAAAAAATATATATACTTGTTGTTCTGTTCATATTTGTGTAGTTTTTTTACGTATTGCTTTTTAAAAGATCTACAAAGATAATATTTTATTGTTTTTTATTTTATTTATGTTTGTAAAAGCAGGTTGTCTTAACTGCGTATTCCAGGTGGAACTTTAATAATAACATTTTCAGTATTCCTATCAAGTACATACTATTGGTTTACTTATACAGGTTAACAGAAACAATATTGCACGAAAATGGAAATATTTTTAAATCACATATGTGTAAGGTAAGGTTCATATCTTTAAAAACAGAAATAACCTGCCAAGAAGGGCCAAAGTTGCATCACTGGACCCGAACAGAAACAAAAAGAACACTTTACAAGGGCGTTGTCAAGCAGTTAAGAAAAGAATCAGAACCAGAACCAAACTGGAACCCGGAGATCGCCGGGATTAATGGTTGCGCTGACAGAGAAAATCCTGCGGTTGTAATTTTTACGACCCCTTCTCTCTATTCGGGTCTCCTCCTCCTTCTGGCCAAGCAATTAGAGTTGGGTGAGCGAAGGTTACCTCCTTCCCACTTGGGTGCCGATCGTAAAAGATCTTCCAGGGAATTCGCCGTCGCTCCGCCCGCGGATCATTAGTTACCCAGGAATCCGGCGTGGGTTGTGAATCACTGGATCACCCTCGGGATCATGGGATTATTCCCTGGACTTTAACGCTGGCCCAATTACGTCGGCGGACAATGTGCAATGATCGGGGTGCTCTTTCACGGAAACCGTCTATGCAAAACAGAACCCTTGTATAGCGGTGGGTTAAAGTCAACAAACAGTTTATGCAAGGTAGGCAAGGGTTTATCTTCGTACCTGCAGGGGTGTATAAAATCCCCAGACCAAGGTGATCTGTAGAGGATCAGAATGGATATTGGTTGGATTGCTTTATGTGTGTCATAAAGGTGCAGACAACATATTTGGAGTTTAGTACGGTGTTATGATCGAAATATGGAAAAATATGTTGCGGTATGAGAAAGGTTTCGTAAGGGGCGAGGCCCAAAGATTTAAGACTGTAAAGCTAGTCCCGAGAAAACTACTTTTATTTTGAGGATTATAGAAATATTGGCCACGGTTAAAAGTCTACCTAAACAAAAATATTATTCTTAAGAAAATGTCCCGAACCTTTGTTCTTTATGTAAAACAATGGTCGATTATATCGGATTAAACAAAGTTAAGTACGAATTGTGTTGATGCACGGATATTATAACAATATTATAGATCCTAGGCAATATTTTATATATGACACATTTTCCATATTATATCTGGAAAATCCAAACCACTTTTTTTAAACAGTTAAATAAATTTTTTTCTTCTTTTCAAAATACTTTTTTGTCATTTTACATAGGTGGGTAGTATTCCCAAGGGTTTAATCTTGGCATAATACTAAAGTTTACTAGGAAGACATATGTTTCTCGACAGTAATCTATTTGGCTTTAAAAACCCCGAGCGAAGACGTTCTTGGCCGTCTTAATCGCTTTACTTTCCGTTAGTTTTGATTTCCTTAGTATCAACAACGATTAAGCTGTGCTCAGTCAAATCGATCAAGACCTTTCCCCAGTTAAAGGTGACTAATTAATCAAGCGAAGATCCACTGATCTTTCAATATTTGTTCCCTAAGCTCCCCCAAAGAAGGTGTTTGAGAAACACGATTCTCCACTTCCTCCGACTCACAGAGCTCGCAGCTCCCCAAAGATTGCTCTAATGATCAGCTCACACAGAATATACATCTTTCCCGGAACAGCCCACAAAAATTCTACCACATATTTCTGGCTCAGAATCAAATATGATTAATTTTTCCTTTAGGGCTCTGACAGCCCAAATCTCTCTCGAACAGTCATGCCCATTGCAATTGGCCTGGAACACGTGTTTGTTTTTGGTCGGTTCGGTCAGGTCTTTCCGTTCCCCCGAACCCAAATCGCAGCTTTCACTCATGCGTGGAGGGTTCTGTGTTCTCCCGAGAGAATGTTGAGAATAGGAGAGCTGGAGGACCGGAGAACTGGAGAATCGAGTTGGGAAATGCGCATGCGCAAACGCAAATGTTGCATGGAAGCCGAGGAGAACGACTACATGACATAGTGCCTGTCGTCTCATTAGGATTAGACCCACGTTATTTAATTGCATGTTAGGGATTCCTGCCTTATAATGAGTTAGTTAAACACACACACGCACGATATAGCCAGTTGAGGGAGCGACAGTAAGCAAATGATTAATGACCAGGGAACCTCCTCTGTTTATCTCACTCTTAGGCGGTTCCGTGGCCTAACCTCTGTTGGTTTTCCACATGAATTTATTTACAAATAAAATTATAGTCTCAAAGTCAAGGCAACAGGAAAAGCAGAAGCAAGAGCAGCAACAAAAGCAGCAGCAAAAGCAAAAGCAGCAACATTGCTGTTGCAGGGCCATTTAAACACCCCATAAACAATTTGCCATAATTTTGTTGAACGACGACGAGGCCGGCGGTTGGTGGTTGGCGGTTGGCGCTCCCTCATTACAAAATGACGGCAAATTGCAATTTTCAGTGCCCGCATGCCGATCCGATCCCATCGCATCCCATACCACACCATCCCATCCCATCCCATCCCATCCGATCCATCCAATTCGGTAGCCGGCAATTCAGCGATGCGACGATGACGACGGAACGATGTGACAATCAAGGCGACGTCCACGGGCTGATGTGATGCGATGCGATGTGATCTGATGTGATGAGTGCGTCTATCATATCGTCAACGTGCGTCGTCTGCGCTTCAGTCTCAGTCCCAGTCCCAGTTGAAGTCATCCTCCTCGTCGTCATCGTCATCGTCATCGTCACTGTCAACCGACAACATCATCATGCTGCAGCAACACCAACAAAAGAAAATACTCCAGCAGCAACACCTTAAAAAATATTTTTTAGACGTTATTTATTTACTATACTTTATTTATTAGAGAATGTACCGTTTATAACATTATTTGATAAATCTAGAGTGTAGGCCTAATTTATATCATTTGTTTTAAAAAGTTTATAATTTAAATCGATTTGTTTTAAATTGATGCAAGTAAAAATACATAATAGTTTTTTTTTAATTTTTTAAAAATAGTTGCGATTACCAAAGGATTTCTAATTAAACTTAGCAAATCAATTTAAAGTTATACAAACTAAATAATTAGATATTCGTATTGTTCTTTATTAGTTTCAAAGAACAGGGATAATAGAAAGAAGTTCTATCATAGAACTTCGGAGAAAAGGATTTACTGTCACCTTTTAGTTTTTCGGGACAGAGTTTTTTCCCTAGTGCATTAAAGCCAACCCAAGGCTGGAGACCTGGATATAGCCCCTTGATCTTGATCGGGCCAAGCTGGTGGCTGCTGGTTCAGATCGGCTCATCATCGTCGTCATCGAAATTGTCATGTCACGAAAGTTAGCTCCCAGCTGCTGCAGTGGCTACTGCGTTGGTTGCAGTGGTTTCAGTGGTCGCAGTAGTCCGCTGGCGGCTCAGCTTTATTGTGGTTCACATTTTTTGTTTTTAGTGTTTATTTGGCCCTTGCCCCACTGGGCACGGCCACTTTATAATTGGGTTTGGCCTGGGATAA
The DNA here is from genome assembly GCF_043229965.1 of Drosophila suzukii. Lineage (NCBI taxonomy): Eukaryota > Metazoa > Arthropoda > Insecta > Diptera > Drosophilidae > Drosophila > Drosophila suzukii. The sequence continues at coordinate 22,412,965 of NC_092082.1, read as the reverse complement.
GTTTCCCTCGCCTCGAATCAATTAGCATAAAGGAAAACTGGCAATATAGTTTATTGCTTTACAATATGTTATAAATATTTGGGATAATTTTCTGATATCATTTGGGAAGTCTAGAAAGAGGGTTTATTGGTTGGGCAAATGAAAGGGCGGCGTTTCATGTGGGAAGGCACATTTATAACTGTCTTTTTAAACGAATTTTGAATAACAAGATTTACATCTTTATTTAAAAACATGATGGTTTTATGGGGTTAATTTGAAAATATTTAATATTGTTAGAGACTAAAAGAATATATAAAGTTGTCAAATTACTAATGCGTCACGTTTGTTTACTTAATCTTTTAATTTAGTTTAAGGTTTATAAACATTTTTGATGGCCTTGTCTTTTGTAGGGTATTTCCAGGTGCTCCGTATTCATCCCAGGCCTAAATGATCTCCCCTACTTGCAGTAATTGTTGCTGGTGGAGCTGCTGCTTCTGTGGCTGCTTGAGATTTTGTGGCTTAAATGCCTTTTAAATGCAGCTCCCCACGGGAATATGCTGTCGCCAGTCTGACTGTCTGCCTGTTGTTGCTGCTGCTGCTGCTGTTGTTGCTGTTGCTGCTGCTGTTGCTGCTGCTGTTGTTGCTGCTGTTGCAGTTGCTGCTGCTGTTGACATTGTGATCAACGATAGCGGCTTGACAACTGATGGCAATCACTTGTCGCGCTTCAGATCATCCGCCCGGCAGCAGCAGCAGCAACAACAGTAGCAGCAGCAACATCGCAACAACAGCAGCAACATCCAGCTGAATGTTGCATGTTGCCCCATGCCTTGACACAGATTTGTTGGCCAAAGTTGGCGACAACGTCGTCGCCTTTTTTGGCCCAGGCGTCTAAGCCGGGGCTTGTAAAAGGATCCTTCCTTTGTGGCTGCTTCCTTGGCCAATTGACAATTGACGCAAACATCAAAACTGTCTAATTAAAAACATTGCCACAGTGCGTAACAGAAATCAATGGGAACGAGTCGCGGCAGGCTGCATGATGATGCCGACAAAAGCGTTTTGACTTTATGACATCTGAAGGCGGCCGAAGACTCGAATCGACTCGACTCGGCTCGGAGAACTTGCTATTTATTTTGTAATTTTTCTTAAGAACATTTTTTCATGTTCTGTGTCGGGCTCAATAGCCAGGGCTCTTCTGGCTAAATTATGGACTCTCGTGGCGGACTATAAAACAACAATGATTCGTATAAATTGGAAACATTAAAAAAGCAATCAAAAATGTTCGGGCCAAGGCAACAGTTTTGCGGTCTCCTCGGGTCAGTTTAACCTGGCGTGTTAACCTGTTGCCTCTCCAAACAAAACCCAAAAAAGAGGAAAAAACGGAAAATAAAATAAAATTTCAGCCAATGCAGCTTCACACGAAATGCGGGGAGATCGAGCTGATGATGATGACGGCGATCGAACGGCGATCGAGATATACGAGCGGGTCTACGGGGCAACCTCACTCAACATTTCGGCCTTAACGCCTTGGCTGACTGATAGGAGCAACAACAATACCCGTCGATTGTTAATCAGTTAGATATAAAACAAAATAAGAGGAGAAGAAGAATCTTCTTCTCCTACAACACCCAAAAATCGAAAAAAAAAAAGAACAACGAAATCTCATCGCGTATCTACGACATGTTAATGATGTTTCCACTCCTCACAAAAAAAAAGAGAAAAAAGAAAGAAACAAGAAAAACGTTTGCTTTGTGGGCCCAGAGACTCGGATTCCTAGAAGAAGTTCGTTGGAGTCGCCTGCGCTCTCGATTGATGTTATTTATGTGAAATGTCTGTGAAATTATTACCCTTTTTCCCATTCCAGCCCATGGGGGAATTTATTTTATTTCGTTTGAGTTTTACTCGCTTTTAATTAGCAACCCACCAGCAAGAGCAACATGGGAGAAACCTCAGATCTCGACGGAACATGGTAATTTAATCTCTGGATATCCAAGGCTGATCCCAATCTCGCCTCACTTTGACCACTCATCAAGTAGTCTTCGAGATCGACTTTAAAATGTGATTCCAGTTGATTGTCTCGGTCCATTCTTTTTAGTGGAGCTCTGGATCAGTATCTCCCACAATAGATTTGACGCTCTTTTGTCTTCCTGGCCTTTAATTGCATTTAGTTGCAAATAGATGACATATTAGTGAAGATATAGGGCTGTATCTGGGCCAGGCATTAATAAAACTGGCATCGAAGTGGCGTTCGGAATCCCGAAGCCTTGTCTTATCCAAAGTAGGTGGGAGATAACCTGGTTTATGGGATTAGATGGGGCAGCTCGGAATTCCGATGGGCTTTTGTGGTGGGAGAGGCTTTCAAATTGATAATGAGAAATTTCTGTTCAAATTTGTATTTAAATGTCGTAAGATTAGGTTTATTTATCTTGAACTTTCCGATACTGCGTGCCATTAAATCGATAAATTAAAAGATACTTTTGTATTTCGTTTGAATATTTTAGATGGATAAAGAATGCGGCATAAGGAGATCACTCGGTTAGGTTTTCCGGTATAAAAGTTGATACCTATGATAACAAATTTTTACCATTTAAGTTCAAGAATTTTCTCAATAAAAGAACTTTGATATAACTTAATGAAAACTAAAAAGGAACAACATTGATTATTTACTAAATCACTCCTTATTTGGTATATCGTATTAAAGTATCAACGTTAAATTCATCTTTATAAAGGAATTTTGGCATAGATGTACGTTCACTGATTAAATAACTTTAACTAGATATCATTCATCTGAATAAAAGCATCCTATTCTTGAAGAATAACTAAGTTTTGATTGTCTTCTTCTAAGATGATTTTTTTCGGAACTTCTATTGACAACAGCAAAACCAATCTATTGAATTCGTCTAACCATAGAGAGTTTTGTGGTCTCTAGTATAGTTCAATTCCATCTAATTGAATAAAATGAGCTTTATTTATAGCCACCCGAGACTAATTCCAGTCTGTCGTCCCACAGAAGCCAAATGTTTGCCATTGTTCTCCCCGCCCTGCGTTTCCACTTCCACTTCCTTTTCTTTTTCCATAGTTTTTTTTGAAGCACGAGTCGCGAATGGCGAAAACTTATGAATGGCCGGCAGAAATATAGCTGCGGAACTCGAAGACGGCTGTCATTTGCCAGTCACCATTAAAATCAGTTGGGTTATAATTTGACTAATTCCAATGGATTGCATGAATCAACTTTGGTCTGCTTATGCTAATTCGAATCGGTCTATAGACCAGCTAGTCGGATCGAGTCAATTGTAGGCCCATTTGGATGGACTTAAGTAGTTTCTTTTTATTATTATTATGAACTGGGTTGGCCAAAGGCAGGGCGAGTCTTTAAGGCTAGTTTGCATTCGTGCACTTTGAAAAATATATGTCTGTTGGCTTGTACTATAATTATATGCTTCCCTTTATAAGATACTGAATTAAACTGATGAGATATGCATGGAAGTTGAACCCTCTCTGCTAGTTATTATAGTTTAATTATAATTAAAGTCGAATATCCGGGTTCTAATTTATGGCGTAAGTTTAAAAACTGTTCATAAATTTTCAAAATGTTTTATTATACATTTTCGGGATGCTATTATAATTCTTTAAAAAACCATTTTTGATTATTCATTCCCATTTCAAAAATTACAAAAAACGCTAGAATATCTGTCTAAACATGAAATCGGTATATAAAATAGTATTGCTTGCTGTCAAAAGGTTTTACGGATATTTTACTGTGGTTTCCGATTTTAAAATAGATTATATCGAACATATATAGAACATCGAACTACTTTTTTCCAGTGGATATATGTAGATGATTAGTTGGGGAGTTGAGTTCGGGCATGTCTCGGTCCAAGGTTGTCTGCCTGTCCCTTGTTTGTTCATCAAATTATATAGAGCTCGTCTGGCCGACTACCGACTGCCATCCTCTTTGCATTGCGTAGAAGTAGTATATCCTTTCAATTCGTCGGGCCCCGGGCACAATACAATTGGACATCACTGTGGATGTTGCGTGTGTGTTTGCTGCTGTTGTTGTTTGTCCATGTCCATGTCTTCTGACGTCGTCTAAAGTCTATGGTCTTTTTGATGTGCGTCCAGTCGGAACGCAAAAGTCGATCCCCCATTCCCATTCCCATTCCCATCTCCATCTCCATTCCGTTTCGCCGGAGCCTGTCGTGCTGCCAAGTTTTTGGAGAGCGTTGTAGGTAAACACTCGCGCCTAAAAATATCTATAAGCTCTCGGGTTCTCGGTTCCCTGGGTTATAAGTATGGCCGTGCTTATGTGTGTGTGTGTCGTGCAACAACTTGGGCAACCACTTTGACTGCGAAAACTCGAACGAGGCAGCTGCAACGCGTTTCGATTAGTTGCCACAACGCGGCGGCTGTCTGTCAGTCAGTTCGGCTCACTCAAGACCCAACCCCCTCTGTCCCTGTCCCTGGGCGTGGGTCCACGGCCTCAGTCGTAGTTTTGGTTCCAGACCCAGACTGAGGTTCAGTCGGATACAACAGTGGACTGAAAACTGACCAGTTTTTCGACCAAAATATACTCATTAACAAGCTTTTTTTGCATTGTTGTTAGGGGTTTAAAAAGGAAACGACCTATTATGATCCTTGAAGGGAAGATAATGAATGAGAGTACTGGTACATACTACAATACATGTTCATAAAATTATATATTTTACGGGAAGTTGTTTTAATTGTTGTAATTGTAATAACATTTTTAAGATATATGACCTTTTATAATAGATCAGACTGTTGTTGAATCTTACTTTGGGGAATATGTGCAAATAATTAAAAAGATGGGCTTGATGGATCTTAAAATAATGTACAACGAAATTTAGTTTACATTTTACATTTTACATTTTTGGGGAAGTGATAGTACACATTCATTACATTTGTATATACCTATTGTTCTTCATAAATTATTTATATAGTTTTAGGATTCAATTATGTAGCGAGGTTACTTAAAACTTATTCTTATTACAACATAGTTTCACTAGTTTTGAATAGATTGGTTGGGAATAGCGAATAACATGTTGAGGTATATGTTTTCTTTTTTGAACTATTCTAAATTTCTATGCCAGGCATATTATAATTATTTACAAAGGTAGCCTCACTAATATTAAAATGTTTATAGATTGAGCGATTCATAACTATCCTACCTTTCCAAGCCAGGAGATCTTGAGTACATAATACCCTTGCCTCATTCCATATAAAAGGGTATCAAAAACGAAACGCTGACGTCGCCGTCGCTGCTGACGCTGTCTTGTTAATTTTTTGAGCTATTTATTTTGATGTTTTCGCTTTTACGCTCTCGTTAAGTCGCCCAGACGCAATGCCAAAGTTCTTTAGTGGCTGCAAAAAATAAAGAAACCGAACGAAAAAAACACTGCTGACCGTCGCGAATGCTCCCGTGGGGCAAGGGGGGTTATCGCGGGGGTCTTCGAGGGGTTAAGATCGGGGAAACTTCGTTTGTGTGTGCAGCGTTGCATCACGAGATAGTTGCCAGAGATATGCATACGAAATTGGAAATGCTAATTAATATGTTTTGCACAGCAGATACGAGGCGATATCCACACATCCTCGGTGGCTCTGTTTACATAAGCGTTAACTGCTCACCCGCACTATCTCGCTCTTTGTCCCACCTCTCTTTCCGTCTCCTTCCCGCGCAGTTGGAGATTATTAAATTAATTTTTATTAGGCGTCAAGCCGTAAAGAACAGCTGAGATGGATGACTGGATGGATGGATGGTTGGATGGCTGGATGGCTGGACGGACGGAGCGGAGTCGAGTGAATTGAGTGCGGGAATGAATGAATGAATGGCAAGCTCACATGACAACGCGTTATAATTAAGAACAATGGCAACTTATTCAACTTATTCCCCGTAAACCCACCGCCCGAGCGAGGGACTCGGCCGTATCTCAACTGATTTGAACCGTCGTTTCGGTTCTTTTCACCGCCGCTGACACTTGACGAATTCCATCGCCGATTGCCGTGACATGTCATCGCCCGGGAATTTAATTGCAACGCCCTGAGAGCGGTACGATTTCTATAGAGCGCTGGCGAGTTGGGATTACTTGGGTTGAGTAATGGAAAATTTTTAACACTGGATTATGGATAGGTTCCGAGTGGGAATAATAGCATATGACTGTATTATATCATAGGAATATATCATAAGTAAATATAAATGAGTTTGAGTGCTGGTTATATTTTCTGAATCATTTTTGTCAAGGCTTTATGAACCAGTTTAATAAAATTCATAGTTTTATTCTTATTTTGGGAGAATAAATTTTACTAAAGCCTTTTTTTTTTGCTCATCATAAATACTTGCGTTTAATATTTATACATTCGGTACTTCAATCATACCGGCAATAAATAACTCCAAGCGTCTTCCTTATCTAAGCTCTGCTTACCCAAATATGGGCAATGTTAAGCAAGGTCAGCCACCTGTTTCTCAAAAACTGCCAATCCCTTCATCAAGATCCGCAAACAACCCTGAAAGTGTAAGCAAAACAGGAAGTTCTCCATGCAGATCTTCCCAAGTGATTTGAAGAGATGTTTTCAATATCCTAATCCCTATCTATTCCATTTGGAAGCCACTCTCAAGGGTTTCCTTTCTCCATTCGCCGGGGGCGTCCCTCAAAGCGGTCATTGTCTCCGGACGAATAAAAAGCAATTCCAATTACAAGCCAACAAAACACAACAAATGAAATTTTTCGCAACCGGCAGCTGGCGGAAAATAAAAAAATAATGTATGGGTATCTACAAAAGAATCGGTGCCCATGACTCATGTGACTGTGACCCAATGAGCAATATAAGCGCCCAGCACCCACAAGATACAGATACTCGGGCGTACACGTCTTTGGCAACCCAAGACAAGCGAAACGATTACAAAGAAAAATAATTTGCGCAAATGGAAATGAAAAAGAATCGAGAACGATCAGTCATCGTAGGGAAATATTGCCCCCAACTCCGCAAGCTATAGACTCAACTAATCTAATCAAATCAAATCAATGCTGGCAGAAACGCCCCTCATATACGGTTACGGATCGCTAGAGTACACTAAAAGGATCCCTGCACTTGGAAAAAGGTTGTTCTGGTTTTGAAATGTAAGAAACAAAGAAAGAAAGACTGTGAAAAAATAATGTTAACTTAGTTAAATATTATGAAAATTTAAATACTATTTTTAATCACTAGCTAAAAATATTTTGAATTGAAGAGACTTAAATATTCATCCAAAAACTCCAACGAGCCTCGAACTCTTTACGAAGCACCATTATAATAAAAAAACAAAATTATATCAATTTATTAAAAACCAAGCTACAGTTTTGTTTTCTCAATAGTGCACTTTATTTTTCTGAGTGTTTCTTACCCATCCTGCTACATATTGTGCAATCCCTGGCTCTAAGCCAATTCTTTCTACACCCAAACACTTCCTGGCTTACACCAACTGGCCTGATCGATCGATCTAGCGATAAAGAAAATCATAAAACGAGAGAAAGAAAGAAAGGTTCGAGGCAGGAACAAACAATTGAGCGAGGATTGTAACAAAATCCTAGCCAAAGATATCGCCGCAGCACCAATCTGTTTACCTGAGGAATCAGGATGAGGACGATCTCAGGAGCTGGGGTGAGGTAAGGTGAGGACCGAAAGACGATGTTTGCACGGTCAACTTTCAACACAATTTGTAGGCTACCTGCAGTTTGCTCAGACGGAGGCTTGGGTGTGGGTTTTCCTGAGAACGGAGCACCGGGAAAGGGAGAGATCCATCTCAAGCCGACCAGTGCCAGACCAGCCCATCCCGTACCCGTACCCGTACCCGAACCATCCCATCAGATCCCATCCAGTCCAAACAAGCTGCTTGGCTAACTGGCTGACTGATACGCATCGCTTGGGATGTGTTTGGTTAATCAGCACCTGTCGACTCAACGGGCGTCGACAGGTACAACTACAACTCGCACGGAGCGCTGTATAGTATATACAGTTGCGATCGAAATAATAGCACTGCAAATCAAGGGTCTAGCTGCATCTGGAGGGGTTTTATTTGTCAGTTTGAGTGGTTATTTTAAGATAATAATATAGAAGGTTCGGCAGTCGCAGCGTTAGCCTGCAGCTCACCCTTGAGTGCCTCCGAATTAATTGGGCTTGAAGTAAATACACCGTTTGCGATAATATGTTCAACTCTTATTTATGGAGAGCTTTAAGCAAAAGTATCTCAAGTTGTGTGCATTTTTGATATAGTTTTGTATCAACTTTTCTTTACCATCATAATTTTTTCCCAATAGTTATGCAATAAGTCGGTTTCTTGAATTGTGGTAAAGTGCTCTAGGTTCCTACAACTTGGTGATATTTTAGTTATAAATATTATTTTGTTTTGAAGATATGCTATTTTACTCTTTATTATTTAGAGTCTTTTATTAATGTCATATACTAGTACATGTATGTGTTGAATTCTAAGAATTCCAGTAAAAATGGAATTAACACACTCGTTTTTATATTGAATGAGATTTTCTTTGATTAAGGAACACATGTTGTATTTATTTGTTTGTGGGTTTGTGTGTGTTTGTGTGTTTGTGTGTTCTAAATAATCCAGTAGCGATCTGTTTTGCTCGGGCCAGTGTTTTGGGAAAGTTTGAAAGTGCGGTTACAACATATGGGCAGCCAGATCATGCGAAAAAAATATCAGATTCGGACTGGTACTCGGACTCGGACCCCGTCGAACTTTAAGTCGGCTCCATCTGCGGCTCAGCCACCGCCACCTCATAATGAGTAAGCCCCGAGTTCGAGATCTCCCCGACAAATCTCGATTGCCCAGCCGGTCCGGTCCGAAAGAAATACCAACAATCCGAGCCTCGACTCCAATCCCACCAACGGCTGCGGCCGCTCTCATAAATCAAGAAAAATCAGTCAATTTTTTGTGGGTTCGCGTGTGTGAGTGTGCGCCTATATCAAACTGACATTGGCTGAATTAACAATTGATTTCAATAATTTTTTATGATTATTCTCCGCTTTTTTTCGTCTCGTTTTCGGTTTTTGTGGCTGTCTGCAAGGCAAGCAAAGAAAAGCCGAAGATCAGCCACTTGCACTCGAATCCGTCGATTCAGCAGATCGTTTCTCTCCCAGTCTCTCCTCGTTTATAAAGCTGATGTATCTCATCCGCTGAATTGGAAAAACACTCAATTGCGGAGGAAACTCAGCTCTCAGCTGGCGTTTTGTGGAGTAAAACTCGTCTAACCGGTGTGACGAGTGTCAATGTCTCATTGGAATTGTTTGCTCGGCTCTGACGCTCAGCGGAACCGACAGGCGGGAGCGGCGGGGAGGCCCACGGTGCCGCACAGTGGGCCCAAACGGCTAGGTGCCAGCTGTGGGTGCGAACCTGCTGGGCCGAGGAGTCTTTGTTTGAAGATCAAGGTTGCTTTGGCGTGTCAAATCTTTGAGGTGTGGACTAATTCGATTTGTATTGAAAGCCTTAACACCGGAAGTCGTAGAAGAAGTTTGCAGAAATCACTCCTAGGGTTCTTCATCCATGACAAATTGCTATTGGTTTAAAAAAAAAACAAATTTAGAAACCACAAAAATATTTCCTAGCTTTTAGGATAACTACCTTAGTTTTAATTTATTTTAATTCACATATGTATATATTTTTGACATTTAAATTAAGTAAAGAGCATAATACTTTAATGCTAAACAAAAGTACTACATTTCATCTTAAAGCCCCTTGGCAAAGCTCTCAATTACATTTTATAAGATTTTATTATTGTACGATTTTATTTGACTTATACATACTGTAGTTAAAAGTGTGTGAATGTAATTTGTTTGATCCTAAAAAATGTGTCCGTGCTATAATCTTTTAAATAAGATTTTTACTAATAAGAGGTATGTAATATTATCTCGACTGTTGCGTTCTTTGTGGATTACAGTGCCGCTCTTGTTACATGTTCTCTACTTGTTTAATAGTTCTCCCATCCATCTACTTCTCTAGGGAACTCTTTTTATCAGATAAGCAAATCTTTAGAGATCAACCGTATCGATTTACTTCTTTTTCGGAATTTATCCTTGACCCATAGGCATTGCAGAATCGGAATGTCCTCGTCTTAGGATTCCACATGTTTCTGTAGGCCAATTTCACCTGCCCATCTCCCGCGATCTCACTTCCTCACATCCCATCTGTCATTTGTTGCAAGATCCCATGCAAATTCTACCTGCCCCTCGAGTGCAATTCGATGCTATTCAACCCACTGTGCACTGTGGGCCATTACGTGCGATGCGTTTGCGTTTGCGTTTGGATTGCATAGTTTTGTTTACTCGATCGCATCTCGCTCTAGTTCCTTGGTTCTGTGTGCGTGCTCAATGAGTGCTCACTTACTCATTTATTCACATACTCACTCGGGCACCCAGGTACCCAGCACTCATTCATCCACTCACTCACCCTGATGAGCGCTTTTCAGCGGCACTTGCTGCTGGCCGAAACCCGGAGAGAGCGATCAGTTTTTGAGTTGACTTCGAGCCGAGCGGACGCGCGATTGTCTGTTAGCGGATGAAAGTGGAAAAAAAGAAGAAATATCGCCTCGAGAAAATTTAGAACACAATTTATCAAACGCGCTATCGCACCCCCCACTTGGATTACGGTCAACGCGAAACTACAACGCAGCAATAAAGATATAGAAATCGAAAAACGAAAGCAACCAAATCAAAAGATATAAAAGAATATATATAATAGCCAGCGGGAAGAAACAAGAAAATCGTTTTAGATAAAGCATTAAATCGGTTGAAGTGGTGTTGTGAAAAGTGGCGATTGTGCAAAGCTGCGCTATAAAACCAAACAAAAAGCAAAAAAATCCCAAATAAACACACACTCAAAATGGGCGAGAAATAGAACGAGCAGTGAAAGACCAAAAGCAGCCCCCCTATAAACCCCCGAATAGCCAAAATCGAAGCCCCATTCGAAGTTTAGGAACCATCCAAAATGCTGGCCACCACCCACATGCTGTACGTGCTGATTGCCACCTGGGTAATACCCATTTTCGGGGCCGCCCTCAGCAAGACGGTGTTGTACCAGGCTCCCGACGAGTGCCGCTGGTCCGGCGGCGGGGAGCACGACATCACCCTGGTCTGTCACCTGCGGACCATCAACTCGGAGCTGGAGAACACCAACTTCAGCGTGATCCAGCCGCAGAACACGGTTCGTCTGAGGCTGGAGTGCAACGATGCCTTGTTCTTCCAGAGCAGCCTGAGCCCGGACAGCTTCAGGTCCCTGGTGGAGCTGAGGGACCTCACTATCGAGTACTGCAAGCTGGGCAACCTCACGGACGGCTCCTTCCGTGGCCTCCAGGAGCTGAGGAACCTCACCATTCGCACCCACAATGGGGATTGGTCCACCATGTCGCTGGAGATGGCCTCCAACAGTTTCGTGGAGTTCCGCCAGCTGGAGCGGCTGGACCTCAGTCTCAACAACATCTGGCTCATCCCCGATGGCATGGTGTGCCCCCTGAAGTCCCTGCAGCATCTGAATGCCTCGTACAACAAGATCCAGGACATTAGCAACTTCTACTTCAGCGCCTCGTTGAGCTCCAGGAAGGCCCGAGTCTGCGGCTCCACGCTGCAGAGTCTGGATCTGAGTGCCAACAAGATGGTTAGCCTGCCCACGGCCATGTTGTCAGCCCTGGGAAGACTGACCCACCTGAATATGGCGAAGAATAGCATGAGCTTCCTGGCGGATCGCGCCTTCGAGGGTCTCCTCTCCCTGAGGGTTGTGGATCTCTCGGCCAACCGATTGACCTCTTTGCCACCGGAACTCTTCGCGGAGACCAAGCAACTGCAGGAGATCTACCTGAGAAACAACTCCATCAACGTCTTGGCCCCCGGAATCTTTGGTGAACTGGCCGAGCTCTTGGTTCTGGACCTGGCCAGCAATGAACTCAACTCCCAGTGGATCAATGCAGCCACTTTCGTGGGTCTCAAGCGCCTCATGATGCTCGATTTGTCGGCCAATAAGATCAGTCGCCTGGAGGCACACATCTTCAGACCGCTGGCCAGTTTGCAGATCCTGAAGCTGGAGGAGAACTACATTGATCAGCTGCCGGGAGGAATCTTTGCGGATTTAACCAACCTGCACACCCTTATCCTGTCGCGCAATCGCATCTCGGTCATCGAACAGCGCACTCTGCAGGGTCTGAACAATCTCCTGGTACTATCCCTGGACTTCAACCGAATCTCCCGGCTCGACCAGAGATCCCTGATCAACTGCAGCCAGTTGCAGGATCTGCACTTGAACGACAACAAACTGCAGGCTGTGCCGGAGGCCCTGGTCCATGTGCCCCTGCTCAAAACCCTGGATGTGGGCGAGAACATGATCGGTCAGATTGAGAACACGAGTATCACGCAGCTGGAGAATCTGTACGGTCTGCGGATGACGGAGAACTCCCTCACCCACATCCGGCGAGGTGTTTTCGATCGGATGAGCTCCCTCCAGATCCTCAACCTGTCCCAGAACAAACTGAAGTCCATCGAGGCGGGCTCTCTGCAAAGAAATGGCCAACTCCAGGCCATCCGTCTGGATGGCAATCAGTTAAAGTCCATTGCTGGTCTCTTCACCGAACTGCCCAACTTGGTGTGGCTGAATATCTCGGGTAATCGTCTCGAGAAGTTCGATTATTCACACATTCCCATCGGCCTTCAGTGGTTGGATGTGCGGGCCAACAGGATCACCCAGCTGGGAAACTACTTCGAGATCGAAAGCGAACTCAGTCTGAGCACCTTCGATGCCAGCTACAATTTGCTGACGGAGATCACGGCCAGCTCCATTCCGAATAGTGTGGAGGTGCTCTACCTGAACGACAACCAGATTTCTAAGATCCAGCCGTACACGTTCTTCAAGAAGCCCAACCTGACCAGGGTGGACTTGGTGAGGAATCGCCTGACCACCTTGGAGCCCAATGCCCTGCGCTTATCACCCATTGCCGAGGATCGGGAGATCCCGGAGTTCTATATTGGCCACAATGCCTACGAGTGTGATTGCAACCTGGACTGGCTGCAAAAGGTGAACCGAGAGTCCCGTACTCAGCCGCAACTCATGGATCTGGACCAGATTCACTGCAGGTTGGCCTACGCCAGGGGATCCTCCCATGTCTCCCTCATCGAGGCCAAGTCGGATGACTTCCTCTGCAAATACGCCTCGCACTGCTTTGCCCTGTGCCACTGCTGTGACTTCCAGGCCTGCGACTGCAAGATGGAGTGCCCGGATAGGTGTTCCTGCTACCATGACCAGTCCTGGACCTCCAATGTGGTGGACTGCAGCCGCGCTTCCTATGAGCAGACTCTGCCTTCGCACATTCCCATGGATTCCACGCAGTTGTATCTCGATGGCAACAACTTCCGGGAGCTGCAGAGTCACGCCTTCATCGGTCGCAAGAGGTTGAAGGTGCTGCACTTGAACCACTCGCGGATCGAGCTGCTCCACAACCGCACCTTCTACGGCCTCTTGGAACTGGAGGTTCTCCAGCTGCAGAGTAACCAACTGAAAGCGCTCAATGGCAACGAATTCCAGGGATTGGACAATCTCCAGGAGCTGTATCTGCAGCACAATGCCATTGCTACGATCGACACACTCACCTTCACGCACCTGTACCACCTGAAGATACTGCGATTGGATCACAATGCCATCACATCCTTCGCCGTCTGGAACTTCCTGCCCAGTTATCTGAACGAAGTTCGTCTGGCGGCGAATCCCTGGACCTGCAACTGCGAGTTCATCGATAAGTTCAGGGACTACGTGAACCGTCATGAGTACGTGGTGGATAAGCTGAAGATGAAGTGCGATGTGATCAGTGGAAACGGTACCCAGCAGATGGTCATATTCCCGGGATCCGGAGAGGCCAGCGCCCTGCCCGTGGTGCAGTGCAGTCAGACGCTGCCCTTGGGTCTGGATAACAACTTCAACTACGCGGAGCAGGCGGGTGGCGAGAACGCCTCGAATGCCACCTCCACGAAAATGATCCTCAACCAGCCCCCGAAACTGGACTACATACCCATCCTGGTGGCCATCCTGACAGCCTTTATTTTCGTGATGATCTGCACCTCGCTGGTGTTCATATTCCGCCAGGAGATGCGCGTGTGGTGCCACTCGAGATTCGGAGTGAGGCTCTTCTACAACGCCCAAAAGGACGTGGACAAGAACGAACGGGAGAAGCTCTTCGACGCCTTCGTTTCGTACTCCTCCAAGGATGAGCTGTTCGTCAACGAGGAGCTGGCTCCCATGCTGGAGCTGGGTGAGCACCGCTACAAGCTCTGCCTGCACCAGCGGGACTTCCCCGTGGGCGGCTACCTGCCGGAGACCATTGTCCAGGCCATCGACAGCAGCCGGAGGACCATAATGGTGGTCAGCGAGAACTTCATCAAGTCGGAGTGGTGCAGGTTCGAGTTCAAGTCCGCCCATCAGTCGGTGCTGCGCGATCGTCGCCGGCGATTGATAGTCATCGTGCTGGGCGAGGTGCCCCAGAAGGAACTCGATCCCGATCTACGACTGTATCTGAAGACCAACACGTATCTGCAGTGGGGCGACAAGTTGTTCTGGCAGAAGCTGCGCTTCGCCCTACCGGATGTCTCCTCTTCGCAGCGTTCCAATGTTCCCGGCCAGAGTTGCCATGTGCCCATCAACCATGCCGCTTACCACCACCACCACCATGTCCACCAGCAGGCAATGCCGCTGCCCCACTCGGTGCACCACCACCAGCAGCAGTTCATGCTGCCACCGCCGCCCCAGCAGCCCGGCAGCTTCCGCCGGCAACCGTCCTTGCAGCAGCAGCAACATCAGCAACAGCAACTGCAACAGCAGCAGCAGCAACTGCGCGGCAGCAACAGCGCCACGCAGCAGCAGCAGCAACAGCAGGCGGCCTTGCTGATGGGCGGTGGGTCGGTGGGTGGGCCTGCGCCGCAGATGATCCCCCTGGCGGGTGGCATCCAGCAGCAGAGCCTCCCATTGCCCCCCACCCAGCAGCCGACGCCGGCGTCTAGGAATCTGCACATGTGAGTGGGGTTACCAAGTGGTAAGAGGGTTAACAGCGAGGTCGGAAGAGCTGGAGAGGTGTTGCGAGATCAGTTCCTAACTTTATTAACAAGTTCTCAAGGGAAAAGGATTAAAAATCCAGCATCCCTTTATCAGAAACAGAACTCCCTGAGAATATTAATTTTTACGATGACCACTACATTCTTTGCCCATCAGAGAGACCCATTAAAAAGGGAAATAGCACAAACCAGACCATTCCTACGATCTTGTTTGGTTATGAAAGGTGATCTAGAACATTTGCGGGCCAAAAAAGTACTTACCCTCGCGAAAAACAAGTTTAACTTCCTCGGGTTTCAAAATGCGCACAGAAAAAAGGGGAATTGCATTCAATATGCAAATGCAAGCGTTTAGCGATAAAAGCCTAGTTACATGTTAAAATAGCAAAAGTAAAAGAAAAATCGAGTGGGGCAAGAAACAGGCAGCACCAGGAACAATAACAACAACAGGAGAAAAAGACAACAGTAAAATAGCTGGCGAGCCAGGCAATTGTTGTTTGTTGGCCCTGTTCTGTTTTCTTACGGCCAGCTATTTTCAGTTTCCTGGCTCGCAGCTAGATTCTGAAAATTGATGTTGCATGCAACACACCAAGAGCAACTAGCAACTCGGAACTACACAGGGAAAATATAGGGTTTTTTAAAGAGGTCTAATTAATACTTATCAATTGTATATGAACTTAAAGGTTAAAGAGGATTAAAGTTAAAGATCCATATAGGAGGCTCTTGATAGTAAATGTAGAACCAATTAAATTTATTTATACAGATACTTTGAAAACATTTTAAATACCCTCAAATACTCATTAAATATTCGAATTTTTTATATATTTTTTTAGAGATCTTTTATCAGTCCTTAAATTGCAATACTTATTTTCGGTGTAGATCCAACACCAACCAGTCAGTCAGCCACAAAAAGGCAGCAGGCCCAAAAGTATTTCTCTTGGCTTTATTTTCTTTTCCTCCTTCTTCTCCTTTATTTTGTCGTTTTCCAGCATTTTTTCGTTCGTTTTTCCTCGTTTTCCCCGTTTGCAACGCTCAGTCGTTAGTTCATCTTAACTGCTGCATTTTGCTATAACAAGCTCGACGTGTGTAGAAGATACACCCGTGTATCTGTATCTGCAGCAGCTGTAGTCGAATGGGTATTCGTATCCGTGTATCTGTGAATGTGACTGCGCGGGTTGGGAAAAATAGGCAAAGGCAAAACATCACAGAGCTCATGTCTGGCCAAAAGGAAAATGGTAACAAAAAGCAGACCTTAGACGTTAGAAAACCGAAAACCCAGACCGTCTGCAGACGGTTGTTGAGCTGGTTGGGTTGAAATTGGTTTTGGTTTTTGTTACTTCGTTCTCCTTTCGAGCCACAATTACATGTGCTAATCAATGGCAGAAAAATAGATAGCAGGGTAACAATTGTGTGAGAAGGGAAACAATTGTAGGGGACTTAGCTCTGATAAAACGGACTTACATCCAACAATTAATGCCAGTTAATTGTATCCCAGCATAGGAGGAGAATTCTCTTATAATAGAGCGATAGACGCCCTTCTGCAGATCACGCTATGCCCAGATTTGATTAGAAAACAAAGCTTTCTTTTTCCCCAGCTAGTCAGAGATTAAGGAGAAGTAGTCAGAGTTTCCCAGAGTGAAACTTCCAACTGTGACCTTGCTGCAGAATAGAAAAAGATACAAGTTTCCCCAGCAGCCATTGAGAATCATGGAAGGGAGATCAGCACGTGTGTGTTCGGGGTTCTTGGCCCCCAAAGTTGTGTTTTGGCCAAAATCGACAAGGCCAGAAAAGGAGGAACACGAGAACAGAGCCGTACAGATTAGTTTGGTCTTGGCGATTAAAATCTACCTGGTTGTGTGCTACGCCCTCTCCATTTCCACCTCTATCTCGAACCATCTCCAGCTCCGCCGACTTGCCAATTTAAAAATGCATTCCAAAAGCACGAAACCAGAAACTAGTTAACAAAATAAACACACTCTCTAGAAGGATTCGCTTGGTCTAGACCGTAGAGTTAAATGTAAATAAGCTAAATGTTAATTGTAATCATTGTTTAATCATTGTGATATTTTGTTTTAGCACTAAGTTCTAATTTATTAAGATGCGTACCATTTTCCTACCAACCTATGTTTAGACGTAAACTTATCCTCATTAGTTAGTCTAGTTTGTAAGATAATAAATCGAATCCGAATCCACAACACCCCGCCTACGAGATACAGCCATATTAATTCTATGAAAATTATTGTAAATAAAAACAACTGAACATGGACTGTATGCACTAAAATGAAAGAAAAACTAATTATGCGACACGAATCAAACAAATTGAAAACATAAATCGACTGATTACATGTGTACTATATATAAATATGCATAACATTAAACTATGATTTACTCGACGCTCGTTGTAAATATTGTAACTACCCGCAAACCTATGAATATGTATTGTATTTTGTAACTTTATGTTTTCTAGTTTATAGCGAAAAAATGAAAAGAAAAACGAATCACAAAAATATATAAATGACAAAAAATTGATAATCCAAAAACTGTCTCCATTTTTTATTCACTCTATCTGCCAGCTGAAATTGTATTATTATTTTTTGGTCTGCCGCTGATAAGCCATAAACCACCTCGCCTTGACATTTGATATGGATTCTTGATACGGAATCCACGTCGGATGCGGATTCCAATGCCAGCAGTCGTGTTGCGATGGGGTTTGGCTTTGCCTCTGGTTTTGTTTATGTCAGAGCGGTGTTCTATTACAACCGACAAAAAAATTTGCAAGATAAACACTAAAAGAGCTTGACCATTCCATGACTGATGGGAGAAAGGCCGCGGGGAGGTGGGAAGATTTATGGTAAGAGGTTGGGTTAAAAACTTTTCGGCGACGGATGATGAACTTGCTAAAATGACGGCGAAAAGATTATTTTCGACTCCGCTTTTTGCAAATATTTTAAAATATTTTTTCAGTGACCTGGATTTTCAACATTTTATGTTTACGCTTGCTAGGTGACCTCTGAAACTTATACAGGGACGCAAAAAATAAAGTCAATTGCATTTTGTTTCGCTCTGAATTTGTTGCCAAATTTTGACTTAGGTATACCTATCATAACACTTATTTTAGAAAATAAAATTTAGGCTTGAAGCTTTTTAAAAATACTTCGCAAAAAAGTCAAAAAAACTTTTTAATATTTCCATAATAATTAAATAAATTATGTAATATTAGTAAACTATAAATAATTATACGGTCTAAATTTCATTCAGTATAAGGATATCAATATCCTTAAATACATTTCTAAAGTACAGAGTTTTTGATTTAAGCGTAGAAACATTACGTCTAATAAATGTATATTTTTAACCATACAAGCTTTGGCAAGTTTATTAATTCTACCGGCATTTTGAATCAATTTTCAAAATCTGAATAGTCAACAGTTTCTGAAAACTCCTTACGCCAACCTCGCCACACGCATCCACAAACTCATCGAACAACACATCCCACGATTGCTCCATTTGAATTAATTTTAAAGAGAAAACCCCTCCGCCAGCGCCTTGGAATTTATGCTTGCCAAAGATGCGACGATATTATCTTCCCATGCATATTTTAAAGATATCTATATGGCATTCGTATCTCATCTGCGGAATTATTGGCTATCGTGTGTTTATACTTGCTGCTCACTGCCTTTATTTGAGTCAATGAGCCCACAGCGAAATATTTTGCCGATTCCGCTGGCTGCCTGGAAACGAGTTCTCTCCCAGCTCCCGATGAATGAATAATTTTTATGATCAATTAAATGCGCAATAAAATTGATGGGGCCCCCACCGCCGAAACATAAATTCACATTGCTTAAATTAGCGAATTTTACAATCAATCATTAGCGGGCCAGTGGATCGACAAACGGCCTTTGATGTGCAACTTTAGAACGCGATTGCGGGGGAAATGTTACATGGGATCTAGAGTGTGGTATCTGCCGGATACACATATGTCTGCGGCCTAACCATTCGGCGGATGAGTTCGAGTCCGGGCTAAACCCTTTTCAATATTTTCATTTCCCTCATCGCTCGATTCGGTGCGGTTCGGTTCGGGGCGATACAGAAAACAGAAAACGAAAACCTAGAAAACTTTGCAAAAAAACACGTCAAATATTAAAAACTTTTCTTTGCTTTTACTTTCTCCAAACCCGCTGGCATATATATACACATGCCACCCATCCACATCCACGTCCACATATCTCTCCCCTTTTTCCTTTATTTTATCAATTTTGCCTGTGGGATTTGTTACAAAGTAACGGATGAGTTGAAGTGGGAAAAGGGGCAGGAGTGCAGACACCGCCAATCCAAGAGGCAAACTTTCAATTGAATTTTTTTGTTCACGTTGTTTCCTTTCGGGTAAGGAAAGTTTAGAGGCCCGCTTTTGGGGTCGGGGCTTCCTTTTTTCGGGGCCTTACTGCGATGCGGGGTCTTTGGGGGTTCCGTCTGTCATTTGGCATACGCAGCGAAAAGAAGTCGACGTAAATATTTCGGTTTACAAGTCAGTTTAGTGTCAAAAGAGATGCCTTTTATTTATAGATTGCCCTCGCAGAACTTGGGCTTGAACTTGGCTACCAGCAGGGGTGTATTCTATCTTTAAGGGAAGGTAATAATGGATTAAATACATATTATGTATTTACGAGAAAATTCACAATTTTGTTAAGAACATCTCTGACAAATATAAATGCATAGAGCAGCAATAAAAATATATAAAAAATAGAATATCAAAGATATGATGGTCTTTCAAAAAAATCGTTTGATATCTGTAATGTTGAAACGCTTCTTGTGAAGAATTTCTTCGCAATATTTTTAATTTAGTTCTTAGAATTTTTATGTTTTTTATTTTTTCCCCATCTCTAAGACCCCTTTTTTGGGTCACGGAACCGCTCCTGTGACTCCATTTTCGACACAGGTTTGCTTCTTGGCCGTAACCTCCATCAAAAATTTCCCCGACTGCAGTTTAGAAGTTTTTATTCGCTCTCGCATTTTCGGACGTTTTTTCTTGCCTTTTTCGGGGCCCAAAGTCAAATCAAAGTGCTTGGCCCCGCTAAAGCTTAGTGCTAATGCCGGAGCCATCAGTCTGAACTTTTGGGCCATCTATCAAAGGCTGAAAGGGAAAGGGCCAGAAAGGAAAAATCGAAGAGGCAATGGCAATCTCATTAGAAGGCTGCTGCCTCATCACCACATTCCGCATATGCGAAGGCAGAAATACTTTCCCATGTGCATCCGCCGAAGACCCGTAGCCGTCAATTAGGTAGCCACCCAATCATTGCACCCACCACTTGGCTCATTAGACTCCAAACGAATCGGGAGTCGTAAAACTCGGGTCCCCGGTCTTTTGGCTCCCTTTCTGGTCCCCGATTTCCGTCCGTTCCGCGGCTATGTAAAAATAAATATGCTTTTATTGGAAGACGACTACAACTGTTTGCAATAAAAGCAACATTTTTCTTAATTTCCATTTCTTGCTAATTTACCAGCCATAAATTGCCCGCCCGTCTACCCTGTGGGCAGTGAAGTAACCAGTGGCGGCGGGTCGGGGACGGGGACAGGGGCGGGGAAGGCAGAGGGGTTACCGAAACAAGCGGAGCTGAACCAACCGATTCGACGGTAGACACATAAAATTGACTACAAATTATTGCACATTGTCAAAACAACATTGGTTTGCAATTTTCGCGCTTCAACGCAGATGCAAAGAGATAGTCGCTGGCGATTTGGGAGGGGGTCCTGAGGGGTATTGCAGAAGTAATGCCGACTCGTAGAGGGATAGACGAAAGGCAGGAGGGGTGGAAGAGCGTGAGAGGTATAAAACAATCAGGTAGGGGAGTTCGGTATGTGGAAATACTCTGCGAACTAGGGGCATATTTTACTCGCTGCTAATGCTGTGCATTTTTTAGAAAACCACATTTGTTCCAGGAATTTATAAACCATATATTTTATGGTGTGTAATTGATCGTATTTCGTAATTGTGAATTACTACGTCACCTTTTTTTATTTGCAGGAAAGAAATGTATATAGAGTTATAAGAAAATGTTTTAGGTGAACAATACTGTGAATATTTAAGAAAATTATATAATAATGATGATGATAATAATACTCTAACATTTTAATATACCGTGTTTTAGTGTATAATACAGGTAAGTAATCAAATATTGTACTAAATATAGTATTTAATATTCAAAATGTTCTTGTTTTGGACAAATTTATACTGGCTATAAAGGAAATATTAAAAGATCCTAATTAAAATCATATTGCATCTCTATAGGATATTCCCCGATCGGTTCAACCCTTCCAATCCCACCGATTTTTTACAGTTATCTACGATAATTTGCACTGCAAACGGTCATATGCAACTGTGAAATGGCAAATGGAAAATGGGTTTAGGTTTATTGCCGACGACCAAGCCCGTCATCATCATCATCGACCGCATCGAAAACCGAAAGAGAATCGAGCGGGGCAAATCGGGCGGGATGGAATTGGAAGGTTCGGATATATATGCGACGGAGTGGAGACATTGACATATTGCCCGCCGATTAATGAGCCCACAAGAGCGGCCCTGGACCTGAGCAGTGCTGATTGTTTTCATTGAAATAAATGACAGACACCGGCCTGTTGACACACGCGTTGAGGGAATATTTGATACCCTGCATAAATAATAATCATTTTCACTTCGCCCCAAAGTTCCAGGCCCTCGAACGCTGACTCCGCATAAAAGCAAATTTGTATGCAGTTTATCTTATCGCGATCACGTTGCATCTGGGGACGATGCTGCGGGGAAACGGAGGGGAAGTCGCCGAAGACGCGTAAGTTTCACGTATTTTCATGCACGATTAAAGCCTTAATTTCGACCGAACAGAGAGCGGGATGTATACCCGTGTGCGCATATATAGGGAGCGAGAGAGATGTACCAGGTATCTGCAGCTCCTAATTAATGGTTTTGCATCGGCTGCTTATCGCACCGCACGCATCGGGATCGTCTTCGTCCTGGTCATCGAATGGGGCAGGGGAATCTCCTGAGCACCATCAGTGCACTTGTGAAAAAGGTTCCACTAAACTTAAAAAAGTTTGGAAAACATATCATATCATCTAACTTAAGTCCAGAGATATATAAAATCATTCATATATCTTGTATACTGGAGTATTTAAGGATTATTGGGAATACAGTTTGAGAATCTCATATCTCCACAGTTATTTATTTCTGCGGTATACCCAAATAAAAAACGTATCACTAGCTATCGAGAATACAAGCCATATTTGAATAAAAAGATTTATAACCTTTTTAAATATTCTTCAACGGGCCTTAAGATGGTTCAATATGTTCTTCATAATTAATTTCTGTTCTTAATGATTTATTTGTATTTTTAAATATTTCCTGACCTGATGATTAATTTACTCTTAATTTAAGATCTTCTTTTCCTTTCATCGCCATTTCTTTATGCAAATATATACAAGATAAAATTTATTTAAACGGATTTTAAGACAACAAGAAATTATGTTAAATAGAATCAATCTTTAACAAGCGTGAATGCCTGTTGACAAAGCATATAAATTTATAATTTTTGCAAGATTTATGTGACACATTGGTTAAATTATAAGCAGCCAGATTGGTTTGACCTAACAAGGTTCCTAAAATATCATGAGGAACACACTGTTTCGCTCAGTGTAGCGGCAGGAGCCTCAGCTCTTGTCTGAGCTTTGCTTCGCTAAGTGTTCGCTGGGGATCTACCTTGGCGGCACCTGATCAAGGCAAGGAAAAGGAGATCCGATCCGATCCGATCCAAGGCGATCCGAAGCCATTCGACTTTGACTTTGGTCTTCAGTCAGCGTAAAATATTTAATATTTTTGCTGGCTGCATTTTATGAGCTGTAGCATTGCACATTATTGATAATGCGCGATATGAGTGCCGGTTGATATTTCCACGGCCTTAGCAGGGGTGTTGTCAAGGCAGGGCCAGAGCGGACCCACAGACCCCTCCAGGAAAACCCCCCCGATGATAAGGCAACATTGTTTTTGGGGTGTTGCAAGTTTGGAGCGATAAGCATCGAATGGTGGTAAATGGCAAAGAGAAAGCTGCGACAGGAGGCGCTTTTGTGTCCCGACGTTTTAGCGCTCGATTGGGCAACTGGAATTTGTGATCGTGCGCAGAGATCTTCCTTCAAGGTTCTCGGCTTCTTCTTGTTAGCCCCATCTTCAGATGGTCAAGACCGCCTGACCGATAAGGAGTGATTTTGTTCTGGGTGAGGCCCATTTTAAATGTTCTCCAGATTTTATTCCGTTAGATCGCCGTGATAATTATGGATAATTTTTGAGCAAGCTTATCACCGATGTAAGTCTGAAATATTTTAAATTAAATTAATGGCCTTTAAAACTGGGTTAAATTAGACAGTTCTTGGGGATTTATTCTGTTCCATTAAGCGTAATATCTAAATTGTAATAACACATTAAAAAACGTGTCGAGAAAGTGAAAACGTCGCTGCAAGAACTTAAGAGCCAGTGATATCTTTAGATTTAGTCCAAAAGAAATTGACTTTCATCCATTTGTTAAAACATCTTAATCATCATTCCATTGAATTATCATAAAATCAAAACGTCAAACTTTTCCCCAGTTAATTGCCCGTTTCCATCACCTTTTCGCCGGCAGTGTTGACTCATTCGGGCCGAACAATTGATTAGCTTTCGATGCTGACCATAAAACCCAATTCATTTAGCCATAATGTTGACACCGAAATGCAGTTAACAGCTTTAACTTTTAACTGGAATTTACTTAAATGTGTCCCCGTCCCATTTCGCCTCAAGTTTGCGTTGTGTTGTTTTGTTTCGTTTCGATTCGATTCGTTTGTGAGTTTTTGTTGGCTCTTACAGAGAATTGGGCCGGCGGAATGCACAGAAACCGGGCTCAGAGATCCGTTGGCCAGTTTTCAAATTCGGCACGATCAAGCATCGCGATCGGCGATCAACGCTCTCATCTTCCCAGCTGAATTTTTATTTTTCTGTGTGTTTTTTACCCCTCCGATCCACTGCTGTGCCTTTTTTGCGTTAACGTTTTAATTGATCGCTTTCAGTTATAAACAAGTTGGCTTTTGATTTATGAGCGCGTGCGTGCAGCAGCGACAGGGGAAAAATGCGTTTTAGGAACCGACTCTTCCCAGTCTTCGGTGATGGGTTTCTTTTTGGCCATCATCATCGTCTTGGGGCTGGATCGGCTGGGTTTATGTAAATGAACTCGCTTTCGGGGTCTTTCAATAGCTGTTGATGATGTTGTGCCGCGGCGACAATGTCTCTATTTCTCTAATTTTGGCCCCGCCATCGTGGCTGATTTTTAATATTATTTGTCTAACGGTCACGAGCATTTGGCTTTGGCTTTGAATCTTGGCTTTGGCTTTAACTTTGGCTTTAACGTTGGCTTTGTCTGTGGTTAAACGTCAAATTGTTGTGCTTTGTTGTTAGAATTTCCCGCATCGTTTAAACCCAGCCAATGTTTTCTGGGGACAAGCAAATAAATCACAAGACTTGGGCTTTCGGTTTTGAATAACCATCTTTACATTTCTCCGCGAAGACGAGGCGACAAATGTATTTGTTTTATCAGCTATTGTTGTTACCAAAAGGTTTATTTTCGGTGTTGGTTTTTTTATTTCGACCTGGCTTTGGTTTTGTGTCGATGCTTGTGAACTTCACTTTCTTCTTCACACGCTCCCCGAGAGAGCTGAATAAGAAAAATGTTTGTTGAAAACGAACAAACATAAAGCATACGAGATTTCACTTCAGCCGGGCCTGGGAGTCTTCTCCGTGCTTTTAGAGCTTTTTGCGGTTCCAGAGTGATGTCAGCCGGGCAATTAATCAACGCATCTCCGCCAGGTGACTCAGAGATCGTATTGGATCGCATCGGATTGGATTGGATTGTCTTTACCTTTTTTCAATTTATTTTTTCGCCTTTGGAGTGGAATGAGGTGCGTTGGTTCGTTAGCAGATCGTCGCGTTCCGATTCCAGTCCGTTCGATCCGATTCGGTTCGGTTCGATTTGTTTATAGAAAAACAAACACTTGGCCGGGTACTAGACGCTGGCCATTTGCCGTCCGTTACGTTACTCATGGCTGGCTAAGTGGGTCGTGACTTTTCAAAATGCAAACGTGTCGTCGTCGAAGTCGCAGTCGCAGTCCGAGTTGCATCTCTCCCGTCGGGCACTGAGGAAAATCTTCAATAAATCTTAGTATTATGCTTATAAAGTACAATAAGCAGTGTTCTAAGGTCAGTAGAGATCATATTGTAGCGAAATATATTGAGTGTTCAAAAATTATCATCTTTAAGTTCTTATTTTCAAGAAACTAGTTTAAATGATTATTATTTTTATAAAAAAATGATTGGAATTAGACATGTCTTGTAAAAATGTCATTTTATTGAACCTACAACTTTGTATTCCTAATATTAATCAAATCAATTAATTTTTTTTTGATGTAATTAATACTCAGATACATTTAATTACAATATTCAGTATTTATTAAATGACAATTTTATGTAACATTTTTAAGCATCCAATTCCAGCGATGTTTTAAAAAATCTGGACTAATGTTAGTCCTGGTTCCAATTATGCAAGACAATTTAAACCAATCAAGGTGTATTGGAAAACGGACTCTTAAGAATCCATTTCAATTTTAATTTGACGTCTAGTAATTATATCTCAAAGACTATTTTGGTTGAATAAATAGTTAAGATCCCATCTCCTAAACACCGAATTTTCCCCCAGTGTGCGCATTGCTCAGTTGGGTTACTTATGGGAAGTCCCCGAAAGTCTAGGCCCCGCCCCCCGAAAAGTGGGGATGCAGCGGAACACAGTCACAAAAATCCGAAGCGCAAAGCGCACACGTACGGAGTACGTAATGAAATTCTTACCTCAAATAGCACTTAACTCCAGTTTAAAACGAGCCAAAAGTGAATGGTACTGACCCCAAACCGTTGCACGTTTGTCTTAACACTTTGTTGCCTGGGTCTTGTTTGTTTTCCCCGCTCTTTTATTTTTTTGGGGCCAAAATAGAAAAGTTTGGCGCGCGAGAGAGCGGGCCACCGACCAGAAATTTGTTTAATTGAATTGAATGTATGAAAAGTCAGCGGACAAGTCAATGCAGTTCGCCAATTCGAATTAGAGTCTGGGTTAACTAAAGTATAAAAAATAAGACACGAAAGAAAGGCTGGCCTTGGAGGTCGAAGCTGGTATTACCCTACCTTATGTGGGCTTATAGGATAAAGGGTGTAGCGATATCGTGAAATATTAGAAACAGATTCCCATTTAAGGATCCAGTAAGTACTAACAAAGTAACCAAAGTAAGGAAGGCTTCTTACTGATTCTTTCTAAAATTACTTTAGGGATATATCTTTCAATGGTACCAGTGTTCCAATATGCTATACTTATACTAATTTTAAATGATCGATGGCTAGACCTGTGGAAAGTTTCACTTCAAAAACGGATATAACATATATTTAGGGTAGCTGAATTACATACTAATGATCTGAATTATTATACCCCCCGCAAGGGTATTACAAAAAGGGGGACTGCAACATGCGAGCTCATTTAAAGTGGAAGTCATGAAGGAGGCCAAGGCACCGATCACCAAAATCGCGATGTCGATGCCGATGCCGATGCCGATTCCGATGCCGATCCTCGATCACGGTCATGTTCAAGATCAGAGGAGCGGGGAGTCATGTCCGTGGTCTTTTGAACCGCAGATCACCGGCTGCAGTTACTTGTAAGATTTTTGCATTTTGTCGCATGACAATTAAATGCCTCAATGAATGGCACAGCATACAGCACACAGCACCACACAACACACGACCGACGATCACAGCGATCCACTCCTTGTCATCGATCACAGGGGAAAATTCGGCCGGCTGAGAATCATTTTAGAAAGCAAATTATAGATGATCCTTGAGTCATGAACTTTCAGGAGCTGACAGAGCCGCAATAAATGATCAGTGCCTAGGCGATCGATCAATCAAGATCAATCACAATCAGTCGAAGGTTTTGCACTTGATTTCACAGTTTCCTTTCCCAGCGGCTGCCTTCATCTGAGATAAGGTGCAGTTGTTTTCTAAACGATTTGGATTTACGTTCGTAACGAAGGTAGAAAAATCTATTAATCAAAAATGGGGAATTATATTGGGCATAAAATTCGGCAGGTGAGCAATTGCCTATCCATATCAATACTTACAGGTTAAATTAATAACTTGCTCTAAAGTTCAATTCAAATTTTTTAGAAATGTGAAATAGTGAATCAATTTAAATATATGTAGGTATCGGGTTTCTTTATATTAATACCAATTTCTTAAATAACCTTTTGCATTTGATTTCACGCCACGCTTTCTGCCCAAAGATCACCGTAATCAAAGATAAGAAGGCCGGCCATTACATATTTCTGGTGAAATCCCAGGCTGATCAATATTGTGCACCATTTATATGATAATAGCCAAGTGATCGTGCCTGCTATCTTAATACAGCCGTTTTATGATAACTTAGCATAAAATTTTGATTTGAACTATTGGGCAAACCGCTCGCTGATATATGTAGGCCGGCCATATAGATAAACATAATTATGTAAATCCAGATGCTAATGCAAGGGCGTCCCCACACGCCGATGACGATGCTGCGCAGATGGAACACCTGATACCAGATACCAGGTTCCAGGTTCCAGATTCCAGATTCGAGAGGTCCCCACTCCTCGACGACTGCTCTTTTCCGCTGCGAAGCAATGGGGAAATTTATGAAGTTTATGACAAATATGATGACGGTCTAGGGCAATGCTGGCCAGCACTTTGTTAAACGTCTTCGGGACTGAAAAACATTGCCATTGTCCGACTTGGCAGACGCACACACATTTTTGAATGAAAAACGAAAACAATGCCATTTACAAGACACTTAACGAGATGTCGAGTGAAAGCCAAAAGCTGTCCGTTCGTTGTTACTGTTTTCAGCTGGCGAAGAGATGGAAGCTGCACTGAGAAAATATGGTATGGAAAAGGTGGTTATCTATTGGATCAGTTACCCTTCTCCAGAAGCATTCCAAGTATTTTAAAATGATTTACAGGTCGCCAAAAATTATCGTATAATTGGCAATTTAAAACAAAAATTTTACATAATATATAGAACTTTAAATAATATTAACCTTAAAGAAGCCCAAGTCTGCAATATATTTCTTTTTCTCAATTTAGTCTTAAATAAATAATCAAATAAACAGATTTTTAAACAGTTTTGTAACAAAAGGTAGGGGTATCACTTAGTTAAACCAAAATATTATGGGATCACATGTATTTTTGACATAATATGATACAAATATAATACAAATGAACCTGATTTTATCTTGTGCAAAACATATAAGTGATCTATATTTCAAATTATTAAAGTAATACAAAATATATAACGATTCATTACTTATAATGCGTATTACATTTTTTGACCATGGGATGTATAGGAAAATGTAGATTCGGGAGGTGCAACTTAGATTTCCAATCTCGTTTTTCTCCGTGTGACTTGGGATCTCCTCGCGATTTGATGTGATGGCCATTCGCCGATGATGACGCCGCATGTGAGTTGCATGGAGTGGATTCGAGTGGTGCGGTGGTGCTGCGCCACTGGTGGAGCAGTGGAGAAGTGGAGTGGTGGAGTGGCCAAAGTGACGTGGCTTGTTTTGGCATACAAGTGCACTTGAGCCGAGTTTCGAGTCCAATCTAAAGAAGCACAAGTGAGCGTAGACTTTCGGTCTAGTGTCTCCCATCCAAAGCTCGGATTGGGATCTTTTCTTTTCTCAACGCGACTCGGCTCTTTCTAATGACAGGCAAACAAACAGACCTGCAGATCCGCAGACAGCGGCTACTGCTCCCCACATACTTTCTCATGGATTCAGTCGCGAGGGGGCCCCAAAAGAAATAAAAGATTTATGGCCAGCCATTCACCAATTGTTCAAAAACGTTTTGTGGCTGCAGGAGCTATTGGCACACGGGCGACAACTAGGACAAAACTGTTTTTGGTCACATGACTCAAATTAGAAATGCGCCTGGCATTTTCCATAATAAATGAAAATTTAAATGCGCGCACACAGCGAGAGAAATGGTTAGCGAAAGAGAGTGAAGGGGGAGGATGCACTTGGAGAAAATGTGTCCTGATGTCCTAGTTGGGATGATACGAGCTGCAGGTGCATTTGAGATAAGGCTGAGTACGGTTACGTGCTCAAATTGGTATTTAAAGTAATAGGATATTAACGGTTTCATTAAATGGTATTAGTAATATTTATACTATCATACTATATCATATAATAATACTGTAAAACTACCAATATATTTAAACATATATACTAACAACTCAATATTTTCAAAATATTTGATTGTTTTTTCTTGTCGCAATACTTTTTATTGAACTTAAAAACAATGAAAAGGTCATAATCAACATTTTTGAAATTATTCTCTACAAATAAAAATACAATTTATTTTTTTAATCACTACAAAAATCTTTTTAATAATAATTGTAATTTGAAATGAACGCGAACTTTTAAACATGACTACCACAATAATAAAAAGTTGTTCATGTAGTGTTAGATACCAAATAACAAAGTAAATAAATAAATTATAATACGTTTAATCCTGCTAGTCCTGTAATTTCCCTAGAACCCAACACTGCATTTGTCTGAGTGTAGGGGTAAAACAGGTTAAATGGTTAACAAGGCAGCGAACAAACGAGACCGAAGACCCCGGCTAACAGGCAGGTATGGCATGGGCATGGTATGGTGGAGAGTTAGCCTGGTAGTCGGGCATCCTCCTCCCCGAAAAGCCGGGTCCGAGTGCGAGTCGCAGTCCGATTCCAGATCCACATCCACATCCACGTCGAAGAGCAAGACGCATGCGCGTTGACCGCCCGCTGAGCGTACACATTCTGAGAACTTTCCACTTCAATTAATAACTAATTTGATGTGTGCCGCACGGATCGCGGTGCATTTTATCGATTCGGACAGCGATCAGCATTTGGAGCAGGAACCCCGATCTCCGATCTCCGATCCCCGAGCCCCGATCTCTGCCCCCGTGGAAATGTCGGTGCTCCGGAGCACCTTAGATGTTTGCTCGCTCATTCGATTTGTGTTTGCCTGCAGTTATGTTACCAATCGAATTTGATTGAGAAGGGTCTATGCCGTATGTGACAGTGAATATATTCGAGGATCTCGGCGGATCTCATCGCATCGCAGGGGCAGACGGGAGGCGTGAGAAGGCATTAGCATGAGAGATTATCTATTGAGATCCGATTTCGGGCTGCCGAGGACTTCCAGGTTACACGACTTGAGAACGGGACATTATTCAAATATTTAATGCGATTTGAGGTCAGCTTTGATTGGTCTTTCAAGTCGTATTAGTTACGATTGCTGTAATCGGGACATCCGTCTCAGGAGGAGATAGGCTAATAAAGGAGTTGATAAGCGTTGAGATTTCCTGAAAGTTTTCCCGAAAATTCTGGGTTTTACTTTTCAAATTATCATAGAAATTATTATTGTTTATTACTTTTTCATTGATTTCCCCATTATGGAAATTTTATTGAGCTTTATGCGTTTTTCATTATTGGGAACTCGTCTAATTGCTTGGCTACATTAAAATAAAAGCGCAGTACCGATTTCTCCCTGGTTACACGACTTTCAAAATATTCATCACGATATCTAATTACAATTGGGGACAGCTTTAATTGTTATTCAAAATGCATAAAGACCACCGTAATTGTAATATCCGTTCAAGTAGATATTATAAGAAAGGCGCCGATTATAATAAAAACCTTTATAAGTATTTTATCTAGTAAGAGTAATTTTTATTTTCGGTGTCAGACAAAAAAATGATCTCATTCATATTTCATGAATAAAATTAAACAAAATGCTTTTTATCATCCCAATTTGGCATTTAGTTATCAAATGAATTACGACCAGCTTAGGTAATCTCGCTAATTATCGTTCTTATGCTGATTGGAGAATTTAAGTTCGTATATCTTAATCCGCTCCACCTTTTTAAAGCTCCAGCTGGATATGAGCATTAAGCAACCTTTTTCAAACCCCAATTAATATTCGGTGTGCACCCAAATCTTCTCTAATTTTAATGAATTATGATCCCTCTGACATTGGCAATTGGCTCTCAACGAATTAAAGTTCCCAGAAGAGAACCACTTGGGATCTGATCAGTTTGGCATTTGATAATTATGGCTTATTGTAGTCGCCAGAATGGATGGATGAGGAGTTTTTTTCTTTTTTGGTTCGATTGGAGTTGGGGAATGCATGTGGTATGTGGTTTCCCCCATTTTCGCTGCAGTCCAATACAATTTGCGGCGGTGGTGTTGGATTTGTTCGCACCGCCCGCCGCGTCGGGCAAAATAAATCACAGTCTAAATACCCAAAGCTGAAGTTTAGGCCCCTTTCCGCTCGTGTTTGTTGTGTTTTTCCTTTATTTTCCTCTTTTTTTTGCACTGCAACACTTCAACAATAAATAACCAAGTCATATTTTTCACCTCCACTGTTGTGGCCGTTTCTGTTGTTGAGTCACTTCCTGGTTTTTGAACCCGGTCGAGGGAGCACTGGGCACATTAACGAGCATATTACCTACTATCTCGCCGAGCGGGAGAAATATGCAAAATTGCTGACCGTCCAGCGTCTGCAGTCGAGAGCTGCAAATCATTAACATCTCTGGGGAGCAGAGAAGCAAACCGAAACCACCACGAACATATTTTGCACGTGACCTTATTTCCCCCGCACTGTCAGAATTGCTCAGATGCAGATGCGGACTCGGGACTGAAGACTCGAGACCCTGGCTCAAAGTTAGAAAAGCTTTGGGAGCTGGATGCTGCACTGAGAACCATATCCCCTAGGAAAGTCAAGGAATCTTGGGCAAAGTCATAAACTTATTACAATAGTACAAGGGTTTTCAGATCAAAGAAAACTTCAGCCACAAAAAATGTCCCATTTTAGAAAAGCGGTTTTTTAGTAATTAATAATTATAATGAGCTTAATCATTGCTATGAGGAATTTTCAAATATTTAAAACAACAAAAATTAATTTCCTTATTAAATATGATATGATTTCTAAATAAATTGTACGCACTATATTTATACGAATTATATAACTGTTATGTTAAGATTGGTTATAGAATGTATATATGGATTTAATGATTTTATAGAGTTGGAAGTTATAAAATATTTAAACATTGATATATTTATTATATTACAACATATTTAATAATATGATTCAGTTAAAAGTGTTCTGAAACTCGCATTAGTTAATACAGAATTTTTTATGATTTTGTATCCAGAATTATTGTTGTTTGAGAAATACGTATTACCTAACTAACTAGCAATATTTATTCGATATTAATAATTTTCTCGCTGTGCAAGATGATGGGATGCTGGGGTGTTTGGGGAGCTGGCTTGCGGTTGGGGCAACATCATTTTTCGATCACGTTTTAAGTGTCTTGCGCCTTCCTCGGAGTCGCAGCTTGGAGTTGGGAGTTTGGAGTTTGCAGTCTCGTCATCGTCGTCGTCGTCTCCTAGCCAAGTTAAATGATTTAAAACCAACAGCGAAAAATATCGTGCCAAGTGCTGCATATTGCACGTAGATCTAAGCCGTTCTTCCCCCTTTTTACCCCTTTTTTCCCACTTTTTCCCCTTAAGTCCCCTGAAATCTGCAGCTGAGGCGGCGGCAGTCAGTCACTCAATCCGTTAGACGGCGGAGGCCACGTAGCTGTGACTGCGCTGATTGCCGACTATCGATTGCACCGGGAGAAAAAAGGGGGAGATACGTAGAGCCAGCTAGACGGACAAAAAGACAGACAGACGGGCAGCTGCTGGCGGCCCATTAACCAGAAATGGCCAGCAGAACCCTATTTAGTTACTCTCCATGGCCATAACTCGGCGCAGGCTCGATTGATTTTGATTGATTTGAGGCACCGCTGCGATCTGTCATTGACAAAAGTGGATAGTTAGCAGAAAGGTTGACAATGGCCATTGAAAGCCCTGAGAAGAAATTTTAATTAATTAATAACTTGCGATTGCTTAAAAGGGAAGCAATTTGTGAATCTACGTAAAAAGTATTCTAAGGGTAATCAAGGAACAAGGCTTTATGTTTGAGGACTAACAAAGTGAAAAGTCAAAACTCAGATAAAATGTCCTTAAATATATGATATGTAGGACGGAAGTTCGTTTTTAATATTTACATATGAAGGAATAGTACATTTTTGTTATTGGCTGAGATTCTTAAATATTACCCGTAAATATTTGGATAATACGATCACATATTATTTAGATATTATTCATATTCGAAGCCTAAAGCCAATGTGTAAGTGATCAATATTGCTAAAACATGTAATTATATTTTAAAAAATAAATAAGTTATAAAATAATTTTAAATACATAGCAATACCGGCTTTCAATTCTTCTTTATATATAAAATATTTATATGTCTAATTGGCCCAACTGTAAAAAAGTTTATAAGATATACCGATAACAATTCTTTGATATTACTTTTTCAAGTGTACTGCTCTCCCGTCTAACGTTCATTTTTTGTAAATTTTTTTGCCTCTGCGCCGACTAACGACAGTCGAAGAGCGCCCCACTCTGCATCCAGCACCCCCGACTCAAGGCCTCCGCCCCCCGACCGGCCCCTCCCCCTCCCCCTCTCGATAGCGGCAGCAGTGACTAAACTGCATTATCACGCCTCTCCATTGCATTATTGGCAGTCGGTCCCGCCACCCCTTTTATGATCCGTCGCTAGGTTAAGGTGAAAACAAGGCAGACCCGTCCCACCGCCAAGCCTTGATCCGTCTATCCCCCCCGTTTCCCCACCATATTCACGATCCCGAACCATCGATCCTAACTACACACTCGGACCGCTAAGCAGGCAGAAAAATATATATCTGACAGATGCGATGCGCATACTTGCTACGATTCGCTGCGCTATTCACATTTAGGTGTCTACTTAAGCAAGAAATCAACGGAACAACAACAGCGAGAAATATGGTAAAATACAGCACGAGTAACAACAACTATAAAAATGCTTGGAAGAAATCATCAAAAAGTTATACAACTTCAAGACAGGCTGGCATACTGGCATCTGACTATAAACCGCAAGTTAACCGAAAAAAATGACGTGGCAAATAAAACAGAGCGAAGCCTGAAATGTAGGATGGGGTTGGGGGTGAGGGGCAAGGGATATACTGAAAATAAAACCATATACCATACCATATAGGAACTTTTTTTTGTTTAACTCTTGTTAGTTTTGGTACAAACTACACTAAATATTATTTTATTTCTTATAATTTATATCTTACATATTACTTAGTTAACTTAAAATTATGTTGTGTAGATATCAAAATCAAAAGAAAATATTATTATATGTTGAAGAAGAACTTAAATTGTATTAATATTTAAGACCATGTTAGATCAATACATGAAACTTACTACACACTGATACAATCTGTTAAAGAATTTAAACCAAATTCTAGTTCTTAGTAAGACCTTTTTTGGTAAGACATATATTAAGTCCGGGATTCGGATATCAATGGTAAGATTGATATAATAGATACTGGATTACAGATACAATAACCAGCTTAGTCACATTTTCTCCCTGTGTAAAAGCAAACTGGACATTGAGATCCGCACCCAAGCCGGGGATTTCTTTCTGCTCTTCGGTTTTCATTGTGTGGTGTGAATGTTATGGAAATTTGTTAAGTTCTGCATACAGGCAAACAAGATTTGCACGAAACTTTTTGGGAATGCTGGCGATAGGGGGGTGTTATATAGGGGCAGGGGATGGGGACATAACCAGCGTGTACATGTGAAGTTTCTTTTCGATTTTCACACCAAAACAACGAAATGTGCCACAAAAGCTGGGCTACTTTTTCACCCGACGTTTCTCCGCCTGGAGTTGGTCACATGTGACAGCTTTATTGGATTCCGATTCCAGAGAGCTATTTAACCAACTGAGGAGAATGCTGGGAAAATGATTTGTCAGCCGTGAAGGGGAAAAAGCGAGGGGCCAGCAGGTATCCGCCTAATGCATTTTGCCGTTCAATAAGTTGGATTTAAGTTTCCTTTTGGCTGATTACAATTGGTTTAGCCAGCTGCTGATTGATTGAGTGATTGAGGGAGCGAGGGGCTTTCGGCCGGGGGAAATCTCAAGTCGTTGGATATAAGTGGAGTTGATGAGACAAAGTCCTTTACTTCAAGGGGCTTCAAGTGTTTAGCTAAAAATTGTATTTGTTTGCAATTCCGACTTCAAGTGGATAATGGTCGAGAAGGGGAAGAATCTGATATTGATTTGGAGTAAGGATCGAGGTGGCTTTGAAAAGTGAGCAAAGGATTAAGTTGAAGGTGGCAAAGGATCGTTGAGAATCTGAAGATCGTTAAATCATTCGCATTGATCGGTTTGGTCTCCAAGATAAGTGGATAATGTGGGAGTCTGCTTATTTTGATATTGATTTTCGAACTTTTGTTCAGACTTGGTAGAGAATTATTAAGCGGGATTTGAATGCCTAATGTCGGTCGATAAATCGTAAGGCAAGTGGTATTGGGTGATTGACAACATAAAAATTTAATTTTACCAAAGCATATTCAATACGAATGATTTTACTCAAAATAATGGATGATTATTCTGGCATTCCAAGGCAAAACAAAATAGTAGTTAAGTCCTCAATCTTTAAGTAATATCTTGCCTCGTCATGTTAATATTTTAACTGTCAAAATTGTTCGAAAGGGAATTTAACTTGTTTCTAAGTTATACTACCTCAGATAAATAGTTGTAAGTTTATATTCAATCTTGTAGAACACTCTATCGTCGGCTTGTATGATTTAATTTCTATATAAGCCACCAATGAGCTGCCCAACCACACATAATTTAATTTAATTCAGCTTGATACCTCGACCCCCTGCTAATTTGAGGTATTTCCTCAATCAACTTTCGGTGACCTCCGCTGGCATTGTTCACACTTAACCGAAAAAAAGAGAACCCAGCGACCGACAGCTCGTCCTTCAAGGCTGTTAAAACAATTTACACTTCCCTCCGCAAACCTCCCCGAGTTTTCGCATAACTCTTCGATCCGCTTAACGATCGTCGTCCCTTTTGGCTGGATCTCCAATACCTTTCAGCCTTCGTCTTTCGTCTTACGGATTTCTGATTGCGACTGGCAGCAACGGCAGCAACTTAATCGACATCGTTTTCACATTGTCAATTGTCTTCTGGCCACTCTGCATGTCTCACAACCTTCGCCCGGCCAACAAAGGCATCCCAGACCCAGTCGCAGTCCCAATCCCAATCCCAAACCCCTTTCCAGTCGCATCCCAAAAAGCATCTCCTCAACTTGAGTTGCGCCTGTCTCGCTGGGCCTCTCGACTTCCTGTCAAAGTTCAACAAACCGCCCCGGCAAGCCGACAAAAAAGCTAAGACCCAGCTCACTATAATTGCAGCCTGCATGTGTGCGAGTGGAAAAAGGCGAGCAGCAGCCCATGGATCGGGCTAAGATTCAGATTCAGCCTCCGCTGGAGATCTGCGCAGGAGCTGCACTTAGAAAAATATTCTAGGGCTGTGATCTCA
Organism: Drosophila suzukii; assembly: GCF_043229965.1. Lineage (NCBI taxonomy): Eukaryota > Metazoa > Arthropoda > Insecta > Diptera > Drosophilidae > Drosophila > Drosophila suzukii. The sequence goes on along the minus strand of NC_092082.1, from coordinate 22,376,302 downwards.
TAAAACTAACATATATGTATATAGTATTTCATAATATATTTTGTTGGGATTTTAAATGTTTAATTAAGTGGATTTGGAAACTGTTCCTTTAAGAAGAAATACTTTAAAAATATTGTAAAATAATAATTAATAATTAATTTATTTTAAATCATTAAGGGTCTTGATAACAATATCACTAAAAAAGATGAAAGATTTATTTTGAGATGAATATGTTAAACGTAATATTAATTTATGGATATTTTTAAAATGATATTTCAAGTCATATTACATAATATTTGAAATTTGAAAGTTACAAGACTTTTTCCCCTGCAAAGTGGCAACAGGAACAGCAGCCGCCGTTGGCTCTCTGCCTACGTTTCGTTAATATTTTTGCAAATTTTTTTAACCTCCACTTGGCCAGCTCCTGCGGGGGAGGTGCGGTGTAGCGGGAGGGGACTGTGGCATGCAACACTACCAAAAACGTACGTACAACGATCGTTGCAAAGAGAAGCTTACAAAAAAAAAAAACAAAATCTCAGCCTGGGTCGCCACCATCATCCATTGCATGTGTACGCAGACTAAACCAGTTTGCAGCTAACCAGCTCCTCATTCACCCGGTACAGTGGACATCCTACTAGTTAAATACAATTTTAAAATACTATTTATTTTAGATTTTGATCCTTATGATATTTAATATATTTTGTTCATTATTAATACAATTTATGAAATTTATAAAATAAAATAAAATTTGTTGAGTACAAAAGATGTAGCCAAATAAAGATCTTAGATGGTGAACATTTTTGTAATCCTTTTAATAAAATTATTATCTTGAATATCCTGAAGTGTTCCAATGCTCAGCCATGTATTTATGAAACCATTAAACATTTTTGAATAAAATATAAAAAAATGAAAATGGGTCAGCTTTACAAATCGAATCCTTTTTCGTTGTCAGTGAAATGAATATGTAGTACATCGGCTAGCATATACCCTTTAAAAATCTTTTTTGAGCTTTAAGAAAATTGCATTATGGCCAGTCCCCACTGTAGCCAACCTGGTGAACGGTTGATCGCGTTTGCTGCCCAACTGCTGGCATTTTTCCTGTGCGAGTGTGTGCTCCTCGGCGCTGTTGCTGTTGTGATCGATTGCTGTTTGAGCATGCAAATGTGTAAAGACGCCTCCGCCACCAAAAACCAGAGGAGGAAACCGGCTAACTCGACTTGGCCCGCGCTTCGGACGGGGCTCGAAAATCGGAGAGCCAGAACACAGGGCCCAGAAACCAAAAACCAAAAAGGCAAAAAGCAAAACAGCCAACAAGCGAATCAGAAACGTGTCCAGCTGCAGCGACAAAATGCTAAATATATTTGTAAGTTCTCTGTTTGACGATCAACTGGCATTGATTTTTGCAGCTTTTCGCGGCGGCCCCTCGTTCGAGAGGATCGTGAGATGCTGCTCGCTGATTTTTGATGAATTTATTAAGATTTTCTTCGTGGCGAAAAGCGCTGACTTCGACGGGCTCTAATGAGTTAAGTTGAAAAGTTGAACGGTTACCTGAAGGCTGCAAATCAACGCCTTTACGCCTGATCTATGATTAGTGTCAAGCCGAGTTCTGGGCCGGGTCAACCGCAGGTTCTGGCCATTGATATATGGCCGTTTTCGACCGCGACCGCACAATTTCGTGTTTATCCCCGATGTTTTTAATTTTTTTTGTTCCGCCATCGATCTTGGCCGCAAGTCCTTTTTACCTGGCCCAAAGGACACCACAAATTTCCAGGCAATTGACCGTGCCTAACAATGGCCCAAAGGCCGTCGCGTCCCATGGGGTCTCGCCCTAAGAAAGAAGTAAGGAGTACTGCAAGAATCCTGCCAGGCATTTTTTAAATGGGTCCCAGATACCCATGCCTGCAGGGTATAGGCTATGGGTATAGTCAAAGTCACAGCACGGCGGCAGATGTTGTCCTTTTTTCCTTTTTACCGGACTGGGTTAACGTGACCTTCTCGCCTTGACAGCTGCCTCAAAAAGGTACAAAAACCTTTGAGCGGAGGCAATTTTCTTGGCCTGCATTTCCCTCTTTTGTTACGCAAAAAAAAGAAATAGCAGAGGAGAAACGTTTGTTTACCCAAAACACACACAAAGTGTGTGGAAAATTGGAAAATTGTCTGTGCAATTGTAAGGCTTTCGTCTTTCTGTGTTTGTGTTTTGTACGCATTTGAGATTTATTTTGATCGATCGATTCTACGGCTTAAGAACTCTTTATGCTGCTTTCTCTTGTTTGTCCGGAGACAGTCTTAATATTGGTCGTTTACTTTCTAAGGGGATAAATACCTCACAAATAGTTCCACAAAATTGCACATGTCCACACACGGACAGCATGGGGAATATGGCCTAAGGACTGCTTTTGAATATTATCCCTAGTTCTGCAGTTCTCATGACAATCCAGGTGGGCCGAGCCACTGCTGACATGCTAAATGGCCAACTACTGTGGCCCACTTGGCCAGAACTGAGTCCAGAATTCAGTAAAGTGGAAGGATGTGGCTGCATCTGTTTTGATTGTTCCCCGACACGCAATTGAGGAGGGGAAGGGAAGGGTCCGAGTGGAACACCCACACGAGAGCAGGAAATGAATGTTCCCATAGGTCGGGAAATTAATTAGAAATTTCTATGAATAATGGTAAACAACGTGTGGGAACGAGGTTACAAAGGGCGAGAATATATGACCTACACCTCTTAAGGGGGATTACATTTCTTAAAATGATGTGAAGTTGTCCAAATACTTAAAAAGATTTTTGTGGTATGTTTATTCGTTTCTTATTGTATTTTATAAAATTTTAAAACTTTTTTTTTGATTTTTTACGTGATAAATATTTTTTACAATTTGAGGTTTACTTCACACTACTTTCCACACTTGTTCCTACCAATTTTGTATAATAAACTGCCAATTCGGATTAACGTATCCATTCCCTCATCAAATTTTATAAGCCTCAAACTAGCGCCTTCCTTAGAGTTTTCCAATCTTTTTCCCATTTCGGCCAACCCATCCTCTAGCTCCATGCGAGCCAAAAGCGATCCAGATCTCATCGGGTCTGATCCGATTTCGATAAGATATTGCACCACATAGTGAAACAGATCGTGTTGGCAAGATTTTATGGATCCTCGCTGCTCGGTGGGTTTAATTTTGTAATTACTATAATACACAACCCCACGAGCTCTTCGCTTTTTTCTTAGGGGCAGGGGCTTCTTTCGATTTGGACTCATAGCTGGGTGTAAACGACTGGCATCCTTAACGGCTTTCAGTGCTCAAACAACTGCGGGGCATAAATCGAAAAAAAACAGAGCATTAAACTCTCCGAAGAAGCCTTTCGCATGGGGAAAAAACACAAAGGAAGGGGATGAGACAGCCCAGAGAAAAGGAGAAAATGATTGAAAACTAACTGCTGCTGTTCGCTTTTAATATTACATTTCTCGGTGATCATCAGGGTTCTCCACTCGAAGAAAAATATTTTTAATTAACTAAGGTTTCGAGATTTTAAAAAATTGGCACCAGAGAATAAAATCAAAGTATATTTTGTCTCCTTTTTTAATATATAACACCTCAATTATCCTAGCGCTACAAATTTGGATCTTATATGTAAGTAAAGTCACAATGAACCAAATATTTTTTTTGTTTTTAAAATAAATTTAATAAGATTATCTTAAAACATTTGGACTTAATCTAATTATAAACATTAAACTAATGATAGTGATTTCGTAAGTAAGCGATGTCTATTTAAGATTTTCCAAAAATTGAAAATAACTTGTATTTGGGAGGGGAGAAAATAAGCCTACCATAATTTTAAATGTTAAGTAATAAAAATAATAATATTAATAAATTATTAGTCAAGCAAACATGAATTTTATTATTAGCTACACTAACTTTTTTTGGCTTAAACCCTCAATAGAACTCCCAATAGAAACTACCTTTTTTGAAGTGTGCCACGGGGTGTGTGTCTCGGCTAAAGCGCGTCGTTTACTTAAAATAATTATGGAAAATGCCAAGTTAAATGAGGAAAACTGAGGGGTAGGGGAGTGAGTGAGTGATCGGGGGGCTGCTTCCTTTTTACCTACGCGCATGGGCATGGTCATGGTCATGGCCAATGAGCTAGGATGGAAAACAACAAGATCATAATAAATAATAACCAGGCTGGCTCAGCTGCGTTAGTTGCGGGATTGGGATTCTTCGGGGAGCAGAGGGTCGGGGGGCGCGGCAGCGGTAACAAGCGCTAATTATCGACAACAAGCTAAAACAGCGGCCTACAATTACGCAGCGACGCCAGCTGAGGCGGCCGAAGAAGTAGCCGAGACGTGCACTGGGAAAAATAATGATACAAATGAACTGGCCACTTTTTTAAATATTTAAATATTATTAAATTGAATTTAAATGTATGGTAATTGCTGTACATTGCACTATAATTATGTTTAATGCCTTCAAATTATTTAGAAAAACATTATATATTCTTATAAATTAATTTTCATTCAATTGACCAATTTAAACAATTTATTTTAAAAATTAAAATTTAATAAATATTAACATTGATTTTTCTTAAGCCAAAGAATAAACTTAATTTCTCTCTGTGCATCAGAGCCCTACGCAACGATCTTGGCTAGAAAATTAGTATGGTGATGGGAAAAGGGGGGGTTGAGGAGTGGGTAAGCGCAGCGCGGATGCAGCAACTGCCATAGCCATTAAAATTTACACAGGCAACGCAGCAGCAGCAGCAACTTCACCGCAGCAGCAATGCAACTGCAACAGCAACAGCAACAGCAACATCAGCAACTGCAGCATTTTTGCCCTCGTCTTCGCCGTCGTCGTCATCATCGTTGTCGGTATTCATCGCTGGCCTTTCTCCCATTTGGCGCAAACTTGTTAACTTCTTGGCATGGATGGTCATCATGCAAGCCTGGCCAGCAGGAGTCGCCGAGAGAGACGGGGCGACAGTGGGCGAAAGAGACGGCGCGAGAAGAGTGTGTGTGCGCACAGCATATGCATGCAACGCAGGCAGCAAAATGGGGCAAGTTGGCGAACTCGAGATGCCCTCTGAATTTAACCTGAGTTGATCTTTTTATGGGAAACTAAGGGTACTTCAAGGCTATACAAAAATAGGATAAGATAAAGGTAGAAAGATTAATATAGATTAACGTTAATCGTTACAAGAATAAATAGAATTAAGATATTACTATCATACTTGTTGTCATAAAACATATAAATATTCTTTTTCTAAAAATATAGTAATTATAAATAAACAATAGGAAAGCTTGAACAAATTATAAATAGAAACTCTAGTAAACTTTGAACTCCTAACCAAATTTTTTTCAAATCTAATGCTAAGTTGCATTTATTTTACAGATTTGCCGGATGAGTTTACTGGTCATCTTTACTTATTTTAACCTCTCGTTTATGATATAATGGTTAGATTATTAACTAAGAAATCATTTTATTCAGACAAATTGTTTTATGGCTAACGACTTAAGCTCGATTTATACTTGCTTTTTATTGAACCTACATTTATTATTTAAACTAAGATGATTTAATGATGTTTCCTACATCTTCATGCCCACGGTCAAATTGTATAGATATGCACCTAAAAAAGAGCTGTGATGGAATGTTGATTACCTATTTTCTGGTTAGCGGTACCTTTGGTTGCATTTTTATTGGGCTAGAACTGGGAACTTCCTATCTCTTTTATGTGCCACGTCCATCCCATCGGAGTCAGTTCCCATAGAAGGCATACCTTCGAGAGGATCCCGAGATGAGCCATCAAATGCTGGGCCGGCCAATTATCGAGTTAACCAGAGCCAATGCCACCAGCATCTGTTCTCTTTCACTTTAATTTACACTGCCCAGGCGGAATCCCTCAAATGCCCCTCGAAAAGCCCCCCGATCCGCATTATCCCGCGCACTGGCCGAACTTTATAATCAATATACCCCATCAACATATCAGGTGTATAACAAGCAGCCGCGGGTCCGTCGCTGCGGCTTCTGCTGTATTGGTTGCAATTTATAGGCGCAGGATCGCTTACAAGCCAGCGAGTTGGTAACACAAACCGGCGGCACTCTTGGCCAGTTATATGTGGTCGTTGCTGCCCCGGCCAGGGTTGTTGTTGCCCCTCGGTTGTTGCTTGTTGTTGTTGGTTGTTGCTTGTTGGCTGTTGCTTGTTGGCCGTTGCATGGGCGCTGATTTTTATGCTCTGACTTGCGGCGAGTGAGGACTTTCAACGCATCGGCATCGGCCGAGGAATGAGAACCGAAGACTGGTACCGAGACTGGGCGTTAACTGCGAAGTAATTGCGTTTCGGCTATGCAAGTACATAAATTGGATTTGAAATATGTACACATGTTGATGGATTCCTCTCCAGCGAGCCCGTGCTGTGGGTACCTGACTCGCCTCTGCACCGCGAGGAATAATCTTGGCGAGAAATGGGTGAAATTGGAGGCACATTATTGTGGCTTAATATTTTAAAGGAGAAAATTGTACGACAAATATTGAAAATTTTATTTTTAGAGGGATTGTTTTAAGCCTAACAAAATCAACATTTTTTTATAAACTTATTTTCATAAAAGAAACCTGAAACCTAACCTATCGATTTTTTAAACATTTTATCATTTCCTTCGAATTTTTGTTTTTACTGCACTTGTGTTATTCTACAATTTGTTCCTTATGAAATGTAACTTTAAGCAAAGAAGTTCTAATTTTACTTATACTAAATAAATTTATTTATGGAACTATCAAAGAAAATTATGTCCAGGTTTCGAAGTAAAACGTTGTTTGGTAACATTAAAAAAACCCGAATGTTTGAATTTAATGTAAATGATTTTATAAAGTGTCTATGAAGTAAGTATTTATTTATACATATAATTATTTTATGTTCCCATTTGAAACGCACTTTTTCAATAATTTTAAAGGTAATTATTACTTTCCCCGGTGTACACCCTGAAGTCGGCTGGGGTTTCTAGCATCCATCCTGTCTTGGGACTGCCGCTGAGATGGAAAGGAGAACGAGCGGCGAACGGCGAACCATTTGTCTTTTGATAATTATCATTTCACTATGATAGCATCAATTTTGAGGAAAACATTTGATGATTTCTGCTGCGTGTGTCGGTCGTTAACGAGGCCCAGAGATCGGCTGACTCCGGGGCAGCTGCAATGCCGATAAGTAAATACTGCCTGCAAAACGGTAGCCATAACAAGTGGTTGCCGACAAGGCCGTAGGAGAGTTGCCAAGTTGCGAGATGGGAAATGTGCCCGATCATCATCGATTGCAGATGCCTGGCCGAGCGGGGGATACTTCAGGATGTTGCTCGGGGATGCTAATCGATGCAGGCAGCAGTTTTGGATTAAATGATAGGTAAATGATAAATTGGACAAACTTCGTGGAGGGAGGGATAGTCCATATTTCCGTGTTACAAATAAACTTTTTACATACATGCTATACTTGACGGTACGTTGCTAAATCTGAAATAAAATGTAACATACAGCAAACATATTATGATAAAGAAATTAATTATAAAAAAAAAATTTAACTTCTTGAAACTTGTTAAATTTAAATAAGCTATTGGAAATGATAAGTGAATTACGTGAAGCGTCAAAGATGTCTCTTTGGGCGAAACTCCGGGGAGTGGAATCCTGCTTTGATGCTTTCGGCCGAAAAGATTCCTGTGACTCCCCTGCCCATAAATAAGACTGCAATATTGAATAGTTAATAGTTAAATTTGGACTATGATCAATTATTTGACTGCACTCAGGAAATAAAAATTTTGAATTTCTTGATGACGCTATTGAGACTCTTTACTTTTTCTTTTACTATTGTTGTTAGTTAATATTCAGTCGCTATGGCTACGGTCGAAATTCCGAGGATCGGTCTAATTAGTTTCTTAACAAGTGACAAGCCCAAAAGACGACAAGAAAATTTATTGCGATGGTTATCTTGGCAAGGGGGCACTTAAATAAAATGTTGAATTTCTTGATGACGCTATAGGGGAAGCTTACTTTTTCTGTTACTGTAGTTCAGGATTTTGGTTAGACTTTGAACTTCGCGCGTTAATACAGAGTTCCGATGATTGGTTTATAGGTAAACGAGACAATGAAAAAAAAATCACCTTTTCGCCAGACAGTGTGGCATAGTTTTCGGTGTATTTAAATTTAAATATTTATTTAATGCCATTGCATACTTTTAAACGTTTGGCGATGCGAACAGTATGTTAGTTCGGCTGCCAAATAGCAGATGGCGCTTTATACACATTAAATAATTTGCAGTATTTAAATTTTATTTAAATGACTCTGAAACTGTAACTGAACGAACTCTATTGTTCTGTACCTTACTTCTGAACAGGATCTTGTCTAAGCTCAGCCTCAGGTACGAAATACTAAAAGAATATCATGAGCAAGATCCCTTACTGTATGCACAATGCTTCCAAAACTGTAGTTGGATGTGTTATACGAGACAACAATACTTTATGAATTCGCCTTCTATTCTAAAGGTGGAAGCGAAATAAAACCAAATCATAACATTTTAAATACCAGTAAATATATTGATTCAATAATAAATTACTTTGTTGGTAAATATAACAAGTCTTAGCGCCATCTCTGTTAAAAATTTGGTATGCAGAAATATAAAACGATATAATTTAACGAAAGTTTTATTTGCGCACCAAGTAACGGATCATACATATAACAATTTAATATATATTTCTCATTCCCAAGGATTAGTGTGGACATGAACCAGTTTATAGGTACAAAGTAAGTATATCGACGTTGTAAGTTTCGTTGAAGAGAACTACAGCTTAGAGTCTCTTACAGACAAATTGTTAATTAATTTGTTGATAAATATGAGAAATCTTAACGCCATTTCATTTTAAAATATGGTTTACAGAAATATTAAGCGAAATAATTTAACGAAAGTTTTACTTTCGCATCAAATAACGGATCATACGTATAACAAAGTATAACAAGGGACTAGTTTGGTTATAAACCAGTTTATAGGTACAAAGCAAGTATATGGACGTTGTAAGTTTCGTTAAAAAGAACTACAACTTAGAGTTCCTTATATAAATCTAAACATACTTCTGTTATACAATTTTTGATATTCGGTAGTCAAACATCGCCAAGCAACTAAGAGTATGCAACGTTAAACGATTTGTGAAGCACTTCTAGGAGCTGGCATTTCGCGTTTATTTAAGAGCGGCAAAAACTATGCAACTATTTTATACTTTATTTGAGAATAACTGGTACTTGATCAATGGATTGATCCGATTATGTTTGTACAAATAATAATAAAACGTTAATTATATGTAAAATTTGGTACAATTTTTTTAGTATCATTCATTCTCGGCTTAAGAACATTTCATACTTGATTTTGCCCGAAAATGTTCTCAAATTAAGAATGCTGGTTTGAAAATGAAACCTTCTGGAAATTAAAAATAAGCACATTACGTACCTGTGGCATTTTCAAGTTCATTTGGGCTTTTAGATGTTCAAGCCATTAAAACAAACTTTTAAAAAGATGGCATGGGTTTATTTAACCTTATAATAATCGCTTTTTGCTGATATTAGATGATCAACATTTTGATAAATCCTTGTTTTCAATGCTGAAAAGTCTTAAAATAGTGGAATTGATTTATGCTAACAATAATATTCAAGGTAAATTGTAGTTCCACGAATTTCTCTAAGGCGAAAGACGAGAAAGACATATTAACTATCTGCCTCTTGCGGCGAAAAGTTTTGGTCTCCCTCACGTTTCCCTTATCAGAAAATATAAATTCCGCTTAAATATCCAATAAATTCTCAAACAAAGCCCCGACATTTAAATATGAATATTTAAAAGCACATATTTCGCTGGCCAGACGCTCGTGCGGCCATCAGTCTAATTGACTTCCTTCGCAGAACAGTCAGCCCCTCAATTGCTCCATATTTCATGACCAAAAATTAACCAATAAAACAAAGGGGGAAAAAAGCAACAAATGATATCACAAAGCTGCAACACAAGGACACACAATAACACACGCGGACGAAATGTACGACTTTTCCCAATAGCCCAGGCCATAACATATAAAACCCACCCGCAACAATAACAGCAGCAGTTTCCCCACAGCCCACGGTACGTATGCGCAATGTGTGTGCTCCTGTTTGTTTGCCAACCTGAACATGTGTAGCTATCTGTAACTGCGTAAGGGGGGTGAGGGGCGGAGTGGGGGCGGGGCAGGCAACACATGCAAAACACAGCAATAGAGACAACAACAACAACAACAAAGGCAAACGCATGTAGTTGATGTCAGAGATATCGAAAAAGATACAGGGCATTCGGAGGCTACAGAGAAAGAATATCAGCAAAATTATGTGATCGATTGCGATTTCCTAATAACTTGGCATTAAAAGAACACAAGCAAATAATTTTTTTTAAAAAGTTTTTAGTATGTTTTACACTTTTTTAAAACAGCCAAAACATTTTGTAGTTTGAAATATTTTATGACTTATAAATTAAAGAACGAATACAGTGTTCCTTTTATTGTTACTCGCAAGAATAGACAAGTAACTTATTTTAGAACTGTTCAATATGGATTCAAAATAAATTAAAATAAAACTAATTTTATCTAACTATAAAGATATTAAGTTCTAGTATTTAGTATAATTTGTTTGTATTACATAAATATTTTTTTGAATATTAGATTTATATTTTATGTTACCCCAGAACTAATTAAAATAACATTTGGGAATAAATTGAATGAAGGCAGTTTCGATTCAAATTGAGTCATTACATTAGTTTTTCTTTTCAGCGATTTTTTCTCTGTGCAGGAGGGAGACCGAGAGATATACATTTCAAAATTTATTTATTTACATTGACATTTTGTGCTACTTGTGCACTTTTCCTCCCACATCCCGCTCACTGCCAAATTGTTCACTTGAAAAACTGCTAACAAAGCTCTAAGCGGTCCACTTTCCCCGGCCCCCATTGGCCCTTTCCCCTCACCTACCCCCACCCACTTTCAATTCCAGCAAGAAACAGAGACGACAATGTATAATATATTGACTCGACGGAAAATACGGACATTGTCATAGCAACCGGAAGAGGTAGGAGCATAAGCAACCAGGGGAGGCAAGTCGCAAGGACAAAGGACCCCAAGGCGGAAGAAGTCGGGTCAAGGGAGAGTTTATTTCCGCAACCGAAGTGAGCCGAAAAGGAAGGAAGGTGGAAAAGGTAGGGCCGAGCTGAGGGTTCGAGGAAGGTAAGGAAGGAAGCCAACGGGAACTGGGGATTTATAGACTGCTGCGGAAATGTTCAGGTATCAACGGTTCGAGGGGCCCTATGCCCATATAAATAATCGAATTAATCCCGGAAAGCTGGGAACTGGAAGCATATGTAAATTCATTGAAGTTTAGCCTACACTCAGAAAAAAAATCAAGTATTTCGTGCTTGAACCTAGTATTTTCGGTGTCAAAACTTCGCCAAGCATGGAAAAAACAGAACGCGAGAACAAAATACTACTTTTGAGCACGAATTTTCAAGACCCAAAATTCTAGATTTAAGAACCTTTCGGTCTTGAACCTAGTATGAATAATTCTCAAATCAAGTTATATTTGGACTAAAAACAAGAACGATTTAAGAATAAAGTAAAAAGTTGCAGGCATGATTTAAGGACGAATAATTCTTAAATCAATATATAAATATTATGAAATTAAAATGAGTTTTTATTTTATGCTAGTAAGAGAAATAAGTATTGGAAACTGAAACGAAATAATCGAGATATATATAAATAATATTAATATTTTAAGTTTACTTACGACTTGCCGCTCACGGGTATTAAAATTGTTTAATGTATGCGCCTTATATACCGAGTACTTTCAGAATAAACAGTTGGGAATTTTTAGAGTTGGCAGACATTAAAAATCCAAAAAGTGCTCAATATCAGAATTTTTTGAGCACGAACGTTCTTAAATGTTAAGCATGCAATTTTTCTTAAATCAAGGCTGTTTGTACTTGTTTTTAGCACGGTGTTTTTCCCTGAGTGTAGATCTTTGAGAATAAATTCAATTTCTTTACTGATAAAGAGCATCGGAGGATTAGAATTCATGGCTTGGCTTTGTAGATTTACTAATTTAAGCAATGTAACTTTTAACATTAAAAGTTTTGTGTTCTTATTATATTTTTAAAGTTAATAACTTTAAAAGCATTTAATATTGTTATTGAATATCATTGATGAAAGCTTTTAAATCATATTTGGTTAGCTTTATCAAAATACTGTCCGCAAGATAGTTACCATTGTGTAATATTAAGCACCAAATGAAAATAAGTAGTACCAAAAAGATTATTTAGGTCCCTCAAATTTCATCATCTTGACAAACTTTTCTTGTTAAGAACTTATTCCATTGTTTCAGGCATAAAGAGTCTTCAATTGAACGTAACTACCGGCATTTTCCGATGGAATGACATATAGGAAAGATGAAAAATCTTGGTTATGGTGGGAGGTCAGCCGATTGAAGCGCACAAATGTTTGCAAATGCTAAACATGCCCGTATTTTGTATACGTATTTACAAATTTGATATTTACAAGCCCTTCGACGGCAGCTCCCCACTTTCCAGTGCCCCTTAACCCTTCAAGCCGTCTTTTTACCCGTTACTGTCTTCCAGGCAAGGTCTCCGTTTGACGATGCCAGCAACAAATATTCAAGAGTTCACTTAACAGTTTTATTTGTCTTTGGAAAACTTTTGTTCCTGCCTCCCATCGTTTTTCCCCCAACCTCAAGCCCCATACATACACACACTTGAATGATTTCGAAGGAAAGAATGTGTGTGAGAGGGTGGTAGTGGTACTACTGACAGCTGCAGGCCAAATATTAGTAGTGGGTATTTGAAACTATAGATCTAGATAGGTATAGATTTCAAGATATCTGTTACAATGATCCAAATTATCTGAACTAAAACTTGTTAGTTGCAAAATTCACTTTGTATATAAAAGAAAGGCTGATTCTTTCAATACATATTGTAAACCAAAATTCAGTTCATCTATTGAGTTATCAGCAAAACCTATGCTTCTTAAAGCAGTTTTTAATTGCATTTAAAAATAGTATTATATGTTTATATTCACTTTAAGACCCTGCAAACTATTTGAACCTACAATTTCGAACACAACTGTGGTCGAGGCATGTGGACAAAGGCGAGTGGAACAAACGTGGCCGAGTCAAAGCCCCTTTGGCCCCTCCTTTCGGCTCGGCTCTTTTGCCAATATCTGGCGCACTTGAACAATTTGTAACATGATAGACTGGCAGAAAAGGCAAACAAATCATTGGGGGAGTGCGGGTTCGAGTGCGAGTGTGGGTCGTCAGTTTTGTTTATATTTTTCTTTGCTTTGCATTGACTTTATTTCTCGGGTTTGGAGCAAAAAACATTCTCCGGCTGTTTGTCTAAAATATTTGCAAGAAAATTGCAAACAAAGGACAACAAGCGGACATCGTCCAGTAGGGGGGCGGGCGGAAAAGTGGGGCGTGGCTTGTGAGGAAAAACAATTTCACTATTTTGCTTCATTTTTGTAGTTGCTCTTTGTTTTAAGCGTTCATATTGAAAATCAAACAATGACTGCCACTGAAAGTTGATGCAGTTGAACTATATTTCATGGGGCACTCAAAAGAGAAAGAAAATAAATATATACAAAATATAAAACAATACAAATAAATATGGAAAGCAAAGAGTTTTTAAATTTATTTGGTTCACAGTGTTAAGGTTTATTGCATTCCAAACAACTTTACCACCGAAATCGTTTAAATTGGGCATGCAAAATAAATGTATTCCAAATAAAAATTGAAAGCAACTGAGCATTGCATATCTTATATAGGTATGTTATTTATTAAGTCTTATGATTCTTATTAATATTTAGTTGATGCTGATAAACACTCATGATTAAACTTTTCCCCATTGCTTCTAAAACCGTGAATATTTTCGATCGTGATAACCACAATTTCTATTTCTGCTTTTACTTTGTCTGTTCTTTGACAACGTTGGCCCCATTTCGAGGCACCAAGACCCGCTTCAAACATTTCAATATTGCATTTTGACAAAGCGGAAATTTCTAATATCCTTTGCCAAATCATGCCATGCAAATTGAAAATTCCCAAAAACAATCGCTGCCATATTTGAGTGCGCCCAAATGCTGATGAACACGAACAACATTTTATGCGGGAGAATCAAACACAACAACGCAGAAAGAACAACAAATCAAAATCAAAATCAAACTCAGAGTCCGCCGACGCTGGGCCGCAAAATATGACAAAATATGAATTGCACATTGCACAATAAACAATAAATTTCCGAGTGACCCGCACAGCCAAAAATCCAGACCAAAAACAACATTGTAGGCGAAGATAGTGAACGAATGGGAAACACTCTTAAAACAGGCAGGCTCATGGGAAATATGTTCTAAAAATAACAAGTAGAGATAAGAGCACTTTTAATTGAGATAAGGTAATGTTGATAGTGCAAAAGTTATGGGGGCAATTTTAAAGCTGTACAGCAAATAAATATGTTATATTTTATTAAACATAAATAATATAAAGTCTTAAAAAAAGTCAGTGGATTATACGAGTATATTAAAGCCATAACTCTTTCGAGAATGCTTTCTTTATATAACCTTTAAACATTGATTTTAGTTCCCGGAGACTTTAAGGCAATCCAATATCTGAGTTAAGACATAAAAATAGCCTTTATAATATATTACCTGCATACGTAAATTCATTGCTAGTCTTCGGAAACCTTTACGATTGTTTCCAAATCTCCAGAGGGCTTGGCAACACCCCGAACACTCATTTCTTAATCTTCGACGGGAATCCCATACATGAGCATCCCCATTTCCACAGTCGTACTCCACCTATGCGCACCATTAAGTTGCTATCAAGAACTAACCCTTGCTGCAAACCCCATCACGTACCCACTATACTCCCCTGAAGAGTGACCCCATATCGTTCTTCGGCACTTCTCTGGGGTATAACAATGAGAGGCAGCATTCTGTGTGTCATAAAACAAATTGGGTGGCCGCAACTGCCATTTCCAACCACCGGGGGATCGGACTGGATGGTTCTGGATGTGGTATGTGCACCATTTATATATATATAGATATGGCCTGTGGGTGGCGGTACGGATTGGATGCATGCATTTATGCCAAAAGCGTTCGCTGGACATCGGACATTGGCATCATCGGATGAGAAAACAGGAACGGAACCCAGAGAGCAGGCCTACTGGATGTGACAGTCCTTGGATCCCAGATCCTAGAGGGTGATGGGTGATATAGGGGGCCACAGTGGGCCAGGCCCAAAACCAAAGCCAACAGAACGCATTTCTGGCTGCATTGGGCCAGTTGTGTAGATTTGTGGCTAAAAGAGTTAACAGATAAAATCAAATATGCACTATGTCCTGCGGTGGCAGCAGGCGACAGGCGCGTTTTAGGGGGGTTTCAAGTGGGCGGGGCAGGGGCGGTGGTGGAGAAAGGCGGCGGAAGGGGGGTGACAGAACCAGGGTGACCAGCCACAAATTTTTAGTTCGAAAAATGCAAGCGAATTTATAGTTTGAGACGTTTGCATGCAAAACAAACAAAGGAAGAGTACGGTAGCGAAGTACAGTGAGGCACCAAAGGTGTTCCCTGGTGCGTATTTAGGTTTAGAGTAGTATTAAGAAAAATAACTATATACAAATATATCAATAATGTAGTACGAATAAATATAACTCTATGTTTATTAGAAATATCTTTATTGTTAATATTCTGATATATTTTAAACATGTTTTGGTTAAGACATTAAATTTCATTTCATTCATTTTGGTCTTTAAAAAGTGTTTGAAGAATTCGAAGAAAGTTTTTTAACGACTTAATCTTATATATATATATATATATATATATATATACTGAGAATAATCTTTGACGGGAATCCCATTCTTTTGTGTTTCCCCTGTTTTAAAAAACAAAGTTCTCTAACAATAATGCTGTCCTACCCATAGGATTAGGAATAAATGGTTTTTTGAACTTATGGTACTTTCGGTACATTTTCAGATAATTAAGAAAGGGTGGACCTTGTATTGTTGTTTGAGCGACCACTGTGAAATGAAATCCGGAACGGACCATAGAGGAGATTGCACTGCATTTGGCATGACAACTGTGGGTAGGCGTGGCTGACTGGCACGCCCACTGTCACAATCACATATCCAGCGCCCCCTTTCCAGCTCTTTCCCCTTGATTCACCATCAACCCAATTGTAGTGACGTGTGTGCGAAGAACGCACATACGCAAAAAAGGGAAAGAACCGGCACGATTGACCTACAAAACTGCAGGGAGAAAGGAGAGGCAGGGGGAAAAAGTACCCACAGAGGGATTAAATATTACCATATTCGTAATCCACTCTTTTTAAATTTTAGTATAACACACCATCATATTTTATCAGTTTCTGGTCAATACTTCCTGACTGATCGTTATGGCATTTAATATTTTAGTGTTAGGGATTAATATAAACTTAAACTTTTTTTAGAACTTATATAATATAAACACAACTAGTTTCTAACTTTTTATAATTGATTTTGCGTTGCAACTTTTTTTAAGCTTAAAAATGATAGTATTAACTCCCAAATTGTTTCCAGTGCATCAAGGGTGGAGAAAGTGGGATGTTCAGGCAGGCATACAAATCAAAAGAAATTTTTGCGAGCGAGTTTCGGCACAGAGCAAATCACATACATTTCCCCAGTCCCAAAAAAGTGCTTGCACTCAAATTACACAGGCAGTCTAATGGGCGAAAGAGATGGCCTTCGATAGCCAGAAAGAGACGGCCAAGAGAGTTAGGATCGGAATTA
Source organism: Drosophila suzukii (assembly GCF_043229965.1). Taxonomy (NCBI): domain Eukaryota; kingdom Metazoa; phylum Arthropoda; class Insecta; order Diptera; family Drosophilidae; genus Drosophila; species Drosophila suzukii. The sequence goes on along the minus strand of NC_092082.1, from coordinate 22,359,471 downwards.
GAACGGAATCGGACACTGGGGTCGGGAAATGCAGGCTCAAAAGCAAACGAAATCGATTGGCGATTTGAATGGCACCCCGGAAAACGGAGTCTGGGGAAAACTATGGCCCAAATACAACAGCAGCAGATGGAAAAGTGAGGCTCACAAAGAGAAAGCGAGAGGGAAAGTGTAAGATAGAACACTTTGTGATTCTAAGACATCGTTAAAGGAATAGCTTGGTAAATGCAGAAAATGCTGCCAAAGATCAACAACAGCGATTACTTTGAGAAAACCCGTTAGAAAGATACCAAATGAAAGCGAAAATCACCAGCAAATCAATGCATATCAAGAAATTTTAATAAGTCCGTCTATTAAGAAGAAAAGTAGTCTAATGAAGATTTACTTATGTGGTGTTATTATTTATTTTTCCATTTAAAAATTTCAATGTTTATTACTGACTAAATTAGAAATGGGAATGCCTGGATCAAAAGTTACCCTTAGCAAATAAAAATATCATCATTCGTTGCAGCCACAGACTCTTACATTCAAATAATATGTGGAAAATAAAACCTGTGAATATATGTTTCTTGGTCAAATATTGATTGTTGTAATCTGTTTCTAATTGGACCAGAAATTTCTCCCCTAAGTTAGTTTTATTTGCCTATCCTATTTCCAAATTTCTGTCAAATTCCTGCAGTGAGATAAACTTTTGTGTTTTGGAATTGCTGGCCATACATAAACACTAAACTTTTGTTATACCAAATGCTAGCCCCGTCATCTACTATACGTATGAATAAAATGTTATCAAATAGTTTAAGGAACATTTCGTGTAAGTTAGTGCCATTCCCCCCAACTTAGCCCCTCTCCACCCCTGTAATAACAATTATACAGTTGGAAGCCTCGGGCCTTGGGTGTCCGTAAACGTATACGACTGTGTGTCCCAATTTAGTTTGTTGTCTATTTTGTGTGCGACGTTAATTGCAGTGCATGGGTCAAATATTATTACTAATGCTACACAACTCTCCGCCCCAAAACCCCACCCTTTGCGGCCTCCCAGGGGGGAACATATGTGTCGGGGGGTTGGGAGTGTGTGCAATTTAGCACTCTGCGGCATTCAAGAAAAGGGAAGATGGAAAAAATTATGGTGCCACCCAGCACACCCAAAAGTAAAAAAACAGCAGGGGCTGGAGTTTGCCCGTGGGGTGGCTAACTGCACTCGCCGTTATGGAAAAGAGCGTGCAAATTGGGGTTGCGTCGTCACACTGCCAAAAACAAAATAGATATTGTTCCCAAATACTTGGATTTAATTCTTAGAATTGTTACCACTGATACAGTCAGTTTGTTTAACAAAAACTCAAAAACAGTCCAATTAACCATATCATTTTGTATCAAAGCCATTGACAAGACTATGATTTCTGAAGTTAAACTATCTATAACACATTGTAATTTCCCTTAAACATGCAAATTAAGAATTAAAATTAATAATAATATAATAAAAAAAAGTGCAGACTTTTATTATAGTAAAAGTATAGGTGTATATGTAGGTATGTGTAGGTATAAGATCGATGACTCATACTAAAAAATTATAATATAATTAAAACAAAATGAATTGAGATCGACATTTCATTCTTCAGGGTCGTTTTAAAAGCTTTTGCGAACTTTTGTGTATTATAAAATGTGCTTAAGGTTTTAAAGTTAAAAGTGATTTTCTAATATTTACTTATACCAACTTCATTGATATTCTTCCCAGTGCACAAACAACAACAATAAATGACAATAAGAGCGCAGTTCAAGTGTCAGCCGTGGCCTCTTATTGTCACGCATTGTCGTCTGCCCCAGCCACTCCCCCTTCCTGCCACGCCCCCTCCACAATGGATGCCCCAAGGAATCCCCAGCACTCACACTCACACTCACACACACTCGTGTGTGGTGGCATTTCCGGTGTTCGTTAGAGGAAAGGGAAACGCCTGGGAAGAGAGTGAAGCCCAATGTGCTTTTGGCATAAATTATGAATAAAGCGAGCGGTACACGTGTGTGTGTGCGAGTGTGAGTGTGCGTGTGTGGAAGAATGTTTTGTATGCCTGCGCGTGTGTGCGAGTGAGTTTGTGGTGAGTAAAATGAAGTAAAAGCGGCAGCGGGAACGAAATGAAAGCAAGTGCCTTAAGGAGGCTTTGAAAAACTATCAAAGGAAATACGAAGTCAAAAATTCACTAACAAGCGTTTCAAGAATTTTCTTTGGGTCACAAAATAGTTCCTAAAAATAATATAAAAGTAAGTACAGCACAGTTTTATAAGATATAATAAGTTTGCTTTTTTATGTATAAAATTAGAATTTATTACTCGATCATTTATGGAATTTTAAATTTTTTCTAAGAAGTCCGTGAAATGTTGTTACCTTTTCAAATGTATCCATACAATATTTTAGGAACTGAAATTTTTTTTGTGTAATTTAACGTATAATCACATTAATTAGTCACATTAGCATTTCCAAAGTTTCCAATATAAGTTGGATTTAATATTTCGTTTTGGCACCCAAAAAGTATGCTACAAAAACTTCATAGCTCCAGAGTGATTCAAAGTGGAGTTCCTAATAAGAATACTGTGTAGTCAGAATTCCAAATGGTTAAAATAATTTATGAAAACTGGATTATTATTTTGCCCCGATAAACATTTTTTTATGTTCTAAGCCTTCAGACAAAAATATCTTTTTACATTTGGAGAACGTTCCATTTAATGTATAATACCTAATGACCTAAAATTAAGTAAGCAAAGAATTCTATACCGATTCATTTTTAATAAATCTTCCTATTAACCCTTACTTGTGTTAGTATCAAATTCTACTTTCTCACATATCTTAGGCAATTTTCTTAATTTCAAATCAGAGGCTCTTCGCTGACAGGGAAAGGGCATTCAAAAGAAAAGCTGTCCACTTTCATTCGAGTTTTGACGAAGGAGTGAGGAGTGGGTGGGTGGTGCCCATGGGGGGTGCCCTTCGTTGGGCTGGGGGAAGGGTGGCTGTGGTGGTGGGGCAGTGGGGCACGTTGCAAATGTGTCTGGGCTGTAGGCAGCCGCAAACGAGCTTGACTTCGTTTCCAGAGCCCTGTGAGAAGGGGCTCCAGCTTGTTTATAGTATCTCAATAATTAATGAGCTCTTAGGAATTTTTGTGGCAAGCAAGGACAACGGAGGAGCGGGAGAATCGGGGCCAGAAGGCAGCCGCAAGGATGCTGAACAAAGTCAACTGCCGCGGATGGGAAACTTAATGTACAAATATAATTTGCCGCACACACAAACACTTATGTGGCTAGCACCCCTCGGACCCGCCGTAAAACCCATTTTCCCGCCCACCGAAACCCCGACCAGCATTTTGTTGGCCCTCAAGACGCTTCAAAACGCCACCGAAAAACAGAGCTAGTTAGCAGCCAGCGGAGAGCTCGGTAGTTGTCACCCGGAGTCAAGCAGCGGGTTCATATTTTATGAATATAACCATATTATATGAGTCCTAATGCTGCCGCCGCCATTCGCCTTTTGGCAAATGGAGAGGCAAGCCAGACGAAAGACCAAACGGGCACCAGATGGACCTTCCGCCCAGACACACAAATACATCAAAGGTTTTTTTTTGGCTACATAGAGGAATGCCGAATAATGTAACAGCCGAAATATGGAGGACTCTACCATATCCTGTAGAGGGCAGGAAAATAAAACCAGCAAAACTTGTGTCCCCAATTGGCTTTGACTTTTGCAACTCCTTCGTGAAGGAAAAGCGTCGAGAAAGTCATCATAGGCAATAGTATTCCAACAAATTCAAATATGTTTTTAACTAAGGGAAACCAATTTTAAACTATCCAAAACTAAGAGAAAATGATGAAAAAACAAAGAAATAGAGCTCATTTGAATAAGTGTATTAGTGTATTTCATATTTTTTCTAAGTACCATTTTAAAATTAAACCAAAATGTTAAAGCGTTTTTTGAAAAAAAATTTATAATAGTATAAGGGTTTTGTTTAAATTCATAAAAATAGCCAAACTCATTATAAGTAAATATTGTTAGATGCACAAAATATTCTAAAAAAGAGATCAAGGCATGTTAAAAGTATTCAAATAAGATATATTAGCCTGAACTAAGGTTTTCCAAGGGTTCTATGGTTTTTAATTAAACATTTCATCTGGAATTTCCGGCTGTATATTTTAGTGCAATTAAGAGATATTTCCTGTGTGCCCTGCAGTTCTTTTCTGAAAGGTACCCTGTAATGGCGTCCTAAAAAGTGACTCGCTGCTTCCTGATTACTTATTCATTTGCCACGCTTTTAGCGCTGACTGCGTTATGTTTTGCCCCCTGACCCTGCCACCTGCTCCTCTCCCCAGCCACCTTTTCACCGCCTTTGATTTGCTTAATTTGTAAATTTGTTGGGTGCCCACTCCATCCCCAGCTGCGTTTTAGATGCTTTTTCATGGCTTTTAAACGCTTTCGCTGCCATCAAATTGACCAAAGCGAAAAACAAAGCGATGGGGCAAATAAAAAGGAATCGCACTTAGAGTGGTTTTTTTTTGTTCGCGGCAAGTGCAAAATTTATGCGGTTACATGTGTTTTAGTGCCATAAAAAGACACAATGCATGACACATGCATATTTTATGGGATATTTTATAATCTAATTACCGCGTAATATCGTCCAGAGCAAAAAATGGTAACAACACACCCGCACACATGTATCTACATACACAAATGAGAAACGATCGCACAGCTGGGACCTTGGTACAAGGATATATGGACGAAGAAGGGGGCTCGATTCCTGGGGGCTGGCATAAAAATGCCACAAAATTAGCTCGACGCGTTTGGGGCATTAAAAGCGGTTTTCAGGGTCCAAAAGCGTGAGCCGTTAAAATAAATTGCACAATACACGCACACTTGCACACACACATTGCAAAAGTGAGGGATGAGGTTGGGCGGTAACGAGGGGGTGGGATGGGGAGCGGCCACCCCCTGCAGGTGCAGGTGTAAATGCTTTCAACGCCTTTTAGGGGCATCCAATGCACAACACAAAACATTTGTATTACTTATATGGGATTCCTTGCTAATACATTTTAAAGTAAGGCCTTACTATTCAAATTTGAAATATAACATTTTTTTTTTATTATAGAAAATCAGGCTGAATTGTATACATTTTTATATATTTATAAAAACAGAATAAATTAAAAATACTTTTCATTATTTTAAATCTGATTTAGTATGGTAAGTTATTGATTAAATATTAGTTATGAGCTTTTATTAAAAAAATCTTATTAATAGTAAACTTTTAATGCAACATAAACATGTTATTTTTTAAAAAAGGTTTAATTTAATATTCTGCTGTTCATTTTTATTTAAGGGGCTCCTGTGAAATCCTTAAAACACGATAATTAAATAACGAACCTTTTTTTCAGTGCAACACCAGTTCAATCCCAAAACTCCACTCCCTTGAACCTCCTTTCCGAAAAAAAGTGTCATATGGACGAACAGCAATGGAGTGAGACCCACAAAGTCTCTGATAATAACAAAACACAATTTAACGCATTGGCGGCTACTTAAAACGCGTCGCATGGCCAGGCGATAAGAAAGCTGGGAAAAACAGGGGGAGGTGGCCGAAAAAGTTAGGGAAGAGGGGTGTTTCCAAGGGCTGGTCAGTTGACCAAATGAATGTTAAGCAGCTTCGGGCCTACACATACATGGCATCGCATTTTTTTCTCATTTGGCCCGGCTATATTATCCAACGGGGATAAGGAAAATGCCCGAAACAAAGACAACAAACGGGGCACGTGCATGCCGAAAAGCCAAGGAGGCAGTTAAAGCTGTTAAACTGCCATTTGACAGGCGAGGAAACACACCCACGCCTGAAAACGCACGGTCAGGACATGTTAAATTTAAAAGTAGCAGCACAAGTGAAAAACAATTTGGCAGTCATTAAAACGGGTAAGCAATTGCATATAAAATGAAATTGAAATTTAAGGCAAGCGAAGGAGGGCAGCGCAAACGGAAGCGATATAAAGTAACTGAATCCTTTTCCACCGATAAAGATAAAGGCTTTGAGATGCGCGAAAAGCTGCTTAACATATCATTAACGCGCACTCTTTTGAAATGCGATTTCATGCACTGAGAAAAAATTACCAATGGCGAATATATTTCAATAAAATCTATAGATTTACTATAAGAACTTTCTTATAAACATACAAAATAGTCCTAAAAAAACTATTTTTGTTACTTTGAAATGTCTTTAATTAGTTTTAAAATCAAATCCGTAAGTTGTAACAATATTTTATTTCACTGCTATGTTATTAAGCTTAACATCGGGAAATACTTTTGATATTTGACCTGAATGTATAGATTCACTTTATTTTAAGCTTAAATTGATGTTGAGATCTTCAACATTCGCTGCCTTCATTGAAAGACCAATTTTCAATGCTGGTTCTTATGAGTCAATCAAATTGAATTACCCCATACAAGAACCACACATGCTAGAGAAATCAATATTTAAATCTCGAACTCATTTAAGGGTTGCGAGTATTTAACTCATCTTGTACATTCATCGTTTATTGATTGGGGTTCGAAGTGCGGGACCTGTTTAATATGCAGTTGCCATTCTTCAACTCAATTGAGGCCGAAGACGCATCAGCAGAAAGGTAAACACTTCTCGGGCAAACAATGCTCATATCTCACCCTCCCAGGGACTAACATTTGCATGAATTTATTTATTTTATGTCTCCTCTATTATATGTTTGTCCATATGTAGGAATGACGATGTTTGCCTTCAGTTTATGGCGGCCAAAGAATAATAACAACAAAGCCGAAGCCTCAAGGAGCAAAAACTGCACAATAAAATACCGAAATGCGTTTAAAGAGCCGAGAAGCGGGGTGGGAGGCTCTACTACAATATTTATTGGTTTATTTTATGATCCTTTTTGATATGTACTTAAAGGAAATTTTACATTTATTGGTTTGACAACAAAATGCCCGGCGACCTTGTTCGTTGGGGTCACCACCAGGCAGAATATTTAAGAGGGGTTGTTCTGCGGGGAGTGGGCCGAATGTGATGGGTCCTTCCGACCAAGGAATATGCCATTTTGTTGGTCTGTAATCTGCTCATTTGCTTATGAAATTATCCACCTCATTTGTTGCCCCTTTTTCTGCTTGCTTGAAGCTGCCCAAAACGCTCCTAACCACCTTCCTATTTTCCTTAGCAGAGATGACATTTAAGATGATGTTTCTTCGTAGGTTTGTATCGAACGGAGAAGAAAGGGAGAAAGTATTTAACAATTTTCGTAATCTTAAATATAAGATATAATATTATTATACATAAAAATAATACATTCTCATAAATTTAGGTTATGAAAAATATTGAAAATTGTTCCCTAACATGGCAGTATGGTTAATTTCAAATATACTTTTTCACTTTTAACTTTTATTATATTTTGTATTATTTTTAAGAATTTATTTCTTGTTAAATTAACACTCCATTAAAGTTAAAATCAATGTTTAATAAAACCTAACTTGGAATTACCATGGTACAAAATGAGCAATTTTTGAGTTCCGGACTTACCTAATTGGCATCACTGTTTCTTAGCCCTGTCCCTTGGTCACTTTATGAGTTATGTCTTGTGCCCAAGGATCACTGTCATCCATGTTTTTTGGGGTCGTCTTGGCAGCTGTTTTACGCTCATTTGGTTTTTGAAAATTGTTTGCCATAAACAGCCGGAGTTTTGAGTGTGGCAAACGTTTAATGCCGCCCAAAATGGCAATTACAATGTGAGGAGGGACTTAACACAAAAGGGTTTCCCCAAATGAGGAGCGGAAATAAAGGAACCTTTCTTCCAGCCGAAACACTTGTCAGCCAACAGCCCTCGAGTGTCAATTAGATGCACTTCTTATGGCTGGAAAAGTGGGGAAAGTGGGGGAGTTCCTTAAGGGAAGTTCCTCGAGACTCCTTCAACCCTCTCGACTCGCTTACCTACCCCAAGATATTCCATTTGCCTTAACCCTCGAGAGTCCTTATAGCTGACGTCATCAGCCGAAGTTAACTCCCCCGTTTCGCAAGGACGGGGGCGTGGCAGTTTACATATGTAGTGGGCCAACAAAAGGGGGCAGTAATTTAAGTGTGAAGCTTAGCGAAGCACAAATTAAATCAAGTCTCGAAATCATTTCCCCCTTTTCATGGGGAGGATAGAGTTACTCTCCTAATGAGCAATCTATATGTAACATAAGGCCGAAAGCAGAAGAAGGCCAAATGCGAAACCTTCGAGTCACCAGCAGTCAATGAAATGATAAATCTCTTCATTACGTGTCCTTCTCTTCCTTTGGCTTTTCCCATTCCTTGGATTTCTTGGTTAATTGCCAAAAAAAAAACATTTACAAAATGACTTGACAAAAAATTCAATAACAAACAGAAACGAAGGGAATGGAAGTTTAAAGATAGGGAATATAAAACACCCTGGTTTGGTGTATTGAAGAGATGGATGCTAAAATATTTTAGTATGTTCTTATGTTATTTTATTTTTTATCTTTTCGAGTTGAAGAAGTCCTTAAAATTTTTTTTTCTAATTGTTAGCTTCAAATGTAAGTTATTATTTCATACACTAAAATATTTTGGAAAGAAATTCTGTGGTTACCCTTCCTGTAATTTTCCAGGCTTCGACTCACTCTCTTCCTGTTTCTACAAATTTATCCTTTTGGTTGAACTCTTCTTCATACATCAAACTGAAGCATTGATGCGGAAGCAGCGATTGCCGTTTGAGGCTCGGCGGACAGGATGTGTGTATGGTACGGATTAATATGTACACAGAAAGAAATAGAGCGATTGTACTACAAAACTACAACTATTGAAATAGAGATATTAAACAACCATTTGAGACACTAGACAATTTTTAGTAATTTGCAATGATTAGGAACTTATATTTTTTTAAGAATTTATAGCTGCAATATAGCTACTGTGGCCTTTCCAAAGAAAGAGGTTATAGTTAAAATTAAATTGCCCTTTAACCTGGGAATAAATAAAGAAAGAAAAGCTAGACAATCTATATATTTTTTTTTATTTTACAAAACTAGTTTAAGTTTTGGTTAAATGGCTTGTGTGATGTATTAACGATATTTACCTCATCCTCTTATTATTTCAGTACCAACTTAAATCCAAGTGCAGGAAGTGTGGCCAACACAACAGAAGGCCTAAGGTTTGGCCTTTTCCCGATCTCCTTTCCTGAATTTTCCGCTTTTCCCCTCCTAGATTTTCTTTGACATGACTTCAATGTTGTCCATGGGACGCCTTGTAAATTAGCTTCATCTTGTTGGGCCTGTTGTTGTTCTTCTAAGCTTTGTGACGCGGCAGTTTTCTTTTCTGGACCCGGAAAGGGGTTTTCCTGCGACTTTTCCTCCCACTTCTTTGGCTTCGTCTGCTTCTTCTTGTTGATTGGAATGACAGACAGAAAAAACATTATTTTATACGAGAATGAACACGCTAAAATTTCACTTGGAGCAGGTTTTATGCTTGAACAATTTTGTGAAATTCAATTTATGTTACCCAAGGACATAAAACATACAACGAATCATTACACACACACACGTACGGGCGGGGAAATGCGTGTGTGGCACGTAAAATATCAGTTATACACAGGCTACAAACTACATGTGAATACGTATTCACATATATTCGCAAAGGACGTGCACTGACGCAGTCAAAGCATCAAATGCAACTCGAACAATGACTAAGAAAGAGATGGGTTCTGGGCTTTTACCCCCCGCACCACGCCCAATTCATCCTTTCCCTTCCTGTCTGGGATTTATCCTTTCGTTTTCCATGGCATTGGATCGACGCTTAACCCCTTAAAACCAACCACCCACTCCGCCCGCAAAACAACATCAAAGTGAAAATTCAGCAGCCAAGTTAAATGACAACTGCGAGCAAATAGATAGAATAAAGGTGCATAGGGATACAGTGAAAAGTTTTACAGGTGGACTTTCTAAACAATTGTATTAGTTGTTATTTTTTTAACGTAATTGAATACTCTTTACTGTAAGGCTAAAATGATTTTTCAGTACTGCCTAAGCGCTGGATACATTTTCAAATACTATTAGTCCTCTATTTTATAAAAAACATGGTCCAACCTAAAATTCTTAAATGGTTAAAACCGGAGTTCGCGCTGCAAAATCTTTACTGTAGGTTTAGCAATACCCGAGAGATACGCACAGTTAGATGGATAGCTAGTTGCAAAGTGGCCAACCTGGTGGGGAAATCCTTTTCGGGAGGCAGAAGTGAATTTCCCTGGCCCACACACGTAGTCGACATAAATTTCACTCTATGGTTTGTTAACGAGTTAAATTCGAATCCTGAGCGCTGAAAAGTTTGTCATTTGTTCTCGCCCCATTGGTTGGATCGTGGAAATGGAAAATGGGAAGGTCGAGGGGAAAGCACGAAAGAAAGTTCTAAGCGTGCTGGAGTGTGGAGCGTGATAAGCATTATAGTTATAGTTATGATGCCAGTGAATGCGATGCGTGCGGAAACCCGAGGAAGGTGGGGAAACCCGAGCAAAAGGGCTGAGCAGGCGTCAAAACGTTAATGGATTTTGGCTTTTGTTTTCCATGGTAAGGTGTCAAGAAAGAGGGGGCGGGGTGAACTGGGTGAAGGGGTTGCAATATCGGCTTGGCGGGGGTGAAATTAGCTGAAAGTGTTTGGGTTAAATCGAAAAATTAAGTTACAATGCGATAAACCAAGACATTGCTTAAACCATACACTCTGTTAAGTCACTTGAACTGGCTGGCATAACTCCTTGTAGGGACAAAGCTAATGAATGGGCTTAGTCCTCTCAGTTCTAAAAAGATATTGCAGGCGAGTGACAGTCATAAAGGTACTGAGAAACAATAAATAAAGATCAAATTATTAATAATATGCCCAAACTCAACATAAAGCTTGAGATTATTATTATCAGATAAATTCACAGAAACTGTATTTTAAGCGATACAGTACTATGTCAATATAGAGAATATCTTATTTTTGTAAGTCTGATTTATAACTAGTATACAAAACAACCAAGAGACTTGCAAAAAGTTTAAAGTTAAAAATTTAATGGCTTTGATTTGTTTATAAAAAATGAAAATCCTTTTTTAAAAATGAATTCTTATCCTCATCATTATTAAAACTTGGAATATATATTAATACTAAATGTTAAATACATAGTTTTAACTATTTATATTACATTCTGAACAGTACCTATGAGGATCCTTAAGCAGAATAAGTTAGTATTGTAGCAATGCTTGAATTTGAACATCAGCTCCATTCTCGCCCAGATACGTGAAAGTGAAAGAGTCAAAGCTATTTGCCGCCATTTGTGTCTCCAGACATTGCACATATGACAATGTGCATCAGCTGCAGGACAAAGGCCAAGAAAAGGGGGCGGTGGGCGGAAGGGGGCGTGTCTGTGACGTCGGATGTGCACACATCTCTATGTGTGTGTGTGTGTGCCCACTGGATGGCACATGGCACGGACGTACATACATCCTTCGTCCTGCTGCAGCAGTCGAAATCAAATTTCCAGCGCGCACTTTGCGAAATCAAATACATCAGCGAAGGGGCGGCCCAGTGGGGGCGTGGCACGCGAGGGGAGAATCTGCCAAAAAGTATGAAGTGTTTGCCAAAAAAATATAAAATGGGCACAAAGCTCCCAGGGAGCAGAGACATCGAAGCTGAAGTAGAAGATTCACCGAGGCAAAGGACTTTTTCTTGCATTGTAAAATAGATTTTCGAGCATGATGGTGGGAAGGGGGGTTGATATAGCAGCGGGGGGTACGGAATCGAAAAACCATAGTCAGACATAAAGGAAAAGGAAAGAAAAGGGGGAGGGAAGTGGAGAAACGCCAAGTGCCAGATGATTGAAGTAAGCGATGTGTCTCGCCTGTCGTTTCTTCTCTATCACTATCTCCTTCCCCAAATATCCCCAGAACCCTGTGAACTCAGAAAAAAAACGTTGGTTAAAACTATATAAAATCGTAATATGTTTTACATTTTTTTTAAGTTTTCATTAAATTGTTTTATCCACAGTTATAAACACTTGATTTTGCTGTTTAATGCAAATGTTATGATTATTTGTTGATGTGTTTGTTTATAAGAAAATATAACCATTATTATAATTTGTAGGGGAGTTTATTTAGAATATTTTAATAAATCTTACATTCTGTATCTAAAGCGAGAATAAAAAATTAAAAAATATGAGAAGCATTTTAGTTTTAAGGATACCGACTATAGTAATTTTTAAACATTAATAGAGTTTTATCCATGTAATGAAACTTGAATTTACTGTAAAATATTTTATTTATAAGCTATCCTTTTTAATGTTCTTTTGTACCTACTAAGTCAATTAATCATTTACCACTCAAGAAATTAAAAATTAAATTGAGAACCCACGTCTCGAGAAGATCGTAGTTTTTCGCGTGGTGCAAACCCTTTCTCCCATTCTATTCCCACCTCCTGCGGCGCTGGCCAAAGGCAACTTACATGTTTGCTAACAAACAAATGCTGGAGCAGAGGAGCAGGAGCAGGAGCCGTTGCCAGGAGCCAGGATCCCGAAAGGTGGAGCGGGAACGGGAACTGGGACGGGGAGGGGGACGGGGACAAGAAAGGGAAAAGAAGCCAGGACATTCATACATATATGAGGGCAAACATCGCTCGAGAGCTGAGCAAATAGAAGGGAAAATGCTAAGGAAAAAATGGTGCAGCAGCCAAGGACAAACGCTGCCATGTTTGACATATTTGCTTTGACAGTTCCAAGTTCCAAGTGCACATTTTAGCCACGTTCCGCTCTTGGCCATGTTTTGTGCCTGGCGCAGGAAAAGGGGGGGTGGCCCCGGGCAAGGTCCTGAGTCGATATGAAAATGGGTTCCGTCCTCAGATTTGGATTCTGGATTCTGCTGCTTAAATAGCCGGCGGCTCTCCACTTTGAGCGCCGTCTGCATTTGCGTCTAATAAATATTAATGCAAATTAATCCAATTAAAGCGGCGTCGAAATTGTAAAAGACTTTCATGATATATCTGCATATAAATGGATATAAATCAACCCCGAGTATATGATGCAATATGTGCATTATTTTGGTGGTGGCTATACGCCTGCTAATTTGTCAAATGGGGGAAGTGGAAATCCCTCCCCCTGGCAGACAAACAAATAAGCAAATAGCAACTGCGGATTCCCCTTGGGATTGTCTTAATCAAATTTATGAAACGCTAATGAGCAAAGTCGGGGGAAATGGAAATTTATTGGAGGGGGCCATAAGAAAGCGGCGGTGAAAGTCCTTTCTGGATTATAGCTATATAATACCCAAAACATCGGCTTAACCATTCAAAGCCCACCAACAATAAGATATTTGGAGCAGATGTGTGAGGCCAAAGGTTTAATGAAGGGAATTATGCCGTGGATCACGTGATGTTGACTCTAACTTACTTGGGATTGTCGCAATTGATTGGTGGCTTATCGCGCCTTTCGCTGCTTTGAAATTTTGTAGTTAACTAGTAGGATAAATTATATAAAAAACATCTAATGGATATATATTTTGAATAAAACTAAATTTAGCAACTGCTTAACCATTTTTTCTGTCAAATCTTTCAAAAGTTATATTTAAAACGATTGTAACTTTTAATTTACCTACAAAATCACCACTTCAGACACTCCCCCTTTAAGTTTCCGAGTACAATCGGTGCCTTAAAAATAACTCCACTCACCTATTCAATGAACTCCGATTCAGAAATATAAAGTACCTTTAAAAGTACGCTTCTTAAGAACACGAACAACTGAGCAGCAAATGAAGCATCCATCATCATCGTAACTCAATCAATTATACCGAAAGCGAGCTCTAAATCCTTTCGCTACTCCTACTCCTTCGAATGACCTTTGCAATGGGGAAAGCTTCCCGCTGACCTTTTCAGCAGCAATTAAGCAGCATTACCCATTCTATCCCCACTCCAGCGCTAAATTCATATTTGCCATAACTGAAATCTGTAGGAAATCTCATGCTTTGTCGAGCATTACAAATAAACACTGGTAGAAATCCATTATCAGTTTGCATAGTTATTTTATACATACATATTAATATGATATAATTTATGATTCTTTTACATTTATAAAATACATTAATTATTATGGCATTAATTATATGACAATTATGCACTTACAAAGGCGCATTAAAACCATTAATCACATGAATCAATTAAAAAAACCTATTGCAATGTTAAAAGCATAGTTTTAATAGTTTTACTTTTTATATAGCTAAAAAGCTTAGTGGTTATGAAAGTCCAAGAAAAACCGAATGGGTAAAAGACTTCGTACCCCTTTTGTTTGCTGTGCACCAGAATCAGAGCAGGGCAGCTTAATAAGCCACGGGTAAAAACGTTTCAGCAATTTAGGAGCCCCAAACCCCACTCTGCGAACAATGCATACTATAATAATGAAAGTGGGAAGGAGCAGCGGAGAAAGCTAAAGCAGAAGTCAAGCTGCTCTCATCATTAATATTCCAAAAGTTGTGGGCGAAGCTTTCAGCAAAACACACGCAAAAAACCGGCAAAAGAAAACAAAAAACTTTTCTGCAGTAGCATAAAAATTTAGCCAGTTTCGAGCTGGAGCCCCCAACTTCACCTACCACCTAGTTGGTCTATCTTCAATTAATAATGGAGGTGTTAAATTGTCGAAATCTGCGCTGCAATGTGCGGCTGGCGCCACCTAGCGACCTATATAGGAAGCGCGAGGGAGAGTGAAAAATGTGTGTTCCGGTTTTTGAGTTTTCACACGGAAATCGTTTATATTTATATTAACTTCATAATTAATGATAAAATTTAAACAACCTCATAAATACACCGGTAAGAAAATAAAATAGAACCCATAAATATCTATGCGCTTAACTTTGTTTGTTAATTTTGATACAATTTTTAAGTCAATAAAAATAAGAATTATATATTCTTACCCATTGTACATATAAATAAAATTTAATTTTCAAAAACAATTTAATTTTCAAATCTATACATTCGCAGGTTCTTAAAATTCAGGGGTTTTTAATAAAATCTATTTATAAAACCGATTTATTTTGGGAACTATCGATCAGACATAGGAATAAATATCAATATTCTTAATCCATTAATGATACCATTATTGAATTTGGGCATGCTTGGACAGAAAATGGTCTACCTTTTCGACTAGAAAGGTTTTCGGAACGCGGTTGTGAGAAAGCGACTCCTGCCTTGGGAAACTTGCTGCTCTGCAGGAAGCTAATTAATGAAAACGCTTTGAAATAATTATGCATAATTTTTAGTGTATACATTGGGCAGTTTATGGCTGAGTTATTACAACAGCTGCTGCTGCTGCTCGAAAGTAATTAGCATACGATCAGCGGCAGTGGGCGTGGCAAACCCTAGCTGGTCGAAATGCTTTAAGGGCATTTTATGCCAAAAATCAAAACCCATTTCCAAACTAATCGAAAGTCTGACAACTGGATATTAGTGCAAACAAATGAGCGACAGATATGTGGAGAGCTTCCTGTCTCTATCACCGCCTTTGGCCTTCAACCCCACCCCCTCTGAGTTCCACCCACTTTGAATCGTATGTATGTGCGACGTTGCATTGCACAACATGTTTTCCATTTCGAGTGTAAACAAAATTCTAATACGTTCAACATATTGCTGGAAAATTGCTTTCCTTTCGGCATTCAGGAAAAGCTGGAAAAGCAGTAGAAAGCAGCCAAGGAGCAGCAGCCGAACCCGAAAGTATTGTTAACCAACAATAACAACAACACAAGGGGGTGGGGGTGGGAAAACTCTGTGTTGGGGGGTGGTTGTGGGTGGCGGGTGCTAAGTGGGTGGCAAAAGCGAACGAAGAACGTCAAACTTTTGATGTTGCAATTTGTAATTCAAGCAGAAAACGAAGCGAGCAAATTTTTTTCTGGCTCCTTTCTCCGCCTTTCTTCCGCTTTTCCATTTCGTTTTTTCCAAGTGTGTGTGTGTGTGTGTGAATGAAAGGCAGTTGGAGTGTGTTTGTGTGAGCAAGTTTGGTGCGGAAAACTCGTGTGAGGGCATTTTATTTCCAGGTTTGTTGGTGGCTCCGGACAAATGACGACATAACGAAGTTGAAATTTACTATACGAAAATTGTGGAAATGAAGTCAAGGGGGTGGTCAAGTAGCAAGCGGAAGATCAATTTGTGATCCAGGAATGGAGCATACATTATTTATATAATAATCGGTCAGCAAGACTGTTGACAGGGCTTAGGAATATATGAGGTATTCAAATAAAATAAACATGACTTAATTAACTCCACCAGAATGCAGCTTAAGAAAGATCTTATTATGTCCTAACGCGAAAAATCATACAACTATTATTATATATATTCTAATTTTCAATTTTTCTGCGAGTGTATTTTATATTTCTAAGTATCTTTAATCCGAATCCAAATATTTCGCTATCTTGGTAGAGATTAGTGTTAATTGTGAATGCCAATGCATTTTTGAAATCAAAACCGCTCAAAGTTTCATTCCAATTTGCAGAACTTCAAACACACATTACCTGCGAGCACCTCCTGCCGTTGAGACCCTAGTTTTTCCGAGCTTTTGTTGTGGCCACCAACTCGGGCTCTTTTCCGAACTGTGTGTTTCCCATTCACATCTGAGTTTGCCTTTCATTTCTGCCCTGCTTTATTTGTTTGCCCCGTTTTGTGGGCTCATTGTGTGGGCGTAAGAAAAGCAGAGGCACGAGAAAAGTTTCCAGTTTGAAATATTATTAAGCATGGCCCGAAAATCAAGAGCAAATGAACTGATACGGGGAAAAAAGCATGGAAGGAATAGGGCACATCTGGAGGAAAAAAAGAGGATAATGTTCAAGTTTTCGATTCCTTAGTTATCCCTGTGCCGAGCACTTAAATACCCAACGAGTATCGAGTACTTTTACCGCCTCGAAATACTTTTACTGGATAATCCCTGTTCTTCCGTATTACATGTTGGGCTCTCTCTTCCAAGTTGCGCCCCTATCATTAAGGTCGAACGTTAATTGTCCCAAGATTAAGATCGTTTTTGCCTTGGGCCTCTTATTTTGCTTTGCGACTTTATTGTTATTTACTTAGGATCCCCGTAGGAACCCTCCCTATATGAGGGGTAGGGGACCCGATCAATGGCTTAACGCCTGACTGCAAGTCTAAGGAGCATTATTTAGAGCGATGAGAGCAGCTGTCGCCGAGGACATTATTCTCTCACCCCTTTTTTTCGGTGAACGGGGAAACCCTAATTTTCTATTCATTGCCAATTTAAGTGCGATATAAATAATTTGGCAGTTACCAGGTAGAATCGTCGCTGACTTTGATGGAGCATCGGCGAAGGGATGGAGGGGATTGGGATAGGGATAGGGATAGTTCGGTTCCCGAGATAATGCATTATCAATTCGTTAGGGTTGAATTAGTTCGATTTAAATGTTTTCGGTTGGTTTTTTAGGTTTTAGGGGTGGCATTCAGCGCGATGGCCTTTAATTGATTATGCAGAAATTTTTCACTATTTTGATAGGGTAGTGGTTTGCGTTTATCTAACCGATAAGGGGTTCCCTAAAAAACTGATTTTGTATAGGAGTTTTTAAATGTTTAAGTGGCATAAGTAACCAGGTACTTTGTATCCCAGTTTTTAATTTATTCACTCGGGCAGCAACCCCAAATTAAAATTTTGTTTTGATTTGTTTAGTTATTTTTCCATTGCGTACACTTTTAATGCACTTCCTTTTATCTAGATTTGGATGCTGTTTCATGATCTCGACGAACACCCGGAAATTCTCAGTTAATTTATTAACACTTCTTTCATCTTTTGCGTAACGATTTCCCAGTAAAATTCCCTTCTCTTATGTTTTGCTACCCAAATCAGATTACTTTTAATGCCATCTTGATTGGCGCTGCTTCATCAGCTCGGTTCTGCAAACCCAAATTTCATAATTAATTAAATTATTTAATTTACTTTGTAGTACGCACATATTTGAGGCGATGCCCCGCTGCCCCTTCCACTTTGCATCTGGGCCAAGTTAACAAAAAACCTTGTTAGTAATTGCGGTAAATGTGATTAGAAACTTTGCTGGCTCATCCCGCATCTTTTTGCCCTCGCTTACCGCATTTCTCGCCGTTTTCCCCTATTTGATTTTTAGCATCGAAAAGCAAAAACTTTTAACCTACACAGATACTCACGCACAGACACCGACACACAAATAGAGCCGGAACCGAGACCCGTAAATAGTTAGTTCACCTTTTACGTGCGTTAATGATGTTTTCTCAATCAAAAAGTTAAATCTTTGGCTGCGTTAGAAGCGAAATTTCTGCACGCAAAGTTTCGGGGGGAAAATAGAAAAGCGGAGGAAAATTCTGGGTGGGGCAAGCGTTTTTCGGCTGCTGCCAAACGAATCGAACAAGAAAAGCTAATTACAAGTAGCTGAAAGTTGTGCGTGTTTCGGCTTCAATGGGCCGAAAAGGGAAAGGAGGGAAAATAGGGGGAAAGTGGAGTCCGGACACCTGTTCGAGGAAAAACTTTGATTGGTTTTTATATGATTTTGCTCAGGCGTTAAACTTCTAGACGTCTTTTCGGTTAAATGTGTCAATAATTGGCCTACAAAATTTGTATTTTCTGGTGGGAGAGTTTTATAATTTTGTTTTCTTTTTAATGGAGGAGTGCTTGGAAATGGAAGTAATCAGGAAAGAGGGAGGAATATTAAAAAACCTAAATTGGATTAGGCTTTAATGGAGCTAACAAGCTTAATAAAAAACGAAGGCTTTGAAGAAAGTTCTGTACAAAATTAAAAATTTTAAAATCCATGGCATAAAGAAGCAAATACAAAGATCTAAGGAATAAAAAACAAAATTATTTTGAAAATAAATTTGAATAGCTTCTGACAAAATAATAATATGTTTATTATTATATATCTATTTTAAATAATAATTCTATCTATTTTAAATAATAATTTGAAGCAACCATCGTTTCACAAAAATCTTTTCTTGCATTATGCCAAACATGTCCCATAAATTTCGCAAATGTTAGTTCTGTTCCCCCACTTGCTTCATTTTTCGATTCATTCAATGAATCGGGTTTATTCATTTATTCATTTGAAGCTTTGCCAAACATTCCATTTATAGTTTTCTCAGAGTCCAAAACTGCCAAAGTCTTTACTTTAGGACTTAAATGCCAAAGAGTTTTGATCCCTGGAAAACAAAGGGGGGAGAGGCCGTCTTGAATAACTAACCCCAACACTTACTTGCAAAAGTATTCCACCGTTGCAGTCGCCCCTGTTTCATAACAATGGGGGATTTCCCCCAATTCCAGTACTTTCTAGCTCGGCACCCAAATTGTTCTCAGTTCACTTGGCCAGGGGTAAATATACAGGAGGGTGGGCCATTTTAATATTAAGCTAAGCTTGTTCCTATTCTTCTGCTGCAATTTGGGGGTTCCCCTAACCCCCCTCCCCCCCATAATATCTGTGTGTGGGCGGAAAAAGTTTTTATCTACAGCCAAATAGTTCGGGACTATTTCTCCATCAATTTTATTGGTAATACTTAGACAAAACTTTCTCAGAGGGGACGAACAGCCAGGGCTTTAAGTGAAAGGATTCAAAGCGTAAAAGTTTGTTTGGCGAGTTTCCTTTTGATTTTTTGGGGGAAATTAGAGAAGCGTTTTGTACATCAATTTTTTGTCTTTTCTTTTCTTTTTAATAAATTCTTGAAAAATACTTGCAACTTTTTGAGTAGATGGAGTGGAGATGGATAAACTAATAAAATGAGTTCCCCAATGCTCGTCGGCTTAATTGTAATTACTTTTTGCCAAAAGCCGGAGCTGTCTGTCTCCTTCAGTCCTCGTCGCTCGTTGTGTGTGAAAAGTTTTGCCAACTTGTAATTATCACTTACAACATGGAGCTACTGCCAGCCCCGCCCCTTTCCCATTTTCTCCATTTTCCAGGTTTAACAAAACTGCCAACCACAAAGGCAGAACTGCTGGTTGGGGGTGGGGGGTCCCGCCCACACACATGTAGCTTAATTAATAGACATCGCAAAGTGCCGGGGAAATACCTCAATCCCCCAGCTCCTTTTGGCATGATGTAGCACGATCCTGGCCACAATAATAATTTACATTTTAAGCCAATTTGAAAACGGCCAAAAAAAGAGAGCATTTCCATTTTCACAGTTAAATAAAAATTAAAAAAATTAATTAAAAATGTTCCGGCATTGCAGATTCGACAGCTGGATATCCTTGAATACTTGTCGAATTAAATTGAATAACAAATTATGAAGTATATATGATATTACAAACTAAGTTTCCATTTAAAGTTAGTAATAAACAGCAAGATATTCCTACAGCAAGATATTCAACCATGCCTGATTTAACTTAATACAATTTTCAACAAATTTTTATTCTAAGGGAAGTTTTAGGTAATTCCGTTTTGTTATTTTTTTTGAAGAATTTAATTTTTTAAATTTTAAGACAACTAAAAATGAAATAACTATTTACTTATGAGGAATAAAGAACGTACCCTAAGTTTGTTCTTTTTGAAATTTTAGTTTTTATTATAAAGCAATTTGTAAATTCCAATACATTTGTTAATAGGTATACTCCAACTTTTTTATTTATCCATTTTACAGGGTACATAGCGAAACGAATTACAAGGCGTACAACCCTCAGGACAACTGTCCAACTTGGACACGCCCCCTCGCCGCCCCCAGAAGTCCAAAAGCCCCATCGTAATGTGCGGCTTGTTGTTGTTAAACGTCGGCTAAAACGCAAATGTTAAACCCTTTCGTTAATGCAAAATAATTGCTACGGTTCGTGGTCCGAGTTTTCCAAGTTCCGCAGAAAAAACTGAGCCAAAAAATAAAAGTAAAACGTCAAAACGGTATTTTATTTCTTCCCATCCGCCTTTTTCCGGCTTTGGTTGGGTTTAAAAATTAGAGCGACGACGGTGGAAAAAAACGTGGGCGTGTGCCGAGTTCCGTTTCATTTAGTTTTCAGTTTCCACCTAATTTACCCAATTGGGCAAAAGTGCTTTGTCATAATCAGCCCGGGAGCAAGGTTCGCATATCTAATGAATGAGCGGAATGCCGGAGAGGAGCTGTCCCCACAAAGCAAACTTTTCCGGATGGCTGGGTGGGATTTCGGGTCCCGGCGATGGGCATCCTCCGCTGGGCACATATTTATCGAGTTGCTAATAGGCTGTCACATAATTAGCTCTCTAACAACCAAAATCGGACTAGCCTTCCCAAAAAAAAGGTTGTGAAGGGCCGAATGACTGACATTAGCCTTGGCTTAGATGAAAGTCAAAGATGACCAGGAACGATAATGTCCCAAGATGTCCTAATGCATCATGGGTTTGTCGGGTATTACGGCCTTGTTCCGATTGGGTTAAAGATTGTGAGGGTTTTTGCTCTGCGGCAACAGTGTAATCTATAAAGCTGTTGGGTTTGTTTATTTCAAATCAAGATTTACAGTGACGAATGAGATTGGGGGAAAGATGGAGTGAAAGGAGTACCAAACATCTTACAGGAAAGGAGTGTTGCAGATAATATGGAGGAAAGCATTTAGAAGAATGTTTATGAACAATTTGTAATATATAACACATTTTTTTTTCAAAAACGGCTGATCTATTCAATATCATTTATTGATAACAAAGTATACACAATTTAAACTTAAGTAAAACTATTAAGTACATATAATACCGGAATTCAGAAAAAAATGTATGCCATCTAGTAGCTTCTCTCAGTAAACTCAAAACGATTCTAGCTATAAAATAATAAAACCTTATCTATTTTATATTAAAATTGATATTATCACCGAAATGCAAATCACCTCTGAAACTCTACTACAAAATCTGGGCCATTGCAAACTCTAAAAAAACAATATTATATACATAACATTACATTACTATCCCTGGGGTTACCCGACTTCCAACCCAATCCTACCTGAGGGTCAGTCCCATCAATTTCAGCTTGTTGAATGTATTCGAATTCCGAACCTCCTTTTGCGCCTCCCAACTAACCCTCATCATTCCTAATCAAGCGATAGGAAGGGAATGGCATCGAAATAAAAAACATAATGCGCTATCCCAAAGGTCGCATTAAAACTCATCCGAAATTGACTTTGAAAAATGGTGTGAAAAACACTGGGGAAACACCAACCCAATTCTAGCAAAAAGTTCGCATTTAACGCATTTTGCATGACTGTGTTGCAATTAATGACGCAGAGCAGCTGCAATCAGGCAATGCAACAATTTACAGTGGTGGATAGAAACGTAGGTACTGTTAATTGTTAATTTAGGCCATTTTTGAATTGATTATGGATGAAATCTGCAGAAGTAAAAGTGGGATATAATGGATCTACCTTAACTCGACTCAGAACAAATATTCCACAGCATTGGAAAAAGGCTTGTTCGACTTCTTTGTGTGTTGCAAGCTCAATCTATCGTAAATTCCCATCATAAATGGAACATCGTTTCTATCAATATTTTCAGCACCGTAAATTCATTGACAGGGACATCGAATCGATGATTATTGTGGCAACGCCTCAATAATTCTGGCAGTTTTTTTGTGTGCACTTTTTGAAAAATGGTCACAAAAAACAACACCAGCGGAAACAACCATGAGGCAAATATTGGTTGCCAGTGGGCAAATGCTGAACTGCAAACGGACTTCTGCTGGCCACGCTGTAAGTTGACCGTGTGAGATGATGGCCAGCACGGCGATGATTGCCATGGCTTCGTCGGCGAATATGTATATGGCAATGGTCAATGCTAATTGCCAATTATGGACAAATTCGCCCGAGCGCGAAATTAAATTAACCCCTTTTTTGTGCTCCCCCAATATCAGAGGACGAAAATCCGCATCTGCAATCCTCAACCGCGTCATCAATCAGGAGCAGCAGGCGACAAAACACAAACTACGCGATGTGCAAATATGAAATATTTATGGCCACATATCTGCCTGAATTGTTGCCGAGGACATGGGGCTTTTGCGAATCGGTTACGGCCTTTGGTCGGATGACCAACTTGATGATGGGAAGGCCAATTAGTCAGGTCCAGCTGACGACTTTAAACGTTTGAAGGCACTACCATATATAATAAAAAAGAACAATGAATGAAGAACAAAGTACACAATAAAGGGTACAATTTTAACCCACTGTTTGTTCCTCAATGTAAAATGAAATTTTCTTATATTTGTATACATTTTTAGGTACAATATGTGTAGAATAATAATACTATTTAAATTATATTCCTTAGATCAGACTATTTAATTTGGCATGCAGGTGAATACCCTTAATGGTTAATAGCTGATTTCCTTATTTAATTCAATTTGGATTTGAAAATTTTCAAAAATATGAAATGCTTTTTAATCATTTTTTTAGCACTATCTGTGGTATTTTAAATTATTTAACAAAAAAGGTATATTATAAATATTTTGAATAGTGCATGATGTAGAGTATTTTCATTAATATCGAATGGCGTAAACTATAAATAAATTCTAAGATTCAATAACATTGTTAATCAAAAAGTATGTGTACCCATGTATAAAATGAAATAAAAGTTCAAATGCCATTACTTTAAGAGTAACCTCCAATCAGATATTATCCCTCTCTCAGCACTTGCTTACATTTTAACACATTTACAAAAAGAGAAACCACTTTAGTGCCAACATATCGATCCGCAATTATAAATTGGAAACAGCAGTAAGGTCGCTGGGGAAAAACAAGCCCCCATAATGCCCCAAATGAGTTAAGTGGCGAGCAGAATCGGAATTATTTTACCCTCAGCCGCCCTCAATCTGAGCATTAAATATGTTGTATAATAAAAAGTCGCCATAGTTTTCCATTCTCGCGTGGTGAGCTGCCAATGTAATTTCATTTCGTTTTTGTCGCGATTTTTCCAGAGCAGAAAACGCTGTCAAGTGTAAAAAATAATAACACGCATCGCGTCAGATTTTCCATGTTTGGTTATGATAATGGAAGGCACAATGAGAGCCCGTTGGATATCCTTTTTTTCAGCCGCTGCTCATGTGGTTTTGCCGATGTCAGGAAGGACTTTTCTGGCACATGACACAAGCACATGGGTATTGTGGTTTATAAATGATTCACAAAACTGTACGTATTGTCTTAACGCATCAAAGGCAATCTTTGTCACAGGAAGCAATGAAATCGATTCGCAATTCCTGCGGGAGGTCTTGAAAGGGTAAATAAAAACAAGAGGGAATAGCTACTAAATGGAGATACGACTGCGTGGTACTCACTAGTCATTTTTTGGCATCTCTACATGTGCTTACATAAAAGAAGTGGGCTTGACTTGTATTGGACTCAACCACATTACTATACACCTTTATTTTTTCAATCGTAGGGTATAAAATAAAAACTCAATGGAAATGGTTTTCAGAATAAAAAACATTATCCACGAAATACCTTTAAGGGAGGGGAATAAATACCTGGATAGGGAAACAAAAAAGTAACTATGATGTTCTGCCAACACCTTTTTAATCATGTCTTTTGATTTCCATTGTAATGTTTCAATTTTTGTCTTTGTTATTTTTCACTTCAGAAAATAAAAACATTGAGTTGAACTACTTTAAATTGTTTTAAACCAATATAAATTCAAGAAATAAAGTATATTCTTATTAAAGAAAAATATACTTTGCTTAGACTGTCAACTTTTGTTTTGCCTGTTTTATACACGACTCGAATTCATTCAAGCAGATTGTTCCATCATGACTGTGACCTACACCTCACGTGTAAGCACATCGAATGTCGTCAGCAATTTCTTGGGCTTGCTGGTGAGGTTAGTACTAGAAGTATTCTTCTTCCCTTAAAATACCCTAATATTATACTCACTTCGAAGATGGCGCGGCAGCATTTACAAGTTAATATGGTTGGACCTTATTGTTTTCTTTGGATTGTACGTCTTGCTGGCCATTACATATCGGTTGTTGATAAATGAAGAGGGCAAAAGGTGAGTTGAATTAAGTTGTATTCTGTGCCGAAGTAATGGTTGATGCCACAGGTTTTTCGAAGCCATTATAACATATTGTGAGGTGAATGGTTCCCTAATACCACTATCCTTCGTGTTGGGATTTTTTGTGAGAATTGTGATGAAGCGCTGGTGGGAGCAGTACACGACCATTCCTTGGCCAGATGGGATTGCAATTTTGATTAGCACAAGTATCCATGGATCCGATGATAGAGCCCGCGTCATGAGGCGAACGATCCTAAGATATGTCTGCCTGTGCCAGGTGCTTGTTTTTACCATGATATCACCGCGAGTGAAGCGCCGATTCCCCACTTATAACCAAATCATTGAGGCTGGGTTTTTGCTGGAAAATGAAAGGAAGATCATTGAGACCATGGATCAGGCCTTCCCAAGTTATCCGAAGCACTGGATGCCCATCGTTTGGGCAGCTAGTATTGTGATGAGGGCCAGGAGGGAGAATAAGATCAGGGATGATTACGCCGTTAAGACGATCATTGATGAGCTGAACCAGTTTCGCGGATATTGTGGATTCTTGCTTTACTACGATTGGATCAGTGTTCCGTTGGTATACACCCAAGTGGTCACCGTGGCCACATACTCTTTTTTCCTGTTCAGCGTCCTCGGACAGCAGTGGATGGAAAACGCCTCAGATAAGGAAGGCCTGAGTATTAGGAGGTGGTTTCCCATCCTGACTGTTCTCCAGTTTTTCTTTTACATGGGTTGGCTCAAGGTAGCCGAGACTTTGATCAACCCGTTCGGAGAGGATGATGACGACTTTGAGGTAAGATCACATTTTATTATTTCTCTTACCGCAATTTTACATTTTTTGAATATTTTATAATGGCTTATAACTTAAACTTAACTACAGCTTAATTGGATTATCGACCGGAATCTAACTGTCGCTTATTGCATTGTGGACGAGATGCACCAAGAGCATCCGGAACTGGTTAAGGATCAGTACTGGGAAGAGGTGTTTCCCAATGAAATTCCCTATGCTATACCAACTATGCGGCATAACCCTCCGGAAGCTTCTACTGCGTATATGGAAACCCAGAGGGTAAAGTTATTTTAAGTTTTTAACTACCAATTTAAAAGCTACACAAAAATGTCTTCTTTTGAAACTCCAGAGACCCCGTGGATCGGGACTTTCGACTATAAGTAATCCTAGTAATCCTAGTCGCCGTAGTAGTACCCGCAGTAACCGTCTACGGAACAGCTTTAAGCAGAACTTCTTGGGAAGACCATCTGCTACTGGGAGCTACTCAGACTCCTTCCAAATGGACGATGGATCATCTCGATTGACCTTCAGTGAAAGTCAGTTTACTATGGAGCAGCAAGATTTGCATAGCTCTCGTAAACCTTCTCAATCCACAAGTAAGAGTCTGACCTTCTATTTCACAAAAAACATTTTTAAAATTAAACTTTTAACTAAAAATCATATTTTCACAGTTGATTTCAATGCTCTTATTGAGCAGCGTCGTCGTGAGCGCACGGAACGAATGCGCCACCGATTTTTGGACATGAGAAGTACCCATCTCCGTCATGATAATACCGGTGCCCCCTATACGGTCACAGTTCTTCGTCCTCCGTCCGATGAAACACTATCAGAAAGTCAGGAAGCGGGAGACAGAACCCAACAGGACCCTTCGTCCAAGGCTAACCCACAAAATAAACCAGAAAAGAACGATTAGAGAGATAAGGAATAAGAAATAATGAGCTCAATTTAATTGATATGTCAGCTTAATTTTAAATGGATTAGAAACCCGCTTTCAATGGAACCTTACATTAGCTTCAGGAAATTTCGCTTTAAATAAATCCAAATATTTAAATAGGTAGCAAAGAAATTTATTATTTTTAAGTTCAATTTCTAAAAGATTGGTTTAAATTGGTTAAATTTAAATAACACTTCTTACTTCTTTTCAAAAGAGGTGAACATGGTATCCAAATTAGAATAGAAAAGTGATCCTGTATTTAATTCTTATCAGCTTAACAGCTACACCTTTTACTTCAATGATTTCTAAAAAATAATAAATGTGTTAGATCCCTTGCAGTTTTCTGTCAAACCAGGTTCCCCGTCAACTTATAAAATTTGGGCTGTTAGTTCATATTGTTCAATCATGACTGTGACTTATACATCCAGCGTTAATACCTCAGGTGTAGTTAACAATTTTCTCAGATTGTTGATCAGGCAAGTAATAAATCAACTTTATAATAATTTGTTAAAAATTCCAAACTTATATTTAAAAGATGGCGTGGCAGTATTTACAAGCTGATTTGGGTTGATCTCATATTGTTTTTTGGACTGTACTGCTTACTGGCGATTACATATCGCATGTTGATCAACGATGAGGGCAAAAGGTAAACCTCTTTAAATCAAATTCTATAGTAAAACAAGCTTTAATAATCCTACAGGTTTTTTGAGGATATTGCTTCCTACTGCATGAAGAATGGAGCTCTTATCCCCCTGTCGTTCGTGATGGGTTTTTATGTAACGATTGTAATGAAGCGTTGGTGGGAACAATACAGCACCATTCCTTGGCCAGATGGGATTGCCATTTTGGTCAGCACCAGTATCCATGGATCCGATGATAGAGCCCGCGTTATGAGGCGAACAATCCTAAGATATGTCTGCTTGTGTCAGGTGATGGTTTTCACCATGATATCGCCGCGAGTGAAGCGTCGATTCCCCACGTATAATCAAATCATTGAGGCTGGGTTCTTACTGGAAAATGAAAAGAAGATTATTGATACTATGGATCAGGCCTTTCCAAATTATCCAAAACACTGGATGCCCATAGTTTGGGCAGGAAGTATTGTCATGAGAGCAAGGAGGGAGAGCAAAATACGGGATGATTACGCAGTTAAGACGATCATGGATGAGCTCAACAAATTTCGAGGTCGCTGTGGCTTTTTGCTCTACTACGACTGGGTAACTGTTCCACTGGTCTACACCCAAGTGGTCACCCTGGCCACCTACTCGTTTTTCCTCTTCAGCGCTCTTGGACAACAATGGACGGAAAATAGCACTCAACAAGGTCTGAGTGTCCTCAGGTGGTTCCCTTTCCTAACCATTCTTCAGTTTTTCTTTTACATGGGTTGGCTCAAGGTGGCAGAGTCGTTGATCAATCCTTTCGGAGAGGACGATGATGATTTTGAGGTAGCTTAAAAGATATATATATGAATTATATTCCTTCGAATTTTGATTGGTTCTATTTATTACTATTTTATCTCTATTTAGCTTAATTGGATTATCGACCGGAATCTAACTGTCGCTTATTGCATTGTGGATGAGATGCACCAGGAGCATCCTGAACTGGTTAAGGATCAGTACTGGGAACAGGTGTTTCCCAATGAAATTCCCTACAATATTACAAGCAAGCGCACAGGCCCTCCAGCTTCATCGACTTCCTATATGAAAGTACCACAAAAGGTATATTTATTCACCCTTGTAAAGGGTTTTTAAGTTTAGCTAAGAATAATATGATAACTTTAATGTATATTTTAACATCCACCAGAACGTACTAAGAAAATCATCAACTAGTGGGAGCTACTTGGATTTCTTAGAAATGAACGACCGTCCTTTCCAAGACCAAGACCGTCCTTTTACCAGTAGGCCTTCGCAATCCAGTGAGTGGCACTCTATTAGTATATTGAAACTTATTAAAACCCCTTATTTGCAGTTGATTTCTATGAGCTAGTTGAGCAGCGTCGTCGAGAACGCAAGGAGCGTACCCGCCATCGATTCTTAGATATGAAAGTCCATCTTCGCCACGATAATTCGGGTACTTTCTACACAATTACAATCCCTCGTCCTGCGTCTGAGGAAGTTTCATCTGAAAACCAGGAAGCCGCAGAATCTCAGCAGGACCCTTCAAGTGAGAACGACTCTTTAAGTAAGGCAGAAAAGAAAGATTAAAATGGAGAGGAATAACCGGAAAAAAACCCACTTATAAACAAGGACATCTAAACTATTTGATTTATAAATGATACATTTTGAAAGAATCAATTTTTATTATCCTCGTCGTTATCTCATAAATTAATTTACAATACATATTATTCTTTTAATTACTTTTTATTCTTTGTCAGCGTCTTTGTCAGCGTCTTTGTCCTTATCCTTGTCCTTCTTTCTTTGGCTGGTGTAGCTCATGTCGGTCTGAACCTCAGATTCTTTCTTCGGGACATTAGTCCTAGAACCCGCTGCCGATCCTCCATTTGAACCCAGGTCTCCCTTCATTAACTCCATCGCGAGGGCGGCATGCTGCATCTGCCGGTTGACACGCTCCCTTTCCCTCGACTCCCGCAGTCGATCGAAGTCGTCCTTGCTGCTGGAATCCAAAGTTCTTGAGTCCAACTCGTTTTCCATCTCCTCGCCACCTTTGTCGTCAAAACTCAGGGTATCTACACTCTGGTTCCCCGAGGAGTACGTTATCGATACGGAACTCTTGCTCCAACTAAACTCGCGACGGGCAAATCGGATGGTAACTTCGTCCTTGGTCTCGTCCTCGTCGTCGAATTCCGTAAAGTCGTTCTCAAAACTTACCTCACTCTTCGTTGAGTGGACGGGATTGATTTTTGGAATACCCAATCGAGCGGTAGAGGCCTCTGGATGTTCGGCCCTCTCAGACTCGACCAAATAGGGCAGTTCGTTGGGGAAGACCTCGTCCCAATACTGATCCCTCACCAACTGGGGATGATCGTTGTGCATCTCATCGACGATTAAGTAACTGACCTGCAGATTCCGATCGATCAGCCAGTTCAGTTCAAAGTCGTCGTCATCATCTCCAAAGGGACAAATCAAGGTTTCGGCCACTTTTAGCCATCCCATAAAGAAGAAAAACTCCAGGGTGCTGAACAACGGAAAGTAGTAACTAACGATATTATTGTAGTGCTTAACATCCCGATCAATCCACTGATGGCCGAAAATTGAGGCAACAAAGTATGAGTAGACGGCCAGAGTTACGACCTGAAAAAGTTTGCTTGGTAAATAATAAATGCAAATAATAATAGACTTACCTGCGTGTAGACCAGTGGAACAGATATCGTATCATAATGAATAAGCATATTGCAACCGGCTCGGAATTTATTCAATTCGTCAATCATAGACTTCAGTGAGAAGTCATCCCAAATGCGTCCTTCCTTTCGGGCCCTTGTCACAATGCTGGCAGCCCAGACGATTGGCATCCAGTATTTGGGATGTTTCGGAAACTTTGCATCCATTGCCTTTATAATGTTCGCCTCGTTGGCGTTTAGAAGTCCAACTTCAATCAACTGATCGTAAGTTGGAAAACGTCGCTTTATCACCGGAGATATCATTGATAGCACCATGGTCAGGGCCAAGCACACATATCTCATGATTGTGCGTCTCATCAGACGACCATGTTCATCCTGCCCACGAACTAAGGCACTCACATAAACAGCCAAAGGATCGGGCCAGGGAACCGTGATATACTGACTCCACCAGCGCTCTATAATAATGCCCACGTAGAAACCCAGTACGAAGGAAAGAGGAATTAGGTTGCTATAGCTGTGACAGTACATTACAATGTCCTCGAAAATGCTGGGGGGTTTTATGGGAAACAATAAGTTATGGGGAATTATGGGGTAGTAAAACACATTTTAAGATTATCGCATTGTATATAATTGTACTTTTCATTGGAAATTTTGTCTAAGTATTTTCTTTAGCAACATAAGTCAAAATATATAGATTGATAACTTAATTAAAAAATATTTATATCAAAATTTATTGTTGGTTTTATAATTTATATAAGGAATAGCAAATTTATAAGTAATGCAAGTATGTTATAATATATTCTTAGCTGAGTTAAAAAATGGGATCACCTTACTTTACAGTACAGATCTACTCACGGTTTATCGACATCCCTTAGAGCATAGCGGTAGATAACAGCCATCAAGTAGTAGCAGCAAAGAAATGCCAGGAGATCTACCCATATAATCTTGTAGATGCTCGCGCGCCATCTGTGGATTTATCAGATATTTAGGCACTATATAGACCAATCAAGAATGTCTCACCTCATCAAAAGCTTCCAGAAACAGCCGAAATGGCTGCATGTTGCCACCTCAGCGGTGTATGAGACAGTCATACCCGAAAATTGTCAATTGGAAAACTTTAATAATACCGAACGGCTGGGAAATCGACTTGGCAATGGAAATGGAAATGTGAATGGGAATGGGAAACACTTTGTGAGGCCATAAGCAAAGCCAACTTTGAAATTAGTTCCAGTCTTCGGCTTGGCTGGGGTAATTTTCCCACTCGAGCATTAAACGAAGGCAATTTGGTAGGCGCGTCACATTTTGTGGGCGTAATTATTTAAATTAGATCATTTATATTTGCCGCCAGGCCAGCAGACAACCCACAAAGGCCAATTTGCCACACGCTTTGGCCCGCACATGTGATGGAGTCTGCTCCTGTTTCTCGTACTCCTCCAGCTCCTTGCCACATATAGTAAGCATATATATGCGGATATATGTCTGTCTGGCGGCATCAAGAAGGTGCAGTAAAATTTTAATACCCCAGCACACATTCTGTGTGGCCATGGCGGCAGGGCTGTGATTTTTCCTACTCCAACGGTGAAAGTGTGAAGAGCATTTCGAGTATCTTATCAGCATTTATTTGGTCATGTCGACTCGGCTAATATCATGTCCTTCAGTAATTCAAAGCAATTTATAAAAAGCAAAGCTTATATAGAGTAAATCGGTATACCGAAGTTAATGATTATCACCATCTGATTATGATTCAGTTGGAAATGAAACTTTACACTTACACTTTACAGTGAGTAATAGACACGTGATAATAAACTTAATAAAAATTGGGTTTGGTTTAACAATGTTTCTAATCAGTTTGTAGATAATTAAACAGCTGCTAATGCTTTCATTCGTTTACAAATGAATTTAATATGGCAAAAAGAATTTGTCAGGGGAAGTGTGGAATTTGCAAATGCAAAAGTCAGAAATGCTGTGGATAATAAGTTATACTTCTCTTCTCTTTGAAGAGAATACGTACACCTGAACTGTGCAATAAAACCGGATTTGTTTAATCGGCTTATCTCGTATCAGCAAATCATATCTGGAATTATGAAATCAAGCCATTCATTCACCTTCTTATATGGCTCGAGTTTACGTAATTGTAGATTTCACCCACATAAGGCTTATAAGGTGGGTCCACGTAAAAATGGTTGCATTATTGTTTCTATTTAATTAATTAAACCAAATAAATACCAAATATACATAAGTATATAATAAATGGGTGTATTTTCAGAACTCCAAATCAAGTTTTCATATAAAGCGCATCCGAGCTATCAACCGACTTAACCACTCCATAAAATCTACAAATTTACACTCGACAGCTAACGACAATAAAGGCAACAACATCTAGACCAAAAACAATATGAAAACAATAATAATAGGAAGACGAGCAGAAAGCATTTATAATTGTGTTCGTCAGTGCGATATTGCATTCCACCATATAGACGGCCAGTTCTCGTAGCGCTCTCTCTATATATGGGGCCAGAATATTATCTTACACTTTCAGTTAACGTTATACACCGAAACCGTCAACAACCGAGCTGTGCGACAGTGCGAAAGAGAGAGCGATACGGAGCGCAAGAGAGATAGCAATACGAGCGGGAGAAAAGTATGAATGTTCAAATCTAAAGCCGAAAAACGGCAGATCGGAAATGAAGTAAAAACGTGAATACAAACAACGTTATCTAAAACAACATAAATAACACAGTTCTGAAATTGCCTTGTAGGGGCGGCAAAAAAATCAAAACAAAAATCTGTTGTTTCGCTATCGCAAAGATCATAAAACCGAAAGTCGGAAAACCAGCAACAACATCGAGCAGCAGCAGCAATATCACAGCAGCAACATCAAAAGCACAGCAGCAATATGCGACGTCACACAGTGTGATTCAGGCCCTCTCCCTCGCTCTGCAGCCCCTTCCCCTCGCACACCTGCTAATTTTTTTCGTATTCGCTCTAATTACAACCCAGATCATCTCAGTAGCCCTCCATCCGATCCCCCGAGTCGCACCTTATCTTTCCAAATCCAGACGACTTCCAGTCGCCTTCGTCTCTTATCAGTTTTGCTTCGGGTGTGCACTCAGAGAAATAACCATTTAGTAAAATCTATATTTGTATAAAGGTTGATCAATTCAGCAAAATGAAAAGATATAGACTAATATTTAATTTATCAATTAGAACAAACAAAGATAAATTTTAAACAGTGCTCACCCAACAGTGCTTATATAATAAATATTATAAATTATAAATATAAATTAAAAGTATATTTAATAAAACTTGTGACAAGTATTTAATAGAATTTTTTTTAAAGTATATTTTATAATTTTAAAAACATTTTAGGCGATACATTGTATATATGTAAAATTTATGGAAACTACAGAGAGTACCCTACTTTTATCTTTTGTTTGCTTATTATCATGGCGTTATATCTATGATAAATATATTATTAAATATAAAATACAA
Organism: Drosophila suzukii; assembly: GCF_043229965.1. Classification (NCBI taxonomy): domain Eukaryota; kingdom Metazoa; phylum Arthropoda; class Insecta; order Diptera; family Drosophilidae; genus Drosophila; species Drosophila suzukii. Next base: position 22,325,999 of record NC_092082.1, on the reverse strand, counting down.
AACTTTTTTTTGATGGTTTGGGAATATGATACAGATTCTGCTTTTCTTAAACGTTTGTTGTAATATTTGTGTATACGACTACAGTTCTAGGTAGACTTTTTCGCGGTGTAGCCCACTCTCTTCGCCCATGGCTACCTATCTCTCTCGTCGGGCTGAGGAGGAGGTTCCAGTTCGGCTCGCCGGCCTGGTGGTCTTATCTTAGGAGGAGTACGCGAAGAATTCGCGGCTGTAATACGACACCAACAGCCTGCAGACAGACGCTCCCAGATCGCCAAGTATGTCAGTCACACTCTTGTTGTCCGTTTTATATTGTTTTGTGTGAGCGGAAATTAATAATAGACTTTCAATTCATTAATAAGAACCGAACAAAGCAAACATATTTGCACAGAGTGCACTGGAGCAGCAACTGCAATAGGAATCGAACAGAAGCCGGAAGAAAACTGTTTCAAAGTCGGTGAGTGAAGTATCAAGTTTACCATAAGTATATAAATACAGCATAATTTTTCATTCGACAAGCCTTGCGGACCCACCTAGACCCACTTAATTATCTTCGTTAAGCGGAGAGCAAACGAATTATAAAGTTAATAATAGAAAGGCAAACAAAGTTGCAAAAGATATTATAGGTAAAAACTTGAGCATCTGATTCTTATCAAAGTGTGGAGTATTTCTTCTGGGATTTGGGTTGGGTGCTTTGGTTAGTCACCTGTTGAAAAAAATATGAAAATAATGATTAATGCGGGATGCAGTAAAGATTTACAAGGCTTATTCTAAAAAACATGACAGATTTTTTAAAATAATTTCATAATTTTAACTGGATCATATAATGTCAGGAGATGTATTGCATTGGTTCTGCAATTTGGTGCAGAGGACTTTCGTGTTTTAAAAAAAATAAAATAAACTTTCTAAGCTTTCCTAAATCGTTTCATAATTTTTAGGTTTTTCTAAGACATTACTACCTTATAAATTACTTGCTCCTTAAAATTAATATTTTTTTATTATTTGCATATGTATACTTTTTATTTATGCCCTCCCCTTCATAAAACTTTCTATAGGAAGGCGCCTCTAAAAACTTTTCCATTACAACTTCTTCGAAACCTTCCCACACAACACTCCCAACATATAGATTACCTATACCCAATTCTAAGTGGAGCAATCGAGTTCAGACTCGCAGCTCACAATAGCCTCGCCATTTACGATTACAATTTGAGCTCAATTATTTGCATTATACAATCGGACGGCGTCACAAGATAAGACAATACGTGGATCGAAGTGCATTATGATCTTGGCTAAACCTCTGAAAGCGACTTAGCAGACCTGCAATTTTTTCATTTCCAGAATCCCAAGGTTCATTGAACTTTCCCCAAAAACGAGAGATAGAGATACGGCGAAATGGTTCGGCAATTCTCGCCCTGGAAGGTTCTTACCCGGCGCAAGAATCTCCAAGCCGACGGCAGCGAGGGGGAATCGAAGCTGAACCGAGTGCTGGGGCTATGGGATCTCACGGCCCTGGGAGTGGGATCGACCCTGGGAGCGGGGGTCTATGTGCTGGCCGGACAGATAGCCAAGGATCAGGCGGGTCCCTCGGTGGTGATATCGTTTGCCATCGCCGCATTGGCTTCACTGCTGGCGGGTAAGTTGGATTGTAGCAACAGTGCAAACTCATTAAAGAGTATACTAAAACAGCGATATATTATTACGCATTTCACTTTTTTTGAATATATTGAATATTGATCAAAATTGGTAAAAACAACTGAATTTGTCACTTAAATAAAAGAATAGAACTTTTATTACTAAGTAAGTTCGTGTATATGAATTTAAATTTCCCCATAAAGTTATGTTCTTCGATATTACTAAATTCTTTCTTAAGTAGTAATTTTTAATGAGTAATAGCTTTTTATTATTAAACTCAAATACTATAATATCCCAATACTATTTATGATACAAATTCGTTTCCTACAGGAGTCTGCTATGCGGAATTCGGCGCTCGAGTTCCCAAGGCGGGATCTGCCTATGTATATAGTTATGTCTGTATTGGGGAATTCGTGGCCTTTGTCATCGGCTGGAATCTCATTTTGGAATATGTCATTGGCACGGCAAGTGTTTGTAGGGGTATTAGCCTATACCTGGACTCCTTGCTGAATGATACCTTGAAGAACACATTTTCCGAGGTGGCTCCCATGAATGTCAGTTTTCTTGGCAGCTACTTTGACTTTTTGGCCTTTGGCTTAGTGGTGGTTTTTGGAGGTAAGGGGAAATTAGCTTTGGTTTGTTTTATTTATGACTAATATAATCTTTAATATGTTAGTGGCACTTGCCTTTGGTGTGGAGACATCAACAATGGCTAACAATTTTGTCACCTGTCTGAATATATTTATTCTGGGATTCGTCATAATTGCTGGCGCCATAAAAGGTAAGTGTATTTAAATAAATCACATATGCGTAACTGGGGTGACACAGAAATATCTTCTTGCGAAATTCATGGGAGTTTTGCACAATTATTAACACAAGTTTTTCCGGAATTGAGCCCGAAGAGATTTCTGTGACACATTAAAAACTGAACTAAGCTCAACTAAAATGCAACTATGTAAAATTGTATTAAATCAAATGAATCAAAAAACCTTAATAAACAGATAATAGAAATGTAACCTAAATAATTCAATAAGTCAATTTCTAAGAACTTTAATTATTAACTAATTCTACGATTTCATATCTATAACTTGATAGAAAACAGACCAAGAAAAACGGAAATTTTCAACTCAGTAACTTCAAGAGTGTGTAAACAACGTAATAGAGCAATCTTGATTAAAGATAGTTTACCCTGATTTCCGATTATGTTTTCTTAATTAATTGATTGTTGTATTTCGCTTTCCAGCCGACTTCTCCAACTGGACGGTGGATCCGAGTACTGTCAGTGCGAATTCTACCATCGGAGCAGGGGGTTTCTTCCCCTTCGGATTTGAGGGAACTCTCCGTGGAGCTGCCACCTGCTTTTTTGGCTTCGTGGGATTCGATTGCATCGCCACCACTGGAGAAGAGGTTCGGAATCCTCGGAAAAACATTCCAAAGTCCATCCTGCTCTCGCTGCTGATCATCTTCTTGTGCTATTTCGGAGTGTCCACTGTACTAACACTGATGCTGCCATATTATCTCCAAGATGCCAATGCACCGCTGCCATATGCCTTCGAATACGTGGGTTGGCCAGTGGCCATGTGGATAGTCACCGTTGGTGGCTTGGTTGGTCTGTTGGCGAGTCTCTTTGGAGCCCTGTTTCCACTGCCCAGAGTGATGTACTCGATGGCGCAGGATGGCCTTCTGTTTAGATTTCTGGGCAAGGTAAGTCCGAGATTCCGAGTCCCAGTCACTGGATCCATTGTGGCAGCTCTTTTCACGGCCGCAATCGCTGGGCTCTTCGATTTGGCCCAGTTGGTCAGCCTGCTCTCCATCGGCACTCTGTTGGCCTACAGCGTTGTGGCCTTATCGATAATGCTTCTCCGGTATATGGACTATTGTGAGGTGGAGGAGAATCCAGGACAGAGGGAAGTTAGGGCCTCGGAAACTACTTCTTTGACCTCGAGTACCGAGCGATTTACTTTGGGATCGGTTTGCACACAACTATTCAATGTCCATCGCATCCAGGAACCAAATGCGCTATCCTCAAGGATAGTGGGAGTGCTGGCTACACTATTTTGTGAGTATAAGTAATAGCAAGTTGTAATAATATTTCTTATATTCTAATCTATACCTTTCAGGCCTGATATCCTTGGGAATAGGAGTGCTGATAATGCAGGCCCATCATTTGATTGCCTCTGAAGAGATCTGGGCCTTGACACTTCTAGCTGTCCTAGTTCTGCTGATGTTCCTGGTGATCCTACTGATTTGCCTCCAGCCCAGAGAAGCTCGTCGTAGGCTATTCCGAGTGCCTTTTGTACCGGTTGTCCCGGCCATCAGTATCTTCATCAACATATATCTAATGCTCCAGCTGGATAGTTGGACATGGATACGTTTCGGGGTCTGGATGATTGTGGGTGAGTCGAGCTCCACATTAATAATCCCTTTGCATGTGGTAGAAAGCAATGCATGTGGCATCTACTAACTTAAATGTCCTAGGTATTCCCGTATTCCTTGCATGCTGGTATCTGTATGATTGCAAGAATCCACAGAAGAGAAATCCCGAAAGGTGGGCCTTCTACAAGGCGCTGAAGGGGTTGCAGGAAAGTCGAGAGCAGGAGTATCACTGCATCTCCAAGGAGAGTGTTTTGACCCTGGAAACGCAGCTGAAGAAGAGTCCCAGCAGCAGTTTGAATCAGATTCAGAACCTAAGTGATGTGGGCGAGGATCTCATCGAAGTTAAGCATGCCAATGGCAAGGTGTTCTACGTGGAGGATACCAAGAGTGAGAATTCCACTGCCACTTTGGGCTCCGACCCTGAATCCCCATCGCGGGAGGATGAACAGTCGGTGATAGCCATGTTGGACGATGTCCTGGATGCCGAGGAAACACAGCAGAGTCAGCAGGAGCTGGACCTCCAGCAGCAGCTGATTTTCGAGCGGCACTTCAGCATGGACTCCGAGATGTATCCGAGTGTCATAGAAACCGTCATCGTGGCCACCGTTCACAGCAGCAGCGATGATGACGAGGTTTCAAGTGGTAATCCCCTGAAGCTGAGTAAATATGAGGAGTGCAAACTGGTGGCCCATCAAATGCTGGAGGAGCTGTTCAATAGCGAGGCCTTCTACGAACAGTTGGAGAGAGTTAAGTCCAAAGAGGTTGCCCTGGTGAAAGAGAATAACTCGGAGGTTGACCTCCAATCTGTAAAGGAATCGCAGGACCGAACGCATGTTTTTATACGGCAACGTCTTCCCTCGCAGACTTCCCTCAAATCCCAGGCCTCAGCCGTTGAGGATCCCCTGCATTCGGCCAAGTTTAAAGACCGCTTAAGCCACATCATTATGAATGGCAATGCCCACCAGGTGAGGGGGGTGGCCAAGAGGTCCGAGGAGGAGGAGCAGGGGGTGGAGGCCCGAGTGGAGGAGCCCAAAGCAAGGCCGCTGCTAAAGCAATCGAAAAGCGAAACCGATGTGCGTCGCCTAATGCTCAAGGCCATCAGTGAGCTGAAAATCGACCATAATGAGACTGGTAATGCTGATGAGGTCCTCACCGAAGTGCCCACCACTCCAGGAAGCCCCTCAAAGACCCCGGTTCCAGTTGCCATTGCAGTTGTGGCAGTTGCAGTTCCAGGTGCCACCAGCAACAACATACCGCGTCCACCGAAATTCGATCCGGTGCTGTACAAGACCATCAACAGCATTAGTTTGCGCAAACAGCGACCCAGTTTGAGTCAGCAGGCCATAGTGGATGCCAAGAACCCGGCGCTCCTGCCACCGGATTTGCAGCCGGAGACGCGTCCGCATCCTGGCGAGCAACCGGAGCCGAAGCCGCTGCCATTCAAAGCCAAATTGGAGGCCATATTGCAGCGGGGTCCGTCGCACCGAACCCAACAACATCCGGACTTGGTGCGTCGCCAACGTCCGCAGTCCACCTACATAGAGGTCGAGGGGGTGGAGAGCTGAGGGGCTGTGTACCCATGTATACGCCCAATGTATATCACAGACCCCCAAGCAACCAAGCCATCCAAACACCCTGGTGAAACCAAAGAGGGTGCCATTTTACCCCAGTTAAAAGTAGTTAAGTTCTGCATGTCAATCGGAATGCAAATGTAGCCCGTCTTGTACATATCTAACGTAGCTTTAGTTACAAGTAGTTACTAGTCAGTAGTTAGTATGCGCTGCAAGCAATCCTAGATGAAAAGCACAAGGTGGATTGAGAGGAACAAAGGAGGTGACTATGAGGGGTTCTGCAAGAATTGTTGAAAGTTAAATGATAACGACATAAATGGTAGACAGTTCCTAACAAATGGAAATCATTTCTTTCGGTAAATGAAAATATTTTTAAGTTCTTTTATAAAATTACAGTTTTGTGCAAAGGAAGCTTTACCAAAGAAGGACCATTATACATTTCTTTAACGATAAAATGATTGATATACATTTGCTAAATTAAATAAGAATGAGTTAAGTGGTATCTAAAGAAAAGCTACAGTCAAAGATAATTGACATAACAAACATGAAGTCAAGATCCCATTCTTAATCCTTACCCCTTGCAGTCCCCCATAAATTAACACGCATGCTTAGCCAACTCAAAACTAGTCCGTAAAGTATTAATTGAAGTGGTATTATAAACGTCAAAACTAAGTGCATGCCCAAGATACCTCCAAATACGTAAACTAATCGGTTCTGTACTCGCCTAGGCCTATCCATATACTTTTTCTATGGACTGCCCAACAGCTACCGGGAAATGAAGCGTCAAAGGGCTGGATGGCAGAAGCTCAAATATAGCGATCGTTTCTGAACGGGGAAACGTCGAAATGTTGATAATTATACAAATATCCATATAGGTGTACGTACATACACTAATACATCACTAAGCCAATTTGATAAATTGTGAACAATTTGTTGGTTATAAATAAAAATCTAGTTGTAATTAATAAAAGTCAGATGAGTTTACCTGAGTGGGTTCGGAAAACAAGAGGAGAATGGGAAGAAAGATATGTCGATGGCAACTGCAGCCGCTTCCGGAATCGATTCCCCGATGATCTTGCGTAGAGTGTGCTGTATTAATAACCCAATGAATGGGGATCGTTCATTGTCGTTTAATTCCCAGTGGCCTTGTCTTGAGGATGGTTCTTCCCTGACTGCACTGACTTTGATAAATTAATTGGCATCGGCTGATCGCCGAGCGAGAGTGTGCACTGTTCTCGGGGAGTGTCTTTCCCCTTTGCCCTTTTCGAATGTTCCTTGGAGAGTTTCAAAATGGTTTTACACGGAAAAATACAAAGCAGGGAGGGAAATGAGAAATATTTCAAAACAATTTAAGAGAGTATTGAAATTAAATAACATTAAATAATATAAGACATTTACAATTGTAAGAGAAATTAAAAAAAAATGTGTTGAAAAAATATTTTAAAATAAAAAAAAATTGTGTTAATATATATAATAAATATTCATTTGTAGAATCGGATGTAAGCATATACCCAGTAATACAGTTTATTACTAAGTATATTTGGTTTTAGTTTTGCAAATGCCTTAAATAGCAAAGAGTAGTAAATACAAATAAACTTTTAAATCAATTTGGAAAATTCGTATAACGTTTAACATGTTGTGAAGAAAAAAGTGAGGAACGAGAGCTTAACCTTAATCCGTTTAGAAATAAGGTAACCTTGAATGTGAAAGAAGCTATGATTTTTCCTCAGTGTGGCATGGCATTCCCCTTTGCTTTGATTTTGATTAGACGGAAACATCCCCTTGGGCAGCCGATGCGGCAGCTTCCCCCTTTTTGCCTCAGAACCAAACTATGCTCTGATTTATGCGGACATTCGTTTGGGCATTTCTTTGGTCAGGTTGCGATGCTTCTGGTTCTACTTACTGGTTCTGCTTTTGATGCCAGTCTGGAGATTTGTATAACCACAAGACGAAAGACGAAACAACTGGCGACTGTTTGGCGTCCCAACTCCACGGAGAAGATGGACTTGGGAATCGGGATGGGATGGGATGGTGCGGGGTGGCTGACGACTTTTGTGCTGCGTAAGTGTAACAAATTGTAATCGTATTTGGCGGGGACTTTGTCTGGGGCGTGCCCCTGACTTCTCCGCCCCTGGTTTATTATTATTAACTTTGTTATGGGCCGGAGAGAGGAGTATCCATCTAGTTGGTAGTCCCAGAAGTCGTCTGGTGGTTGTTTTGGTTGTTTGCTACACTTGCTCAAAGACTGTCCGCCCCCTTTATCTAGTCGACCGTTCAAATAGTTTTATGGCATATTTATGGGCGCCAAAACTTAAAGTCCCTCTGGCTAAGACTTTAAGACCTTCGAAAGGGGGTGTCTCCGGGGGTGGAGTCCAAGATCTCGCCCTCACATTGCCAGCACATTGACATCGGGCTCTGTGACAAATTGGCAAAGAGCGAGACTAATTAATGCAGGGGGAATACGACAACTTTGGATATTGCATTCCATTGCGTGGAAGGAGAGCTACTGGAGGATGGGCTGGGTAAATATTCATATGGGAGATGAGATGCCATAAATAAGAAGCAGGAGAATAAGATCAGATTTGGTAAATTTACATAAAAAGGGGTGACATATGAGTTTTGAGTGATTGAAATGTACCTCAATGTTTGACGTAGGTTAAGAACATACTTGTATAAGGATTTCATTTATTCAAAAGAACATTAACATTGTCTTATAACTTGTTAACTTTACAGTTTTCTGCAAATTATAGACTGGTGGTTAAAAAAATATTTTATTTGTAAGTATATTTTAAAATTTTTCAATTGGAAGCTACATTTTATTAAATGTTATATTTATTTTAAAGAGGAACGGAACATGGTTTCGTAAAATGAAATCCATTGATGAAATTTCCTTACAACGAAAAAAATACAACTATATTTTTGGGTCATTATCTTGTTTAACTCGACAACTTTTTCAGTAATTTGAATGTTTTTCCCATCCTTTCCTGACCAATTCCTTTGATTTTCCCTGCTCCAAATGAGCTAAGCTTTATCTCACACAGTACACCCTCATTTTTTCTGAAACAATTTCTTTTCAAATTGGTTTTCGGTTATGTAATCGTTGCTCAGCTCTAATAACATTTTCACCCATCCTAACTCCTTCGTTGCCATGTTTTTGTTTGAAGTTTCGTTAGTTTGTTATTATTTCCACTGCCGTCTAAAGCGGCTTTTCCATATTCATAAAAATTGCGAGTTTTACCCCACACACTCGCATTCCGACCGGACGTAATCCTCTTAACGTGGCCGGACAGGAAAACTCTCGGCGTGTTCCGTTCGACTTTGGCGTGTCCCCTGATTTTCTCGTATTTTGTTTTGCTGGATTGTTTCGAAAATTAAAATATGTGCTGGGAGGGCGGAGGGTTTTAGCCAGGAGCGGAAGTTGTCATCATCATTTGTCAGGTAAATGCGGGCTGCAGTTGCAGTTACCAAACTACCGACTGCTACCAAAGTCAATGGCACTCCACAAAAACATTTTGTCAAAACAACGGAGGCGGCTGCTACTGTACGCAAAGTGGATCAGTGGATTTGTCCCTTCCAAATACACGAAAAAAAGTAATTTTCCTAGCAACAGCTGCACAAATGCAGGACCTCAAACTCACCGAACGAAACCATGAAAAAATGGAAAAAAGGATTAGCATTTGGGCTTAGCTGTTTGTTCAATCGGCCATGACAGCCAGCAACGGATATGGTGCATGTTTTCAGGTTTTCGGGACTGGATTCTGGAAGCTGGATTTTGGCTCTGTGGTCTGTGCATACATATGTTAAGCAGGGATTGCATTCGGATGAGATTAACCCATTAAAGGAGGTTCGGCCGGGTAACTGAATTGCTCTTTAATGCGATTGAAAAGGTATCCTGTGGCTGCGGTGCGGTCCTGAGGTCAAGTTGAGGGAGATTAATGTTGGAAAACTCTTTTTGCTTCCGGTTGTTTACTCGAAAAAGGAGTTATTGTTTTCTTAAGAAGTTAAGTTGTGGTTATTAAGTGAGAAACTTCTGTTTTCCTGTTAAGAAATTATAAATAAATGAAGTTTTTGTTAGCAACAACGTATTTCTTTTTTGAAACAATACATGTTAACTTATTTGGCGTTAGTTTTTTGAAATAATTTGCTTTTATTTTAGAGTTAATATTATATATAAACCCTAAATTCGTTTATCACAATCAATGACAATCGAACGTGTTGTGGGTCAAAAGTCTGCAATTGTTCTCTTCCATCAACATTTACCAGAAAATGCCCTCTCATAATAGAAATCTCAATTGCGAAGACACCTTGCCAATTGGTAATCACGATTTTGTTTAAATTTCATCACAGTTCGCTTGATTTCTCAGCACTTCTTTTGAGACTTCTGCCTCTCTATTAAAATCCCTATCCTAACCGTGGTCCTTTGGCTTCTTCTCTATATTCCAGGGTGCTCCTCATAATTGCTCCTTTGTCATTTGCCACAACGCACAAAGGACTCAAGAAAATGGTCGAGGAAAAATAATACGCTGTTGATTTTCTACTCGACTTCAATTGATTTCTATGAGCTATCTGTGTGCCTCTAATTTTTTCTCATTTATCTTGTTTGGGACAAATGGTTTGTGCTTGTCATAACCTTTCCTACTTCTACGATTTTTAAAAAAGAACTCTCCCTTTTTCCTGGTGCCTTCTTCTTGTATCCCCGGGCATTCGACAATTTTTAAAGAAGAATAATATTTACCGAACCACGCACAATGGCAGGACACTGGAGAAGAGGACTCTGGGACATGGCATTGTTTTCGCATTCAATTCCCTGACAATAAGCATTATTGAGAATCTGAAATGTGGCCGGCCCGACTTGCACACGTTCGCCCCGTCTCTTTCGGGGCCTCTCTGCCCGTCCCTCTCTAAGTGTGTGAGTGCGCTTAGAATGTTAACCAAGCCAACCAGCCAAGCAATTCAAATTCAATTTGCCCCATTATGCGAGGCCCATTGTTCCTGGCTAAATTCTAAGGGGCTGTGAGGCATTCTCCAAAGAGCGAATGAGCGGGGAGGCGGGGCGGGGCAGAGTGCATCGGGCCAAGACTGCAAGCCAAGTTAAGTGCAATACAAAAGGCAGGCAGATTAAAAATGTGCAAAAGACGCATGCACTGGGGGAAAATATTAATGTAAGTACTACAAACAATTTAAAAAAAACGGTCACACTTGTAAAGGTATTTAGAAAAGTTGGTATTTTTATTGGAACATTTTGCAAAAACATAAAGAACGCTATGTTTTTATTGGATACTTATTAATGCAACGCCGTTCAAATTTTAATTTTAGTTATCAATATTTTATTAGTCTAATGTATTGTTCTGATGCTCTTAATTTGTAAAGTTTATCCAAAATTAATAATTATTTTTTAATAGACAACATATGATAAAATCTTTTCTGAATCTTTTTAATTGTGTAATTTTATTGGATAACTCCATTGTGTGTGGCATTTATATTTTTGAAAATGAATAGTTTATTTTCTCAGTAGGACGACATTGAGTGAAAGAGTGGGACGGTTTCTAAATGAATGCAATAAGTAAATAACAAAATGTCGTTAGCATTTTGTGACACACTCACGCTCCTTCTTGCCCTCTCTTTCACTTGCCCTTATCCCCGTCTCTTTCCCTCTCTCCAACTATATCTTTTCAGGTCTCCAGGACAATGGGAATGTCAGCAGTTGCAGTTGCATTTGCCGCTGACATCCTGGCCTGAATGCGGCGACTGAGACAGCACAACAACTGCAGACAGAGATAAGAGAAACGAGAACTGAGAATCGAGAAACAGGAACAAGTTCTCCCTTTCTCCTTTTCTCACAGCTGTCAGCGGCAACAAATTGCGCGCAAAGTTCGCATTAGAAAATGTGGGCGGAAATGGAGGTGAGCATAGAAATCTATGGGAAAATCAAACCTGGTTAAAATACGAAAGTTGAATGCACTCTTTGAATGTCAAGTCATTAACCTGAATCTCTTAGATTTCAAATTTTTTAAATAAGCATATACGAGATATGCATAATGAATCAACTTTTTATAATTGGTAATAGCACTCATAGAAAATAGTTTGTAATAACATAGACAATTTTTTAAGTTAAAAAATCTAAGAAATGTTCCCTATATCGGGCTTTTAATACGTATACTTATCTTATGTTCAGTAATTAATTTATAGTACTACAGAACTCGGTTTTCACCTTCATTTATTTATATTCTCTTGCCTTCCATAATTTCCTGGCACTTTAGGTTCCTAATTCCTGTAATTATGGGAAAGTAATCTGCCTGCGCCACAGTACACTTAGGCTATAGTTTTTTGGCTTTCATTTTAGGACCGCACTGCGTTCGCTCATTGCGATGGCCGAAAGGGGAGGCATCAGCCGCATCCCTCATCCTATATCCCTTACCACCTACCCACAATCAGCATGTTCGCCCTCATCAGGAGCCTCATCAGTTGGCAGCCAGCAGCGAACATTCAGCATCAGCACATCAAGTGGCAATCATATTAACCGGCTTAATTGTCAACACACAGCCAGCAGCACTGCCGCTTTTCTCCCGCTTTTCCTCCCGATTTCCCTGCCACCCTCCCGCCCCCTCTGAGCCTAGAGCTTGTTGCGGGTGCCAGCTTGTTAACAAGTTGCCAGGAGCTGTTAACGGTTGCTAGTAGTTGTAGAGGGGAATACACTCGCAAAATAATAGTTATACTCCCTGAAATAAACTACACATTTTTTGTAGCATTTAAAAGGCCTCTTTTAATAAACCGTCCTTTTATAAATTTTATAAAATAAATAGTCTTAAAAATATCTATATCATACCTATTTAACATTTATCCAATTGTAATTATTTAGGTTTCATTTACAGTTTTTATAACGAAAAATATTTTATCGACTTTTACAACTATTTTAATTGTCAGAACTATCAATTTTTTGAATACCATTTTTCTTAAAGCGTGTTTAATATAAATCACTTCTAATAGAGAACACAGTAACGGATCCAGAATTTGGTAGTGCGGGGATATAAAAAAAATGTTTGAGTAGAAACAAAATAATTTTGGGGTACCTAATTACCATATCCACCCGTTGACACGCGCGTGTGAGAACCAATATATTTTATAAAATTATAAGCCTTCTTTGGAAATATTCCTAAATCACCTGAACATTTTCCAAGTGTACTGGGTAAGCGGGAAAACTTTGGCCCTCCAATTCCCGTGCTATAGTCACAATTGTGCGTTTTTCAAATGCTCATTAGCCCCAATTTTTCGACACTAGACACTCATGTTGGGCACTGTTTGCCATTGGCAATCGTTTCGGACCATGGTTAGTTAGTAGTTGTCCCCGCTCAAAATTACAGGCAATTTTCCGTAATTTTTCCATGCTAACTAACTAACTAGCCAACAAACTAGCTGGCCCATCACAATGCTAATCAGAATCAGGTTCACAGTCACTATCAATTCCTTTTTAGTATCCCCAAAAATGCTCATTTTGATGTGGTTGTTGGGAGGAGTTTTTCCAAAGGAGTTTTTCTTCTCGGGGGAGTGGATGTGGTGTGGAATTGAAAGCGCGTGAAAACCGCGAAATTAAGCAACGCCAAATGACAGGACAGGAATGAATGATGCCATGCAGCACTTGTCAACAAAGGGATTCTTCATCCTTGGCAACCCGACCAAAACCGAATCTCAGCAGAACCACCGCCCCCTCATCAACGGAGCCACCATCTGAACCCCCATCATCATCATCAGCGGGGCTCCTTGTCTTCTTCCCACTCGTCTCTGTCAAGTTGTATGCAAACTAATCACACGCAAGCATTTGATGCGTTTAAAACACACACCCACAGCTGGATATATACTGTGTCTACATACAGACGGTTGGATAAATACAGTGGGGAAGAGTTCGCTAAGTGCGATGAGGGGGTGGCTACAGAAGTTATGAAGAGAACTGTACTGATATGGAAGACAAGAGATTGAATCTTTACAATATTTGATGGTCCTAAACAGATTTAAAATAAGATTAATACTTTGAGTTGAAAGGCTGTTTTGAATTTTGATACTAAAATGCGATAAGGGGGTGGCTACAAAAGTAATGAAGAGAATTATACCGATAGGGAAGGCAAGAGATCGAATCTTTACAATATTTGATGGTCCTAAACAGATTTAAAATAAGAAACTAACGTTGAGTTGAAAAGCGGTTTAAAATTTTGATAGTGTCCCTAAAATTCTTTAAACAAATAATAAGAACCTTCGTGAGCTTAAATACATGTTATTTTAAAAATAGTTTTATAAGAATTTAAAATTACATCCATACTATATTAAAAAATGGTATTTAGGCAGTTACTAAATGAAAACATTTGAAATTAATTAATATTAAAGAAAAATACCATTTCCAGAGTTAAATGTACTTAACATGTTCAAAACTTTTCAGTACACCCACCCAATAAATTGAAACTCTGGATGAAAGTGGGCGGATATTGGGGGGGTGGGAATATGGGTGGTGCAGAGGGCGCGGGTAGGATGGCTGGTCTACATAGTTGACTGTCCCGGAGCTGTTCATCTTTTATAATGTTGGTAATTTGAACATTTCAAATCAAATCTAAACGTCAGTTGGTTACCAGCTGCGGTTTGGTTCGAAGCTCCGCAGTGGAGGAGCGAGGAAAACCGAGTTGGCGGAAGACAGCTGGCGGGAGTCGCCAAATGGAAATTGTCAGCAGCGTTTCAAATGAAAGTGCAGATTGGAAAATGGCAGCCGCAGCAGTACAAGAACTAAAAATAAAACCGGAACCCAAGGACAGTTTTGATGGGTTACAGCTCCCTACAGAGATAACAATTTATATGAATATTATTAGACATTTATTTTATTTTATGCTTTGAGTAATGGCACCAAAAATATATTTATCGTAGGACAAAATGTATGTCAAACAACACCTGAATTATATGTATATACCAAAATAGGTAAATACAAGGTAGTATCCCACAAAAATGGAGCCAATATTTTTTAATGGAAAGTTTGAATACCTCAATGATATAATTATAATATATTTGTATATATATATATATATTTGAAATTTATATTACAAAGTTCATCTAAATATCAGAGATGGTATTTAGATTTAAAAACCAATCTATCTCTGAAAAATGCTTTTGCTCCTGTGTATTTTCCCCTCTACAAGTTGCCTGCATAATAAATCGACTTGTAATGCAATAAATTTCCTATTGACGGAACAGGAGGCTGTGGCGTATTAAATTTAAAACGCTTTAAGTCGGACAAATGCTGCCACCTAATGAAGAAGGCCCCGAAAACACTCGTCGTAGTTCACTCGAGGAATGCCAAAAATGTGCAAACATCCAAGGAGGCATTGGGAAGTAGGGAAAGCGGAGGGAGAAAGTGCTAGGCGAAAACAAGAAAACAAATCACGTTTTAATTTTGTTTAACTAAATACGAAAATCGCACACAGAGCTTGGAGAACGGGGCGTTGAGGGGGGTTTCTGGAAAGGGGCGGTTGAGCTGAGGGGGAGTGGCACTACTGCCTGATGACGTGCAACTCTCGACGCCATTTTGTGCGCTGTCATGCCATACACAATTAAAGCGCCAGGATCTGTAGAGCAGAGCTATGTCTATCCTCTACACAGTGTGGGGCATATAATTAGTCACGTGAAAGATTTTATTATAATAAAGAAACACCATAGAATCCAAAAATTTATAAGGATGACCTTTAATATGTATGTACCTCTTTATATATAAACAAATTATTTTCTAGTTTACCATCACTTCAGGTTAAAATTGATAAGTAAATAATTTCCCCTTGCAAAATAATTTTTTTTATATTTTTTAAAATGCGTTTTTATATTTATATACATCAATTATTTTTGTTAGGTAAAAAAAAGCTTTTAACATCAAATAACTTTCTGAGGTCAAGCTAAAAACCTTTTTACGTTTAAAATTTATAAAGTTAAATTGGATGAGTTAATTAATTAATCTGTGGGGTTTATATTTTTAACGTAACACAACCTCATTTACCCGTACTTTTTCACGTAACAAGAATAAAATGCTATGTAAATTGTGTTTATTTTTTAGATATTATTCATTGACCGCAGTTGTATATTTTCCAGGGGCGGCGAAGAGGAGGAGTTGGGCAGAGGGGACTGGGGGAGTGCTTGTTCGCTCAGCTCACGTCTAGCTCAACGTCTAGTTGTAGGGAAATTAAATTAAAATTCACTTGTACGCAAAAAGTCAGGGCCAAGTGGCAGGGCAGGGCAAAGAGGTAATACAGGGGCGCCGATGGGGGTCAAATTGGCAAAGGATACTGCAGGGAATTGGGGGGAGGGAGCTTGGCCTGTTGGTTAAGTTAGTAAGTCAGTGGGCGATTGGAAAACTGCGCAGATTTTTCGCTTTCCCGCTTCTCTTTTTTTCGGGACTGGGTAGAACAACAAAATTAATTCGTTGAATTTCAAATAAAAAAGACGAGGAACGGAAGCTGAAGAGGAAAACTATGCTAATGATATACGAAAATTGAAATTTCAATAAAATAATTAAATTTACCAAGCTATCTCGAGGGTAAGAGCGAAAGTGACGAACAAGATAGAAGGAAAAAATGTGAAAATTAGCAAAACAATTTCGTGAATTATAATTATCCCTTATTGGGGCAGCAGGTTTGCGTTTATTGCTTCTTGAGGATTGAATATATTTGGAAGTTATTGTTTGTGTATTTTAAATTTCTGGAAAGACTTAGATTTTAGGAAGGTATTTTATAGTGACAATTCTTATAATGGGCACTAAAATCCAATTTTCTTTATGTATACAGATATAAAAGTGAAAAAAAGCTGTATCTGTCAACTTCTCTTGCATGTACAAAAAATCTAAAATTTCTTTCTACTTTTTATTTGCTTTTTTTATGTTAAGAAAGGTCGGGACTTATAATCTCATTTTTCACACTGTCAAAAGCGTTTAATTTTTTTCCATTAAAAATAAATATTGCTTTTTCGTTTTTATAGCCCAAGACTGCGCATTCTGACCTCCCTTAAGATCATCAAACTTTCAGCTAGCTGATTACTTTGACACAGCCATAAGTACTTCGTGTACATCGTCACCGATCGCATTATCTCTATAGCCCTTATTTACTCACTCCCATTCCGAACCCGATGCTCTTCATCATTTTCAACTAGAGCGACTATTTTTAGTGCAGCTGAAGGTCATGATAAATGACACCAAAAGTATCAAAATACAAGAAAAATGGAATACACAAGGAAAAATAAGATTACATAATCGATGGGGTTGGAGGAAGAATAGAATACATATTTAATATTAAGAATCTTACGTTTTCCATACATTTAATTAAACAATAACTTTGTGTTCAATTGAATAAGGTCTTTATAAAACATAGAGAAATAATTTTTGAAATCATAACATGTTTAAGAAACATTTTTTATAAAAAGCATTCAAATTAAGAACATTTTTCGTTACTCAAGAACAATACATTCTTAAGATATTACGAATGTAGGTTTATGAATTGTGCCTGGCACTCGTATGTTCCGATTTTTTTCGAGTGTAGGGTTAGTTTATTTGTTTTTTTTCGTGTACTTAGTAATCATTAGCTAGGAATCACGCTGCGCCGAAGGAGATGATCCTTGGAACACTCGATGTTTGAGGCAGCTGGCGCTAAGTGCTCTAGATTCGAGGGCGTTAGATTTAGTGCCTGCACTGGGAGACATATGCAGATTATGCCAAAGACACAACCAGACACCCAAAGAATGGTGCGGGAACTGCCAGCAAGCCGGTGCAAGTTTTATGAGTCTGTGTACAAGGAAAACCTTTTCCAGACAGTATTCTGAGGTCTCGGGCACGCCCTTCACCTTGACGGCCCCAAAAACACGGCTGTCAGCGTCTTATTGAGCGTACATAAGCGCATTAGCCGCGGTCGTATCCATGAGATACTCGTTCCCGACCTACTCGTACTAGTGCTGTGCAGTTTTGCGGCAGCCGCTTTGGTCTGTGCAACAAGACCCAAAAATTGAAAAAACTGAGACTAATTTTGGGACAGGATGGGGAATACACTGAGCATGTAGAAGGGTACTCATGGGTACTATTATTTTCGCTTTTAAATTATAGGGTTATTTCAAGTATGTTACTTGGATTAAAAATTGTTAAAATAAATAAGGATTTTTAATTTTCAATACAAAAACTAATTTAAGTGATATTAGACTTTATCAATCCAGAGATACTTACTTTATGGTTACAAGGCAAGTTATTTATAAGAAGTCTTAGTTTTAATAGCTTTAGCACCTATAATTATTTTTAGAAAGTAAAGTAAAAAGCCTAGCAATGATTTTATTTCAGTTTAAAGCTAAATTATAATTATAATATCATTATATCATATCATTATAACATATATACTAGAAAATATATTACAAAAGATTTATTTATCCTACTACATTAGAGATTTGATTTTCAGTGCAGACCAAAAAGAGAGGGCGAGTAAAGGATAATTACCGAAAAAAGACTGCAACATATGGCACAGCCCGAAGTCAGAGGCGGGCCCTGAAAACCAGACAGGGGTTGCCATATGGCCCTCTGGCGGTCTCTCTGCTTCTCCCTAACGATCTATTCGGATCCGATCCGATGCGAACCCGACAGCCGGCAAAGAGTTTTCCTATTCGCTTCGCTTTGGTTTCTTCAGAGTCATCTCCTGGGAGTCGTCATTCAGTCAGCTGACTCCTTGGATCTTTCACGATCTCGTTTGATCTGGGCCCAACCCCAAACGCAGATTGATAAATAGTTTCTTGGGTTTCTTGTTCTGTTTTTTCTTTGATTTTTTATGGGTTCGGTCTTCGGTGAGGCATCAAATTATGGGGCAAGAACTTGTTAGATCGATACAAGAATAGTGTTTAGTCATTTCCGATAAACGAGATCAGTTTAACCAGGCTATCCAGTTAAGAGAAATCTTGTAGGACGATTTTGTTTGGGTTTTGTTGTTTGTGGATCTTGTAGATAAGCTACCAGATGGGTTTCCACATGTGTGAATATCATCTTAGGAGAGACTTAATTTTGAACGATAGGAATCTTTATGGTTTGAATAATTTACAAACAACAGTTGGCGGTGATTTTGATGTGACTTTCTTGTGTTTTGTTTTTTTATGGCTTTCTTATTTTTTATTGAATGGTTTTCTAAGTTTAATACCTCTAATACATATTTTAAAGATAAATATTTATTATTTTTAAAGTCATACTTGTGCCTATACGATTTACTTATTTGTCATTAAAGTTATATTTCATTAGAATTTCTATAAAGCCACATGGCTTTTGTGACATTTGACAGCAAAGGTGTGAGAACATCCGTTCGGACCTTATAAAATTCGATCGGAAATTGGTCTAATTTCATTGATAGAGATCGATCACATGGATCGAAATGCTGCCAGTTTGTCCAGATATTTTTCCTTTCAGACGACTCGTTGACAGCATCAATTGTTGGCAAACGATCCTAAGCCGATTATGTTGCAGCTTCAGTTCAGCTATCCCTTCAACCTCTTTGAAGGCCGTCACATGTTGCAGAGGATCTAATAGGATTTACGACCTATTCGCAGAAGGGCGGGCACTTGAAGAGCCCCTCTTTCCATTCAGGCCAACTGTTGTTGACACAACAAGAAATTCGAGACCCAAAAAAGTTGAATAGAATATCTCTTGGCTTAAGTAGAACAAAAAGTAAAGTACATCAGTTAGATGGAAAAAAGTGCTATACAAATAAGTAGTTCCATATAAAATCTTTCGACGGCTTCTGGTTTTCGTTAAACCAAATCGAAACCCTCCAAGGTTTCTCTAATTTCAAAGTACTTGAAGTTTCAGTAAAAACATCCACATTTATCCTTTTATAAAAATGGAAAAGATTGAAATACAATAAAAGCCAGTCAAATTTCGAAAATTCTAAATGCTAAAATAATCAAAATCATAATATTATGGACCAACCAAATCCAATCCATGTACGTCATCATCTAAAACCACTTTAACTGATTCAATCACGTCCAACTCATTAGTTAAACATCGGTTTGCACTTGTCAAACATTTCCAAGCTTTTCGTTTTCCATTTGTCAATGGCGAATTGTCAGCTGACAAAATTTTCGATTTGGTTTATGGTTTCAATTCGTTTCATCTACGTTTTGTGGCCTACAAAATTTGATAATCCGAAAACCAATTCAATTTGGCTATTGTTTCGCCAATGACCGTTTTCCCACTGCCAAAATAGAATAGCCGAGAAGCGTGTGTCAAAATGTTGGGGCACCGACAACTCAGAAATGTGTCAAATCGATAATTGGCAAAACATCAGTATATCCTTGGTCCGTTTGGGGGGTGAAAAGGGGATATCCCGAGAATCACAGGATACTTAGAGGCTCCAGAATCGAGGCAACAGTTGACAACACTCAGAGCAGCACTGGTCACTTTTGGAGAGACCACAAACCGAGGCTCCCGGAAAGGCTGAAGGACTCCAAATCGAGTTATGTGAGGACGTACTTAAGTGTCCTTTTCGGGCCGTGTGTGTATGTGTGCACTTTAAAATTTGTCTCCACACTCGAGGATCTACTTCATTTGTCTAATTCTGGAGGTATCGGAAAGTAGGCGAAAGGCACGCACTCCTTGCACAAATGAAAGTAAATCCTTGGCCTAAGCCCGGGAAATTGTGGTAGTGAGTGTGCGTGTGGGATAATCTGCATTTGAATAAGAGCATTTTAGTGTTTTTCCAACTATATGTATGTCCCCCACTCAGTCTCCGTCCATGCGAGTGTCCGTGTGTGATGGAGTGTGTGTGCTGGTGTGCGTTAGCCCCTGTCTGTGCGACACACCCATGTGTTGGCAGGCCATCAGCCTTTTTGCTGTTTTCATTTTTTTCTGTCTTATGCAGAATACTCTTCGAAAGGAAAGCTTAACAAGAAAGTAAGCACATTGTTACATTTTAGCATTTTATTAAATAGAATATTATAGGCTGGGAAATAACATTCTTGATCTGGTATAATCATTTATTCTACAGGGAAATTTAAAATACTAAAATATACTAAAATCCCTATAATCTCGATAACAACAAGTACCAGATGTACTTCTTAATTAATCCTACTGTTCTTTTGAAAGTTTAAAAACTTCAGAACACCTTGTCCCTGAATATTCACACTTCGTATACCTCAATAGAGCATTAAAATTTCCCTAATCAAATTCGAAAACTTTCTTTTTGTAGTTGTGCCTGCCCTATAATTTGAGTTTGTGCATTTGTCCTCACTCAAGCTATCTTTTTTCCGAACATTTGTTTGGGCAGTTGTCTCTGCCGTTTGGCAAAAGTTCTGCCCAAACATAACCAGAGGACCAAAAAGGGGAGTCTTTTTTCTTCATCCCATTCGCTCTGCTTTAAAATAATCGATTTTCTGCGTAATTCTTTGTGTGTGTCTCCCAGTTGGGAACCAATTCAATCGGAGATTTTTCGTGTCATGCGAATGGGATCTGACAATGTGGGAAATTAATATAATTTGCCTGATTTGCCACTGTCTGAAGTTTTCAGTGTCTGCGGCAAGATTGGAAATGTTCTTCTGCGAAATCAAAATCAATTTTAACGATTTCTGGTGTCAGCTTAACAGAAAAAAAAATACAGCCAAAGAAAACTTCTGTCAACTGTTTGTTGCCACGATAAGGGAAAATGGGGGACTGAATTTTCTCCCCTCGGAACAGGAGATTAAACTAATTGATAAAAATGTTGCACGTTGCCGGAATGGAATGGGATTTTGCGGGTGTGTCGGGAGTTTGTTTTTCAGTGGGTTGTGCCATTGTAATTTATGTAAAGTAGAAAACAACGTGTAGGTCGCAATTTGTTGTGTGCCTGGGTCACACTTCCCAGTCTCATTCCCTCCCGTTTTTTTAAGGCCAATCCCTGGCAACGCCGCATGTCTTGACTTTTAAATCCAAATGTATTAAATTTCGCCCCAACTGAAAAGAAGAGTCATGGCCATGGCCCTCTACATTGTTGGCTTCCGCTGAAAGCGATGATGATGGCCATAGTAATGATGTCGGTGGTACAGGTAAAGTGCCATTGGCATTGCCATAAATGTGCCATACACATAGTATTCGCCCTGCTTCTCTGATGCTTTGGCATCTGGCATGGCAGCAATTATTCAACAAAAGCTACTGACAATTATGGCACACCAGCCATACATACCACCAAAGAATGCCATATCCTTCCGCCGTTGCCCCACCAACAGTCCCTCGAATTCCCCATCCAAAACATAGCTCAGATGATGGTGCCGGGTGGATTTCAAAAGTTGTAAGTTTATGAAGGTTGCGGAGCGTTGCGGAATGCGACCTTGGGCTTGGGATATTTTGAAGTACTATATAGTGGTTGCCGCAGATTTATTTCTCAGGTTGGGAGGGCTAATATCCAGGCCAGATATTCGTATTTTGTATTTGTAAACACTATGATATTATATGGGATATCATATGTATTATTTTCATGTCGGTGGAAAGATAAATTTGTAAGATGAAAAATCTTTTATTTGTAAAGGATAGGTAGTATGATTAGTTTATCCACTTTCGAGGAATTTGGTTTTAAATATATTACATAAGGCTAAAATAGTTTCTTAAAAACGTATTTCAATGATTCAAATGGTATATTTAATTCCAGTTATCAATTATATAATAATTAAAAGTCGATAATAGATAGATAAAATGTCCCACAAGCATTTAAAATATTTTTTCTTCAATGGCGTTGTTTCAGCTGCTTCTTTTAGAGGAGTTCTCAGCCTTCATTAGTTCTTGATCAGACTACAAAATCATGCCCCCTTCATGCGGGCTTGCCTAAGATATTTCATTCGATAATTAAGTGTAACATATTTTTTGAACCTATCCATGCTGGTAGCAAAGAAACTGCTCGCACAACCCTCGGAGTGAGAGAGAGGGCAGATGTTGTTAGAAGGAGAGGGTGCTCTATGCAAACACACACCTGGCTGTTAGATTTAGATGGTAAGACCGGAGGAACAACCACGTGTCTGGGAGTGGGAAGGAAGTGGAGCCCCAGCTGGCACATATAACCCCCTAAGCCCCCGCCTCTGGTGGAATTCCGCCTCCCCCCTTAACCCCTTATGGCCCTTTCCCCAGATTGTCTGCGTATGCAAAAATATAATTTAACACACATTTGCGCAATTAGATTCATTCGTGCAGGATGAGTGGGAATGGGTGGAAAAGGGGCTTGGAATACGAAGAGGAGTCGACTGACATACAAATGAATATCTATGAGTGTTGCTCGGGATATATACAGCTAAAGTCAAATAAGTAGAAAATGAAATTAAAGGTTGCTTAGGAAGCACAATTTGTATATTTCAGAATTGTCTAACAATGAAAGTGGGGTTTGGTACTTATCAAGAAAAATTAATACTTGTATTATAAGTAAGATATTAGGAACCAAAATATTAATTTTATTTTAAGTTATATATATTCTTTTTTAAATTTAATTTATATCCATTTCTTAAATTATTTTAATATTTATTCTGCTATAACTTCAACTCGAACTGTGTGTGAAATGCTCCAGGAGTGCGGGTATGTGCGATTGCATGTGTGTAAATGTCACAATTTGAATACATAAAATGCAAATAACGACACCGACAGGACCCAGCAAGGACTTCTGGTCCGCCGTCCCCGTTCGCCGCAACTTCTTTGCAGATTCCTTGGCTAAAAAAGGAATATAAATTGCTTCCAATGCAGAGACATCTATTAAAAGGACATAAAAAAGCATAAAGGCGGAAATGATGTATGGAAAGAGGAAGGAGGGCGCCCAGCTCCACCCCGTTGCCAATTTAGCGAAAAGGAAAGTAGAAAGTAGAGCTCTAACCGAAAGGAGGCGACCTGTTGCCCCACATATTTTTGGCAGTGCTAATTTAAGCAATGCAGGTAAAGTCAGCTCCTCCTGCCCGCAAAAATAATAAAATTTACACACTTGCAAATGCCGCCTGCTAGTCCCAGGATCTCCTTCTTTTTTTGGGTCCTTCTGCATGAAATATGCTCGGGCAGAAAATGCTTACAAGTGTAAACCACAGCCTGGGCACATGTAGACCTGTCAAGGTTTTCCTGTGGAAAGCCGGGGGAAAAGCGGAAAGGGGGGCGGTCTCCGCTCCTCTGTAATTGTTTTTTATAAAATTTAATTTATGGCATTTTTGCACAGCCTGGCAAAACGGGGCGTGGCGGGCGGGAAAATCGAGGTGTGCGCTTTGCACTGCACTTGAAACTTTTCCGGAACATTTTTTCACTGTGCACGTGCGAGTGTGTGTACGGGTATGCGAGTGGTATTAAAATTTATTTGTATGACATTTTCTATATGCACGGGGAAAGGAGAGAAAGATGGCCATATTCGCATACCAAAAGAGCAAGCAAGAGGATTGTGACAAATTTAACGCCCTGCACATCAAAACTAAAAGCTGCCTAACAAAAAATTGACTGTAACAATCGGGGGAAAAAGGTGCGAGCGGGATAGGGAGTTTGGTTAAAAAGAGACAGGCTTAACTACGGTCACAGGGAGCTTTACTCTCGTATTACAATTGACATGATTTTAATGGCATTTCGCATTGAATTGTTCAAATTGGAGAGCCGACTTAATGGATTTAAAGCTGTGCACACATCTATTTGGGGAAAAAACATCCTAAAAATTTAAAAATTGTGTGTTTGATGATATATGTATGTGTGGGTAGTAACATGAATTCCAAAAGGAGTAAACAATAAGTACAAACAAAGGCATAGCTTTAAAATTTTATATGTTTAAAAATGTTTAAATTTGTATCATATTAGTGGGACTTTTCTTATTTTTTATTTATAAATAAAAAACAAAAAAGTATGAGTTAAACCACACCAAACAACTATAAAAAAATGTAACTGTCAATGTAATGCCATTTTCTTTATTTACCAGCCCGATGTGATCATTTGAAATTGAGAATAAAAAGCCCCCTTGAAATAATATAAATTAACTCGTATTAATGAACATCTTTAAAATACAATAAGATACCACTTTCTTATCCACAAAAAAACCCAAAACCTCAACGATTAAAGCATTACCCCTTAAAAACCCCCCTTATAATAAGGGATTAAAATTACAAGATTGTTCGCAATTAAGGGCACAGATAGCTTCACAATTTTTAATTTCATTTTTTCAGTCCCCATCAATTTGTTCCCTTCCATGTATTTTTCCCGCCTTTTTTCCCTCTCCTTCGAACAGAACTTAACCTAGACCATGCCATCATTTGTTGTGGTCGGTAGAGCAACAATAAAAAAAAGTAGAAAGAAATAAATGAAATCTAATTGCCCTGTCCTATGCCCCCGTCCACTTTTTTCTGCCTTTCCGGAATATTTTAATTAATTTCCCTCAGAACCCCCAACCATTTATTTTTCGCTCGCTCCCTGTGCACAGAAAATTTGATTTCTAATTGCTCTGTCGCCTGTGTTTCAGTTAAGGAGAGAAAATGCCGGGGAATGGGCTAAAAAAGTTCTTTCATGTTATTTATTCACTTTGATTATGGCAGAAAAATGTTGACGGCATGCCATCGCTCGGTTGCCATTTCAATTGTTTCCATGGCAGATGAGGAGAGGCAACCCTTGCCCGTTCTCCTGGCAACCCTGGCAGACAAGAGTCAAGCACACAAAACAATTTTTAATTATTTTTTAAGTAAAAAAATATAAATTTAAAATGTATAATAACAATATGGAATATTCTGATCAAAAATAAAATCAATAATAATGATGGATAGCTGCTGAGCTGATAGGAGCAATACATTTAGAAATAGTTATAATAGAAAAAGTATATTTTTTTATTATTATTATATTATTTATTATTTAAATTTAAATATTTAAAACATTTTCATTTACTATTGTTAGTTCTTCTCAGTGCCTTACAATTGTTAGGGAAAAACGGAAGGGAAAATTTATTGGGACACACGCACCTTGGGGGCTGAAATCAAAGTCAGATACCTCGTCCACAAAACAGCCGAGAGGCACTTTAATGCTCAGGTTAAGTCAATCCGACTTTCACCTCCCACTTTCACCGCTCGTTCCTGCCTCCCCATTATGCCACAGCTTTCCACCCACCACCCCCAACATCCTTGCTGCATATTTGTGGTTGCAAAACGGCTGCCTTGCTTTCAACTTGGTTTGGGTAAACTATTTCAGTTCAACCGAGCATAAAACTGAAACTCGCCTGGAAGTGTGTCAAAAATTGAAGAAGCAACAGTAAAAACCCGAACACTCGACGAAAGATACGGATGGAAAACATGAAACCTTAAGATACTTTTCTTGTGGACGATGTACTCAGATGGAAATATAAAATGGTAAGTGAAAAAACTTACTGCGGTGATTCAGAGGTTTATAACATCAGCTGTAATCTGCTTTGGTTAACATTTTGTAAACTTTTTGTAACGTAGCATGAAAGATAAATACAGTGCTTTAAGAAAAGTATAGCTCGAAATATAAGTATGCTTTACATCTTGGGATAAAAGGGTCTTTTGATGTAAATATAATAAAATGTCGAAAAACATGTCCTAGCATAATACCCTATTTTGTTATATGTATTTAATATTATCGACCCGAAGATTCGATATCATCTTACCTACCTCAATATCGGGTCATCAACGCCGAAATTGCGTTGCCTTCAACATTCCGGCCACATAAAGTGTTTTCTCCAATAAAAACCCATCCCAAACAAGACTTTAATGACCTGAGCGTTAAGATAGCTCCCACATAAAAGCGAACGATATGAAAATAAAAACCTGCAACAGATGAAATTGCCAATAAATATGAAAGGGTTTCGAAAACATGTGCGCCACCTGAAAAGCAGAAAATGCCACAGAAAATAACAACAATGCCGACATTGACACCGAAAAATGGCTTAGCGAAAAGTAAGTCACAGGGAAACCCCGCAAAAAACAATAACAAGAATATCAGAAAAGCGAAGGAAAACTGCGAAAAAAAGCGGAGCAGCCACGGTCGGCGTCAAAAGTCCGTCTCCATAATTTTTATTTTTCTAAAAATATAACAAAATAGAGTAGTCTTTAAAAGCTCTCTAATGATTAGCCAGCAATTAATTAAAATTTATTTTAGCTTAAGCCATCAAAAACAAAAAACAACAGACACAAATTGGAGTTCCAAAAAATGTGTCACCCACGCACCAAGAGAAATGGGAGAGAAAGAAAGTTAGAGAGAGAGAGAGAGAGGGAGAAAATTTCCCCGAGTGACCCAGTGAGGAAAGTGAGAGCAGAAAAGCGAGAGAGCCGAAAGAGAGAGTGGTGAGTTTTAAAGTCTGCAAAGTGGCCCTGAAAACTCACCACGGGCAACAGCTGTCGTCGTTCTCTCGAAATCAGAAACACACATTTACACACACACATGCACAGATGCTGTCGGAAAATAAGGAAAAACATTGAAAGGACTGCCACAGTTTTCCTCGCTCTCTTTGCAACATCTCATGCAGTGCATTGTTCGACTGACTTCACTTTTGAGGGTTTCCTTCGCCGTCTCGAAATGTTTTTCGTATTTCCAATATGCCCAACGGTTCCCCTTTGTCTCAGCTCCGATTTAATGAGTTTTCCTTATTTTCGGTGTGAAGTCCTGCGGTGCTCCTCCAGTCAAATTCCTGCTGCGCCTAATGGCATTATGGTAGCTGTCATACTCGCACCTTCCGACTCAAATCGCAGTCGATCCAACTGAATCGCCTCGATTCGAGCCACACTTCACGGCTGCTGGACAGGACGTGCACTGGGAGAAAATTTGCTGTCGTATCTAATAAGAGATGTTGCAGAATACAAATATTCTTTTTTTGAAATACTTTCTTTGAAACAGAACAGATTTCTACCCATAATATACACTACATATTTACATAAAAAAGGGTCTCTTTAAACTCAAGTCTCCATAGAGACTCCGTAGATACTATAGTATCTAAAGGTGTTAGTTAAAAAATTCAGAAATATATTATTTTGAAGGAAATTTGAAAAACATCACTACTTACTCACCGAAAATATTTAAAAATATTGTTAATTTTCTTAGAAAAGTCAAACATCTATAAGCGAGGACTTTTGGACATCCTCCAACCAAGCTATTTTAACCAACTAAAAATATTTTTTCTGAGTGCACTTAGCAGGACTCACACAGAGGACAGCAAGAAGTCCAACAATGCCAGAGTGCCGTCTTGATTGACAGTTAAATGTCAAGCTAAACAGTGTGAAATCTCCAGGATTGAGGACAAAGGCAGCACTGATTGCTAGGCGCATTGCCAAATGCCTTCGTATTGTTTTACCACCCCCCTCCCCACGCTGCCAGCAGAGCCTTTTGTTTCGATCGCAATTTTCACCAGAGAGCTACACAAAAAATCAAACCCAAAGGTGCAGGCAACTATATGTATAGCCCAGCTATAAAAAAACCAACTGTCCAACAAGCAAAGTTAGATTGAATCGTTAGGAAATTGACACTTTCACTTCATTCGAATTGAGGGGTGCGAGTCCTCAAAATTTATGAAATTCGAGAAGCCGCTGGTTATGAAGAAAACGCTACCAGAGAGTTGTCCCGACATCTAAAATTGCTGCTTGATTTGTGGAGCAGGATAACGAGGGTTTAAGCGGGGAAATGGAAAACGGGGAGGGGAATGCTTTGACAGGAGGCACAGACCAAAGTCAGACTTAAAACTCCGGGGACCGCGAACGGAAATGAGAAGATTATAGAGGTCTGCAGATGAAAAAAATCATTTTTTATAAGGAGTATTTCACTTTCAATTGTTAGAAAGCGATCCAGGGGACTCCTTAAGGCTATTATAAATATAACGGTGTCGAATTCATCATTAGATCTATATTTATACCGTTCTAAGATGATTTCACATGACATAATAGGGTATTAGACATATGGCTATTGCATTGGCCATACTTCGGGGACTTAATAGAGTTTTAAACTGACAATTTAAGCAAACATTCGCACTATGAAATACATAGTTTTATACCTAATTTAATATTTTGATATAATATTTTTTGCAATCCCTTTTAAATCAACCTATTTTCAATTCAACTATCATTATTTTCTCTTACAAAATAAATATATAATGAAGTTCATAATAAAAAACTTTACCTTATCTTTTAAAATTATAAGCAATATGTTTTTCTATAATCCAGGATAAGGTCTTCCTGTCCATTTATCTGGGCCGCTTGTTAGCCCTGCACTTTTTCCCATGCTTAAAAATGTCCCTGTAAACTCGTTTCTTTTCATCTTGCCCTGCTTTACGCACTGTTAATCTAAGATGGGGACTAGTCCCACTTCCGTTTTAAACACAGTCGCAAGTGCTAATCCAAATTCTCGGCATCTCAAGAGTTAACTATCTCATCTTCATCTGCTTAGCCTGGCATTTCGCTTTGTCCCCGCAAATCCAAGCCACTTTGCTGGGTAAACAGAGGCAAATTCTCAACACTTTTATCTGAGATTGAAGGGGACATAAACATCCTTTTGAGGAGCTGGGCATTCACGTATCTGCACCTCCCGGAATCGCACTGCAGGCCCCGGGGCTGTCATCTCGATGGAGATATTATCTAATTCCATATTCCCACCCCGCCCACCTAAAGCAGATCTCAATGCAAAATCCAATAGTCATGCACACACACAATCCACAATTGAAGAAGATTGAGCAGATTGAGGAATTGAAAGGAGACTCCAAGGTAAACACTTGCGGATGCTCAAGATTAGTTGTGGTGGTGGTCCGGTTCGCCAGTGTCCTTCGGTATTTGCTTTAAAAGGACATTTTACAGCCATCGGCAATTCATCTTGTCCTTTCTCCCCCCGGTAAAGGAAATAAAAAACTTGTTTGTCCGCTTGCTAGCTGATTCCCAAATGTCTTTATGGGCCTTGTGCATTGTCCTTTGCTCCTTTTTATTTTCCGCTGGAGCGGAAGCAGGAAATACTCACATGTAGGTAAATGTCAAGTCAGCCCAGTTGGCTGCATTTTCTCCATCGTTTTTTTGTCCACTGATTGTTTACCTTTTGGCGTATTTTGACAACTAAATTGGTGGACGAAGGTCTTCATCCCAGTGCCCGTTCCCACCCAAGGTGAGCCACCCAGCCGGTCCTCCCTGCTCCTTATAAATTAAATGTCAACCGCCCGCTTCCGATTTCAGTTGGCCACATGTTCGATTTCCGGCTGCCACCTTTTCATAACCCACAGAACTGTGGCCAGAACTGCTTTTATGGGAACTGAACTGAGGCGCACTGGATGCGGACCGTCTCGAAGGTCGACCGGGCAATTACTTGGCTAAAACGTCGAGACTCGGAACCAACTGCTGCAATTCCAGCCACCGCTTTTTCTCCACGCTTTTCCTCCTTTTTTCGATTCGTCCTTGGCTTGTGCAATTTTCTTTGGGCACAACTGTCATTATGGACTTGGTCAGGCTGCATTCAGGAGTTGTTGCAATATATTTGCCGAGGTGGCTGGGGAGGGGAAACCGCAGCCTCCGTTTCGGTGCGGCATGTGGAAAGATATTTTCCAATAAAAATTGGGTTAGTTGCGGAATTTCCGTATATCAAATATTATTTACCTCAGCTTTTGAAGCTATTCAACCGACGTAACACATTCTTTGGACGAGCTTATTTTAACTAAAGGGTGCAATTTTATTACTTTCGAATGGATTAAATTGAATTAGTTGTGTTATTTATACGTGGTTAAGGGTAGCAAATTGGTTGGCCAATTAGTTGTCTATTTTACTAAGGCATTTAAAGCTGGATTTCCTTTTAGTTTCATTTTTAAAAACCTATTAAAGCTCTTTCTTGACCAAAAATCTATTTTTTCAATAAAAACAGAAAAACCGTTGACAGCTTTGGATTGATTCGTGTCAGCCCAATGCCATGATATTCCATTAGATATTTTTTACAAGTGTACGCAGAGATTAGGGTACCCCCATTTGGCCCGCCCCCATGACAGACACTTTTCATCCTGTCCGTATCTTTCGGATACAGATCCCCGACTAGTTGGACAGATAGCCTAGGAAAATTTTTAGCTTTAGTTTGCTGCTAATGAGCAATTCATGTCAATTGCTAATTAGTGCGCTGAAGATTCCTATCCGCCTGTCTGAGCTGCCTGAAATGCCTCACTGACTGACTTATCCTATCTTTCTGTGCGGCTATCTGGGTATCTGGCTTTCTGGCCATTTTTATGGCCCAAAGAAGCTCCGAGCCAGCGAGACACAATGGCCGAGAAATTAGCAAACCCATGGCAAGATAAGTCAATTAGGTTTGGCTTTATAGCCGCTGCTGGTGAAAACAAAAGGAGCCCAGAAAGGCGGGCGAAGGCCGGCAAGTCGAAGGAGAACCAAATCAAATAAAATGAGGCCAAAATAAAGGCAACAATTAATAAACGCAAACAGAGTGAAAGAGAAACGACAAACGAGGACGAGCCAAAGCTGCCAAAAAGGACGGCGGGGTGGGTGATTCGAGTGGGTGGCGATCAGGAGGATGGTATCGGATGGGTTGGGTATCTGAAGGATGTGGGGCGGTGGGTAGATGGTTGGATGGGTGGCTGGGTGGTGTTTGCCTGTGACGTGTATGGGCAATTTAAGCTGGCATCGGACAAGCAACTGACAGGAGGGAGCCGAGTCCGATGCTCTTGTTACCGAGACCTGCGGCCCCCAGAGACGCAATTGTTACATTTAATTGTGATTTTTGTGGCCCCGTCCACATCTCTGTACATTGAAAACAAATTAATAGGACTTTTTGTATTTTATTTTACTGCAAGCCTGCAGTTTTTTTTTTATATATTATTTTAAATGAATATTTAGGTAAAGTAAATTAATATAATCATAAACATACTCCTAAAAAATCATTTAAAAAATTATAATCATCAAGCAAACGGAAATTTTTATATTCCAATAATCTGTTATGAAATTTATTTATAAGGTATTGTATTGAAAGTCATTTATATATTAAATACTATAATTTCTCATCATTTCTAAATAATATATTTCCATATAAATAAATATTTCTAACTCGCTTTACATAGTCAAATATAAAATTCAATAATGTTACCCTGCTTGCTTAACTGTAATAAAACTATACAAATTAAAAGCCTTTTCGAAATTCTTGAAGTATGTCAGTTCGTTTGATTCTTTTCTTTATTTGGCCCTTAGAAGCAATGCGATTCAAATTAACACACGTTTTTTTCCGAGTGCATCCGTAAAGCTGCTTGGGCGCCATAAAATATGCAACCTTTCTTTGTACCTCCCCCTGGCTTTGAGTGAAAGTAATCCGAAATGCTGTCATTAGGCCGAGTCCAGAGCACAGAGCCACAATTAAGATTGACTTGGAAGCCGCCCAGCAGTCAGGCTAATACCACGGCAAGGACATCCACTATAACCAGCAAACCAATCCAATCTCCACACCGAGAGTTATGGCTTTGTCGAAAAGTGGACTCCGATTCAGCTCGGCTCTGCCCCAGACTGCGGCTTTATCTGGTGGGTCATTTCTCATAATTTTCCACAGCTCGAGAATTATTGCAAAAGTTAATATTAATGACGTTGATGAAAATCTTGTCATTCGTGTTACCAAAAAAAAAGAAGCGAAAGGAACCTCCGTTATGGGGCACATAAATAAAGGAGCTGCGACCAGGACCACGGACAAAAGCCAGAAGCGTTCACCAAATTGATAACCACCGAAAAAAGAATAAGAGAGCGGCGAAGAAATATTCCTCCTTGGTTGCATGTGCCACCACACAAAGGAAAGCGAGCCACAAAAACCTCGTCCTTGCCGCCATTTACATTTGAAAGAGCCTGCGAAAACCCGAAGGTGAGGAAAATAGGGGGCACACTGCGAGAAAAACAGCTGTGAATATAAGGTAAGCCTAAGTAATTGATTACCCTTCGGCCTAAGCCATAGACTATACGGTTATACAAAAAATGAGTTCCATTTTTTCAAAATTAGAATTCCATATCCCTTATTATTATTAAAATTCCATTTCTTAATATATCTTATTTAAATCCGTTAAGTGGTTAAAATATAGTTCTAGATTTCCCTGTGTCCTTATCTAGAGACACATCGGTTAGAGGAAAAAGTATTTCAAGAAAATTAAAATAGAAATAAATGTTTAATAAAAACTAAGATTCCATGTGACTTCTTAATATTACATTTTCATATTTTAAAATATTTTATTTAAGACATTTAAGAGCTAGAAATAGTCAAATTGCAAAAGTTTTTCACCGTGCTGGAGGCTTATTAGACTTGGCTGCTGTTCGTGGCGCTGCTGCTGGTGATATAATTTTAATAACTTACATAATATATTCTTTTGTGTGGCCAAGCCACATAATTGTTAGAAACATTAGGCAAATCATTAGCCCAGCACGAAAAGTGGGAGGCAGGCGCTCTGTTGGCTGACGCAATTTGGCAGAAATGTTTTTGTGTTTGCCTTTAGTGGCGACAAAAATATCTTCACCCACATAGTCAAGGATATGGGAAAACTTTCGAGGCAGCTAAGGAAAATTACCCACAGATAAAGTGTCCAAGGCAGCTGTTTTCCTTTGGAATTAGTCATGAAAGACGTGGAGTTTATCAAGGTTACTATGCCGTGGCAATCGCTTTGGAATTTGTTGGCGGTGATCCATCAATATTTTTGCTTTCACCCAAATATTGAACAATCAAAATAAAGCAAGGCAGAGGTTAACCAAATAAGGAACAATGGAGGGTCTCCTTTATAAATTAACCCTTGGAAGAATTGCTTGATGGATTGATTCACTCTAAGAAAGATCTTCGTTTACACAAAGAAAGAGCAGGAGGATTTATTACAAATATAAATGTGGGATAGGTGAGAAGCAAATTATAAAGATTATATATAAGGTCTTTGTACAACTTTTGTTAAGCAGCCATATATATCCTAGTTCCACCTAATCGAGTCTAGCTAAAACCAGCCACAACTTCCTTTTTTGGGTTTCCAAGCCAAGTCCTGATCCCAAATCCCCGCACATACTGCGCCCAACCAAACCCCATAATGCTGGCCATAATCATTACCATTAACCTGATGGGGAAGACAGTTTTTTGCTGCTTTGGTGGGCGAAAAAGAAGTCATGAAACCACAGGAATTGCTACATGAGGCGCAAACAAAACAGTTTAATTAAAATTATTATTGTAATTTAATGGAATGTGAGGAATTATTATTTTTATATGGGCCCATGGAACAGGAGCAAAAACAGCCAGCAAAGGACCTCCGACGCACACACACACAAACGTACACACACACATGGCATAAAAATAAATTACGTTTGTATGAAGATTGGCGCTGGCCCATGCACATCATATATTTTCATTATCAAAACAGAGACAGCTCCGAAGTCGCCGGTTGGCGGCGGGGGGTACGGGGATCTATCTCCGAATCGGCGGCAAAAAATAAAGGATATACGAAATACGGAATACGAAAAAGCAAAGAAAATACGAACGAACGCCAGCTGTTTGATGCGATTAGATGGAGAGAAAGAAAAACATTTTCCAGCATCCGTTCCGAGGCAGAGCGAATTTCCCTTTGGTCACGCTCTCCGAGAACTCTGTGAACTCCGAGAATTTCCCGCCTGTGCAGAGCCTGTCGGCTGCTCTTCGGCGCTTTTCCAGCGACGCTCGGCTCGCCTTCGGCTTTTCGGATTTTCGGGGTTTCGAGTTCGGGGACGACTCTCCATTTAAAAGAGAGGTTGCGCACGTTGCGGCAGTCAGTCGAAAATCAGCCAACGTGCGCGTTACATTACGAACCGGAAAATCGACGCTGCACCACTCAAGTTTCCCACACACCAACACACACACACACACACATGCCCGTGGAAAAGTGGGCTCAGTCGAATATTATAGAAAAAGTGATAATAGAATTCGCGCCCGCAGCTAAATTGAAATTCATCAAAGGTTCCTACAACGCGACGTGTAATAAACAAAACCCCTCGAAAAGCGAGAAAATTGAAAACCCAAAGCGAGTAGTCGAATTTGAATATAAAAACCCGAAAAATGTGCCGGTTGTAAGAGAGAAGAAAGCACGGAGAGCATAATTAACTAAAGAATTCGGTTGGGAAATAAGGAAAATCTGGCTTGAAGTAGAGGGAGCACAGAAGCCGAATATGCCGAATATGTGCGCAGACTTTTCTTTGGCCAGCCAGTGGAATTGATTTTCTTTTCGTTTCTCCCGACATCTGTCCCCTCGCCCCCCGCGAAGAAACCCCCTTTTCTGGTGTCTCCAAGCCGAGATAATCGCCAAAATGATCTACTACATGCTGCTCCTACTGCCCGTTGTCCTGGCCCAGGATCAGCAGCACACCACGGAATCGCTGTCCAGCAAGCACCAGCAGTTGTCGCACTCGAACGCGATAATGGGCGAGGCCGGGGTCTCCAACTCGCAGCTGATGCAGCCCCCGATCCCGGCGAGAACCCTGCGACCCCTGACCTCGGGCGCCGGGGGCGACCCCTCGCTGTACGACGCCCCCGACGACTGCCACTTCATGCCGGCTGGGGGCCTGGACCAGCCGGAAATAGCCCTCACCTGCAACCTACGGACCGTGAACAGCGAGTTCGACACCACCAACTTCAGTGTGATTCCCGCGGAGCACACGGTGGCCCTGCACATCCTGTGCAACGACGAGATCATGGCCAAGAGCCGCCTGGAGGCCCAGTCCTTTGCCCACTTGGCCCGGCTCCAGCAGCTGTCCATCCAGTACTGCAAGCTGGGTCGCCTGGGCCGCCAGGTCCTGGATGGCCTGGAGCAGCTGCGGAACCTGACCCTGCGGACCCACAACATCCTGTGGCCCGCCCTGAACTTCGAGATTGAGGCGGACGCCTTCCTCGTGACCCGCAGATTGGAGCGCCTCGACCTCAGTTCGAACAACATCTGGTCGCTGCCGGACAACATATTCTGCACCCTGTCCGAGCTGTCGGCCCTGAACATGAGCGAGAACCGCCTGCAGGATGTCAACGAGTTGGGCTTCCGGGACCGCAGCAAGGAGCCAGCCAGTGCTCCTGGCACTGCCTCCACCGAATCCTCCTCCACAACCGAATCGGCCAGGAAAAGCAGCAGTGTCAGCTGCTCCCTGGACTTGGAGTACCTGGATGTGAGCCACAATGACTTCGTGGTGCTGCCGGCCAATGGTTTTGGCACTCTGAGGAGACTGCGTGTCCTGTCGGTCAACAACAATGGCATCTCCATGATAGCCGACAAGGCTCTGAGTGGTCTGAAGAACCTGCAGGTCCTCAACTTGAGTTCCAATAAAATTGTAGCCCTGCCCACTGAGCTCTTTGCCGAGCAGGCCAAGATTATCCAGGAGGTGTATCTGCAGAACAACTCCATAAGTGTGCTGAACCCCCAGCTCTTCTCTAATCTCGACCAGCTGCAGGCCCTGGATCTCTCGATGAACCAGATAACCTCCACGTGGATCGACAAAAACACCTTTGTGGGCCTGATACGGTTGGTGCTGCTCAACCTGTCCCACAACAAGCTGACCAAGCTGGAGCCAGAGATCTTCAGTGACCTGTACACTCTGCAGATCCTGAATCTGCGCCACAATCAGCTGGAGAACATAGCTGCCGACACCTTCGCCCCGATGAACAATCTGCACACGCTGCTGCTGTCCCACAACAAACTGAAGTATCTGGATGCATATGCCCTGAACGGACTGTATGTACTGTCGCTGCTCTCGCTGGACAACAATGCCCTGATTGGCGTGCATCCGGATGCCTTCCGGAACTGCAGTGCCCTGCAGGACCTCAATTTGAATGGCAATCAGCTGAAGACCGTGCCGCTGGCCCTCAGGAATATGCGGCATCTGAGGACCGTGGATCTGGGCGAGAACATGATTACCGTGATGGAGGACAGTGCCTTCAAGGGTCTGGGAAATCTCTACGGCCTGCGCTTGATTGGCAACTATCTGGAGAACATCACAATGAACACTTTCAAGGATCTGCCCAGTCTGCAGATCCTGAATCTGGCCAGAAATCGCATTGCGGTAGTGGAACCAGGAGCCTTCGAGATGACCTCCAGTATTCAGGCTGTTCGGTTGGATGGCAATGAGTTAAGTGACATCAATGGGTTGTTCAGCAATATGCCCTCCCTCCTCTGGCTGAACATCTCCGATAATCGCCTGGAATCCTTCGATTACGGCCATGTTCCCTCCACTCTGCAATGGCTGGATCTGCACAAGAACCGCCTGAGTTCCCTGTCCAACCGATTTGGTCTGGATGCCGAACTGAAACTGCAGACTCTGGATGTGAGTTTCAACCAGCTGCAGCGCATTGGACCCAATTCCATACCGAACTCCATAGAACTGCTGTTCCTGAACGACAACCTGATAACCACAGTGGATCCAGATACCTTCATGCACAA
Organism: Drosophila suzukii; assembly: GCF_043229965.1. Classification (NCBI taxonomy): domain Eukaryota; kingdom Metazoa; phylum Arthropoda; class Insecta; order Diptera; family Drosophilidae; genus Drosophila; species Drosophila suzukii. Next base: position 22,289,071 of record NC_092082.1, on the reverse strand, counting down.
GATCAACCTGACGAGGGTGGATCTGTATGCGAATCAAATAACCACCCTGGATATTAAGTCCCTGAGGATTCTGCCAGTTTGGGAACATAGGCCATTGCCAGAGTTCTATATCGGGGGGAATCCCTTTACCTGCGACTGCAACATCGATTGGCTGCAGAAGATAAACCACATTACCTCGCGTCAGTACCCCAGGATAATGGATCTGGAGACCATATACTGCAAGTTGCTGAATAACCGGGAAAGGGCTTACATACCTCTAATTGAAGCTGAACCCAAGCACTTTCTGTGCACCTATAAGACTCACTGCTTCGCCGTCTGCCACTGCTGTGAGTTCGATGCCTGCGACTGCGAGATGACCTGCCCCACGAACTGCACCTGCTTCCATGACCAGACATGGTCCACCAACATCGTCGAGTGCTCGGGAGCAGCCTACTCCGAGATGCCGCGGCGAGTGCCCATGGACACCACAGAGCTGTATATAGATGGGAATAACTTTGTGGAGCTGGCGGGGCACTCCTTCCTGGGTCGCAAGAACCTGGCCGTGCTCTATGCCAACAACTCCAATGTGGCCCACATATACAACACCACCTTCAGCGGCCTCAAGCGCCTGTTGATCCTGCACCTGGAGGACAACCACATAGTCAGCCTGGAGGGCAACGAGTTCCACAATCTGGAGAACCTGCGGGAGCTCTACCTGCAGTCCAACAAGATAGCCAGCATAGCCAACGGCAGCTTCCAGATGCTGAGGAAGCTGGAGGTCCTGCGACTGGACGGCAATCGCCTGATGCACTTCGAGGTCTGGCAGCTGAGCGCCAATCCCTACCTGGTGGAGATCAGCCTGGCGGACAACCAGTGGAGCTGCGAGTGCGGCTACCTGGCGCGGTTCCGCAACTACCTGGGCCAGAGCTCCGAGAAGATCATCGACGCCTCCCGGGTGAGCTGCATCTACAACAATGCCACCAGTGTGCTGCGGGAGAAGAACGGCACCAAGTGCACCCTCCGGGACGGAGTGGCCCACTACATGCACACCAACGAGATCGAGGGCCTGCTGCCCCTGCTCCTGGTGGCCACCTGCGCCTTCGTGGCCTTCTTCGGCCTGATCTTTGGACTCTTCTGCTACCGCCACGAGCTGAAGATGTGGGCCCACTCCACCAGCTGCCTGATGAACTTCTGCTACAAGTCGCCCCGCTTCGTGGACCAGCTGGACAAGGAGCGGCCAAACGACGCCTACTTCGCGTACAGCCTGCAGGACGAGCACTTCGTCAACCAGATCCTGGCCCAGACCCTGGAGAACGACATTGGCTACCGGCTGTGCCTGAACTACAGGGACGTGAACATCAACGCCTACATCACGGACGCCCTGATAGAGGCCGCCGAGAGTGCCAAGCAGTTCGTCCTGGTGCTGTCCAAGAACTTCCTGTACAACGAGTGGAGTCGCTTCGAGTACAAGAGCGCCCTGCACGAGCTGGTGAAGCGCAGGAAGCGGGTGGTCTTCATCCTGTACGGGGACCTGCCACAGCGGGACATCGACATGGACATGCGGCACTACCTGCGGACGAGCACCTGCATCGAGTGGGACGACAAGAAGTTCTGGCAGAAGCTGCGACTGGCCCTGCCCCTGCCGAATGGTCGGGGCAACAATAACAAGAGGGTGGTGTCCGGCTGCCTCTCGGCCAGAACCACCTCGGTGAACATGTACGCCACGAGTCATGAGTATCAGGCGGGAAATGGTGGGGTGATACCTCCGCCCAGTGCCCGCTATGCGGAGTGTGGCAGCAACAACTATGCCACCATCAACGAGTGTGGGGCCGCGGGAGGAGCAGCTGGGGCAGCCAGTCGGGGATACAAGCCCATACCCACTTCCGCATCCGCCGCGGCGGCCGCCTGCAAGTTCAACACGATGAACCAGCTGTCCAAGAAGCAGCAGCGGGACCTGAGTGGCATGGCCAAGACCCTGGAGCACCAGCACCACCACGGCCACCAGGCCAACCGCAGGAGCCAGCACGAGTACGCGGTGCCCAGCTACCTGCCCAGTGCTGCCCCGGCCTACGACAGTGTGGACTATGCCAAGCAGCAGATCCGCAGTAATGCCAACTGCGAGTGCGTCACCCTGGGCACCGGCAAGAGGGGTCAGGGAGTCAAGGGGCCCGCCTCCGTGCTGCCCTCCAGCTTCAGCTCGAACTTCGTGGCCCCAGGCGGAGCCCAGTACAACTGCAAAAAGTCCTGCAACTGCATCGGCGACGAGGACCTGCTCTGCTCCTGCGGCGGCGGAGGCGGGGGCATAGGGGTCAACCTCCTGGAGAGCGGCACCCAGAGCAGCGTCACCATGAGCAGCAGCAGCAACAACAGCCGGCAGCCCGAGCTCACCCACTACGAGTCCAACTTGAGCCTGAACGACGACGAGGACGAGGATCAGGATCAGCAGAAGAACCTGTGGGCGTAACGGGGTTAAGTCTAGGGGTTAGTTAAAGAAAACAACAGCAGGAGACAGACTGCGCAACCAGTGAATTTATAAAAATTAAAGGAAACCCTAAACTAAACATTAACTATAAATACGAAGAGTGGCAGGCAGTTAGCATACTTTTTGGGATGGTTCAAACAGACTGATACTTTTAGTTCTTCGAATAAATGAAAATTGATAACCCTGTAAATAGAGCCAGAGGAGAAAACAACTATATGAGATTTCAATAATTTAGCAACCATTGTAAAAAGACACAAAGCGGTTTTTACATAAGGGCCTGTACATAATTATAAATATATTACGATCCTTAATTTATTTAATATTACATAGCTACGACAAATATAAGAAAAACCATGTTGAATGAAAATAAATGTGTGAGAAGCAAACAAAACGATGAAAAAATCCCAATCATTTTCCGCTTTCCCAGACTGTTCCACCCGCCCCCTCCGACATCATCAGATAGCCAGGAAAATTAATTAGCATGTAAGGAAGTTGTACGATAAACATCAAACAATGCCATTGGTAAACATGCAAAGGAGCAGAAACAGAGCGAAAATTCGCACCCACAGAGCGCGTGAAAAATGCAGCAAACAATAAAAAGTCATAATAATAACTGCGATGAAAACACACACACACAGAGAGAATAAATACGCGTAATAATAATATTAATAGCTGACACTCAACGAATTGAAAATAAAATTATAGTAAATCATATCCCCCTCTCACGCCAACTTTCGCATATAGTCGCCCTGAAAATGCGATAATGATGAGCCGCCCGATGAAGCTGCCGTTGATAACAATTAAGCTCCCAAACGAAACCCGATCGGAAAATATGAACAAAACGCGTGCAGTTTCGGACTTAATGGTTTCGTATTTTTTCATTTAAATAACATCGGTAGGATTCCGCACAAAAAGCAGGCTTGGCTAGTCGATTTATAGGAATGTCTGCAAAGCAATTACAATTTACAACGACTTTTCCATTATTTCCTTTTCAAATTAAAACGTTTTTTCACCACATCCCGTTTTGTATGCGTCCCTTTGATTAAAAATGAACATCGTAATTTTTACTAAAAATAAATATTGGTTTTAGACTTGCTGAAAAAAGTTCACATGATATTTTAATCATTGATTTTTTGTCCATTAATATCAAATTACAAAGTTACTTAATAAAAATATTAGATGACCAGTCAACTTATCTTTTATCCACATCAATCCATGTTTCCTACCTTCCAAAATTCCAAGAGAGTATTTACTATTTAAGCAATTTAATTTTTAATTTGATTACTTATCCGCGTGCTACATCCGCATCCGCATTCGCATCAATTGGTTAAGGAAACTGTCAGAACAAGGAAAATAACACAGAACAAACAATCAATTGAGCATACTTTCAGGCTTTTTTTGCCGAATGTTGTTCGCTGCCCATACAAAGCGTTTAATGAAATTATTTAATGGCATGCCATTAAAATAACAAAAGAGCAAATAAGAACAACAGAAGCGAATTGATTGAAGGGGGAAATCGGCAGCCATAATCGGGATGGGAGCATTATTATTATTTTACATTTTTTTTCGTTATGCAAACAACAAATACAACATACATGAATAAATAATATTTTCGCATGTCTGCCCGCGAAATGTACATATATAAATACTTATATAAATGTATACAATAAATAAGAAGTTTCATGAACTAAATACAACAAACATTGATCCCAGATGAATTTATTAAAAACACTAAAAACACAAAAAACAACAGCAAAGCAAATGGCCTAAATCGATTGAGATACTACTAATAAATATTTACTAAGCATTATAATTATAAACTACACACTGGACAAGCTGCAAAACAGATGTACTTCAAATTTCGTTTGGTCTTAGTTTTGTACAGAAACCGTCGAAAATTCCCCGCAAAACCAAAATAATGAAAAGTTACTCGCAAAAGTTTTAGATAAATTTAATAAGCAAGAACATCCGATGGTAATAAATTACCACTCGAAATAAAATTTCACTTAAAACCAATTAAACCCAATTTTAAATCTCCATTTTATAGAATTCACAAGACGAAAAACAAAATATTACATTTTAAAGTTTGAACATTTCAAATCACGTTTACTCATTTTTAAACACATTTCATTCCCGATCACTCACTCAAAAACAATTGCAACGATGTTAGACCAGCAGAAAAAGTGACAGATTACCGATAAATATGAATAAAATACTTTATAAGATTTTTGTGTTCCTAAATGCCACTTATGCAAATTAATGTCGATTTCCATGTATACATTAATATATACGAAATATTATACCGAGGCAGAAAAATACGTGAAAACGTATTTCTCAATTGACAATTTTTGTTTAAAATGAACATGGCCCATTATTTAGTGTGTAAGTGGAAATTTATTTTAAATAATCGCAAAACTAACTGAACAAGCGAACGATGAAAGACGAAAAATAGACTTAATGAAGTCAAAAAAAGAAACAAAACAATATGAAGTCAAGCAACAATAATAAACAAATTTATTTCAAAAATTGAAGTCCTCAAAAGCGTTTTCTTTTGGGAGTGGAAATAGGAACTTTATTCCATAATGCGAAAAAAGTAAGAGATTTTAGTTTGTTGGTTTATTAAACAAATTAACGCATACAAACTATTTTTAATAGAATGAGATTTAGGGGCTTTAGTTAATTAAATTATTACCACATTCAATAAGTATTTTGCGTTTTCGATTTGTTGACCATAAAGTGAAATCGAATCAAATCTTTTATCTGTGGTAGTTTCCATTATTAATCATATACGCGGATGAGATGGTCATCAGCACTATAATAATAATAAACCCCCGATAACTGAACCCCTGCACAAATGAAGTCTGCTCTCTGTCTGCGAGTCGCTTTGTGTCTGTGTGGCGAGTGTGTTTGAATGCACTTTGAGTGCATTTCGCGTGCCACTTGATGCAACCGCAAGCAATTCATATTCATATGAAAAGTGCTCAACAAACACACACGTGCAGAGAGAAAAATGGGAGTACTTAAAGGTTAAAAAGTAAAATGTAAAATATTTGAAGATTTTCAAAGATTTTAAAAATTAAACGAAATTTAGGTGCCTGTAAGAATATTGGAACTTTGAATCAGAAAGGACTATCTAAAGATGCCATTAGAGATAGTTGGGAAGTAATGTAGGAAACCACCCTAAGATGCCAGTTAAAACACTTGACACTTTTAAAAAGACATTGATATCTTAAAACGCCAAAGAAAAAAGTTCAGGGCAGTGTTGTAAAGGGCCATAAAAAGCAGTATCAAATATAACTTTGTAGGGGGAACTGTTTTGATAACCTTTTAAAAATTTTTTTAAATTTAGTAGAGGCTTTTGATATAAGGAAGGGACATCTCCAAAACTTTTAAAATTTGAATAGCCTCTAGGAAAAAAATCAAGCTTTTGGTTTAATTTTCTCCCTGTGTACCCACACGCAATGTTATTACGCAATGCTGTCCCCACTCCCGCTCCTCTCAACCACGCAGCTCCTGTTCCTGTTTATCCTTCCTGTCCTGTCGAGGTGTTGGCACGCACTTTTACATGGAGTGGATGGAAGGGGAGACCGGCTAAGAGTGGAGGTCCTGACCACACCCTTTCGGCCGATGGGCGCACTCCTCGCTGCAGGATAACATGAACTATGCATGCAGCTCAGTGCAGGATTAAGAGACACACACACAAATTTAATTTCATTTAATTGCTTTTTCCAAAGTCCATTTAAATTATAATGCCTGCAAGGGGGCGGCGACAAGGGGGTGTGGCCAGGCATTGATGCATATTTATGGCATACGCAGACAGTCGTCGATGAATCGGTATTCCTTTGATTTGTTGCTCCCGCATTCCTCGAATGCAGTCGCTTTCGGCATTGCAGTTGCAATTAGACGGCGTTTTCCATCATCGCCAATAATTCACCGTCATGGACGTGCATTTTTCGCTGTTTATGTTTGCGTTACTTCAGTTTATTAATGCAACGCAATTAGTGAAAATTTGTCAGTTAATGGCAGCCAACAGCAACCAAATAAATAATCCGACCCCCGCGGACTGCCCCAATTTTAATGCATTTTAGCAATAAATAATAACACACTCGCTGCGACAAACGCACACGAATAATAGATAGCGAATAAATTAATGCTATTTATATGGAAAAAGCTCATTAATAAATTGCCGAAATTAAAAGCTTTTTATTTTACCAGCATAGAAATACTAAATTAAGTACAATATTTGGGTGACACAAATTAAGTCAAACAAAACTGGGTCTCCTACACTAATAAACATTACAATTTCAGAGCATGAGCGATATAGTCGAATAATTACAATTACGGTTCAACAATCTCTCCAGCTAAGTTGTGCAATTACACAATTAAATGGTAGAAATATGTGGGGCTTATAATATACAACTTTGAGGTTGAAGGCGACCAAGAAATGGGTTAGACTTTAAAGGAAAAATGTTTAAAATTAAGGCCCAATTAATATATTTTACTATAAAAACATATATCCCTTTCTTTTTATTGAAAGATATTACTTAAAATTTAATTTATTAATTGAAGTAAAGCAGCTTGGAATTTAATGTATCAACATATTCGGGTACTTTTAATAATAACTGACCAGCTAAAATATTAATTTAAGTAGAGTCTGTGGAACTCTCGCAAATACCCATCACCCAAACTTCTGTCACTTAATTATTTCGGTCTACTTCAAAATACCACTCAAATAACCTTGTCCACTCTTCTCTGCTCTACTCGAAGGTGCAAAAGTCATTCATTAATTTGATTTGAATCTCCTACCGAGCTCGGCAATCTGATGAGGTCACAGTGGGGCAGCACAAAAGACGGGCAGTGTCCTCCGCATTTCCCAAGATCCTTGTGCCATTCTCACAGTTTTGCCTTAGTTTCGCCACACTACATATAAATCCGAAAGAGCTGAGCGTAATTATGTCATGTGCTTATGTTTTATGCTTGCGTTTGCTTAATTGTGAATTATAACCTCATAATTTAGGCCGAGATAAAGGTGGGGTATGGCCTGGCCTGGGTTAACAGCATTTTAATACTCCCACCCGGGGTGGCTATATATCAGCTGCCACGCCCACTTTCACTCCCACTCCCACTGGCAGCTCAAGGTCCTTTTGTGTTCTCAATAAAAATCCCATTCGCTGACGCATAACTTTTACTTTTAATTAGTTGTATTATCTCCCTTGTCGGTTGCTAATTGCTTTATTGCTCGACTTGTCTACTGCTGGGTAGAATTTCGAATTTCTCTGCTCCGTGTTCGATATCACTTTTCTGTTGTTTTCCTTCGCGTCCTGTCGCTTAATTTGAAATCTTTTTGTCGCAGTTTTATCAGCGAACCACCCAGCCACCCACTTTGGCGCCCATTTCGGTGTCCTTGCGGACAGTTATTGATTTTTAGTCGTCTTGGCTTTGGCTTTTTGGCTGCAAAATGAAAACCAAAATCTGCTGCCATCAAGTCAAGTCAGCTGCTGGCAATTCATAAAAGCCCCGAACACTCGCCTGACCTACATACTCGATGGCCATGTGTCTGTCTCTGGCTGCTATCGGTTGTTCTGGCTGCAAACGGGCGGGGGCACTGTGGGGTTAAGGGTGCCGGCAGTTGGAAGTTGGGAGTTAAGAGCGCCGGTCTCAAAGTCTGGCTGTGTCAGTAGGGACAATGCGAATCGAGGGGGTTCCGAGCTCCTAGAAGAAAAATGCCAGCCGAACCCTTTGCAATTCTCTTTGCAAATGCTGGCAGAACAACAAGCAATCTCAAATTGAGGGCAGACCCATCGGAGAATTTAAATATTCCAGCAATAAGAGGGCTTAACAAGGACTTTGGTTATAATAGTATTATAATAAATAATATCTATATGTTAACAAGATCAATTTAAAAACATTATATAAAATAAAGGACTGCTAAAAATCCGATCTTTAAAAATAAGTTTATATATGACTTTACTTTATCCTTAACTGATACTTTTTATATATATTTTGTATGTTGAGGATTGTTTCAAACAAAAATTCTGAATTCTAATAATATTATAATAACTAATGTCTAGATGTCAAAAAGTTGAATTTAAAAAACATGATATTGAATAAAGATTGCAAGAATACGATCTTTCAAACGAATTTTGTATATGATTTTACTTTATCCTTAACTGATACTTTTTATATGTATTTTGTAATTTAAGGATTATTTTAATCCAAAATGTTGATTTAAAGACACTCTTGCTCCGTTTATTATACAAAGATAATAACCAAAACAAGTTCAGAGCTTAGACTCTCTCATGACAAGGATACATAAAAACCCAATTCGTATTTCTAGTACACTTCGGTACACATTTAGGCACCACATTTCACGAAATTAACCACGGCCATATGCAGTAATACCTTCCACTACCCCTGCGAGAACCTTTTACAAGCGATTAGAACCCTTTGTGTCTTAGGGTGTATTAACTAAAACATAAATTCCTGTGGCCTGGGACCGAGGGCAGATAGGACTGGCCCCCACTATCTGTATCCGTATCCGAATCCTTGTCTCGATGCTGTCATCGTCTTGGTCCGCGTCTCGTATTTTATTTTATCACCAATATTGCCCCCATTGCCGGTCGAAAAAATAAGATTTCGAGAGCAATTTCTCCCCTACTTTTGGATGTCGCTTTTAGTTTTTAGTTTTGTGTCTCGGGCATCCGTTTCTCCGTCTGTTTGTTTGTTTGTTTGTCAGTCTGTTTGCCAGTTTGTTGTTTGTCTGTTTACTTTGCTTTGCGTATGAGTGCGTTGTCGTCTCCAGCCACGCCCACACGCAGGGGGGGCGGGGGCCGAGGTCGGAAGGAGGCGGCAGGCAGGAAGAAGCAGAGCGGCCAGCGTACTCTCATTTCATTCACGAGCAATTTATTCGTCCATTAGAGCAAGGACGAGTGGAGCAGGACATGAGAGCCGTCCGCCGCTCGCCCTTCTAGGATTTCACTCTACGTGTGTGTTGGTAAGCGCGAGTGTGTGCACAGGCGCGGGTGATAATATAGGGGCTTAGTTATAAAATATATTAAAAACTAAAAATTGGTACTTTGTTGATTAGTCCAATTTAAATAATCAATAAAAAACCTTTAAAACTTTTTTTGAAAAATTGAATAAATTACTAACAATATTTATGAATAAGGAAAGTAAATAACCAAGATTTAAAATCATTTGATTATGGTTAATAAATATTCCCATTAAAAATTGTTCAAACATACTTTTGTTTTTATGTTAGTGAGATAAATATAATTTAGGTACATAACGAATAGCATTTTAAAGACATTTTTCTAAACGACTACCAGCATTTCCCAATTAAAATAACTCAGAGGACCTTTTGAGCTTGGATATTTGTTTTTCTTTTCAAATTAGAATGCATTCCATTCTTCTACAAGAGTTTAATGTAAATGATACCTGCACTCCTCCCCAACACTTAGAAACCCAAGACCTACTTTTCTGACCCCGTCTGTTCGAGTGTGTGAGCGAGTGAGTTTGTTTTGCTTTTATTTATTCTCTGTTGTTGCTTGTCCGTTGTCTTGTGTCCTCTTTGTTTCGCTTAAGTGTGTGTTAGGATTTCCCAGCTCCACTTACTTGCCCCGCCCCCTCCGCTGCCCCCGCCCCCGGCCCCTCGCTCTCTTTGGGTATTACTTTACATGTGTGATTGTGTGAGTGTGTTTCGTGTGTCGTTGTGTAGTGTCTAAATAAGTTGAGAGTCAACTTACAAAGTAAACCAAAGATTCTTAATTGGAATTTTACAAATTCGTTCGTCCTCCCATTCCGGCTCGTCCTTTTCGCCCAGAGTCCTGGAAGAACTCAAATAACTTATCTGTCGCAGGCATAGTTGCAAAATGGAAACTGAAGTTGGGAAATGCGAAAAAATAATAATCATAAAACAACAAACAATGTAAAGGAAAGTAAAACTTAAATATGTAGCTCAACTACCAGCGGTACAGCCATCTCTCTCTCTCTTTCCAGCCATGTAGCCTTCTCTGTCACTCGAAGGACTTGTCCCCCCGGGGGATAAGTGAAAAATTCCTCAAGGATTACAAATTCGCAGCATCTTTTGCAGTTTTTGTCTAATTTCCACAAAGGGTCCCGAGAACGGGGTGGAATTTTAAGTCTTCAAGGGTAGTTTTGTGTGCCATTCTATATCCCCCGGATTGACTTGGATTTACACCACTGAAATAGAAAAAAAAAGAATAAATGGGGAACTGAGATGAAGATGGAAATGTGTGACAGCTGAGGAACTCTATACAAGGATTCTGATTGATTGAAGGACTGCCATGGACTAAGCTTCTTTCTGGCTGCGAGTGTGCGTCCGTGTCGGTTAACAAATAGATTAGAAAAGGTTATTTGCATGAAATTTGATTAGGGTAGGTCAAAGAAACTAATCTGATTAGGATTGAACAACGAACAGCGCATTTGACGCATTTCAGGAGCTTTCCATTGGCATTGTAAGAATATGTCAGGCGTAGAGACGTTAAAAAGGGGGAATTTGTCATGATGGGCTTAACTGCCGCATCTGAAGGTGAAACTATTATTGGATGCGAAACGATGGCGAGAATATAAAACATCTGAATGAATTAAGTCGCACATGCGTAAGCTCCTTATTATATAAGGGACATATGCAAATGACACTTCATATAAAATATTTTAAATTTTACCAATTGAAACATGAATGCAAAAGTAAATTAAATTTTAAGTTTCAGTTAAATATTAGCTTCTGATACTTGTACCCCAACGTCGTCCTTATTGATTTCTCTTTAAAATGTCCATCTCCTAATCAATATGTAAGCCCCCATTCTCTGTTGTCTTTTCATGCCTTTCCCGCCTATAAAATGCCTTCATAAAGTTTCGATACATCATCCGAAGATCAATCACCGCTGATGTCAACCAATTACTTCCAAATCATTTAAGACAAACTCTCCTCAACCTAAATCTGCCATATTCCCCGCCTCAAAGACCCAAATACTTAAGTCATTAGCAATCTGAGCCATCACCCTCATGAATATGGGATACGAAAAAAAGGGAGAATAATCCAGCGACTGTCATATATTTTATGATTCATTTAGCCCCCATGCTCAAACAAAGCAGAAGCCGCCACAGCAATTTGATTTAATTAATTTTTAATTCATTTTTATTCAATTTTTTTTTTTTAAATTTCAGTTTTCCAACTTGTATGCAAAGCAACCGCAGCCGGGTAGAAAAAGCCGAGTCCGGAACCCATCAAAATCAAAGCGTTTTTCAACCCGGAGTTTTTTCAAAATGAAAAACCGAACTCCGGATCATCCATCATCATTGCGAACCGTCGCCCCCCGTTACTGTCTGCTGCATATATTTTAAATAAGGCGTGGAAAAAAAATTATATATATATTTATTGTCAAATGTCACAAACACGGCCAAGAGTTCAAGGGTTGGGCGGCAATTCATTTTTTAAAAATTTATATCAATTTATAAAATTTCCCTCCCTATTGTAGGCTTGATTAGGTGAGGGACTCGCCATTCTTCCCGCTTCACGATTTAGGTTTTGAATTTCCCCCTTCTGGAAAGAGTTGAAATTTGAGTTCTTGATTAATTGTTGTCTTGGGTTTTACAACGTTGGGTGTCCCATAAATTCGTGTGTGTGAGTGTGCCCTTAACCCACTGCTGCCAGTGAGAGGCCAAAAGGATAATGATGCTGGGATATTGTGGCGGCAAGTCGAAGGACTCGCGTTAATTGCCGGGCTCTTCTCTTCTTCTCATGGCCCAGTGAGCGCACGAGTTATGAAACTGGCATTAAAACTGAATGAATGTTGCCAGTTAGCTGTTGGCAGGATGCAGGACTCGAGACCCTCGGCGAACAACAGTGTCCTTGCCGAACAACCCACTGCTGGCATCGCTCTGATTACGTACTATGCGATTATGATTTTGTAGAAAGGATTAGGTGCACATTACGGTGGAGTAGCTGGGAGCAAACGAACCGCGAAACCTCGAGACAGAGTTGGGTGTCGGATGGGTGGGTGGATTTAGGGCAGGAAGTAAGAAGGCAGGAAGGCCATTCGAGGGACTTTCACCAGTGGCTGCGTCGAAAAGGGGGTTCTCGAAAGGACACCTCTTAAATACTCTTTGTGTACCTTTGATGAAGTAACGAACGTTCTAGTGATTCTGAAATAAATGTAACTCCTTTTGCTAACCTTAAATTATTTTAAAATTTTGGTAGTCTTTATTTTTCCATATATTGTTATTTCAGATAGATTGTTAGATCCAAAAAGTATACAACTTTGTGCGAGCTCTATATGACTTATGCAATTATTTAAAATTGTAATAAATACCTTTTTGACTTCTTACATATTTTCTAATCTTGTTGGATTAAAGCCCCCTCCTAATCTCTACCACCCATGTGTAAACAACTGAGAACAAGAGACATCTGTTATGTCAGAGATTTTCTGTACAACAATTTTCTAGTAATTATTGCCCGTGTATAATCTTTATTATTGCTGTTCCTTGTTGTGTTCCCCTGCTGAAACTCAACGCCCAACTCCCCCCGATGACGGAATGCTCCATTAAGCTGTTAACAATAACATTTTTTGCGGGGAGACTATAAAAGATTTTCGTCTAATTTTTGTCAACTTTTGCCCGGTTTCCTGACACTCTACTCAGAATTCAATCTGGCGGAAAAGCTCAAGGAAAATTTCAACGATAAGCGGACTAAATACGGGACCTAAAGTTATGGAGGGAGACTTCTGGGATAGGAAGGTCCTTAATGGAAACTAAGCCCATTTAGGCTGAGAAAATCTTGGGAGCAGTAATACTGATTTAAATTTTGGTAAATTTTTAAATTAAACCGTTCCTCTTAACAATTCTAAAAAAGGAATCAATAATAAATGTGTCTTTTAATTTTCCACACCCGGTCATATCTGATCATAGATAAAAAATTACATCCTGTTTTCTTGCGCGGTTCTATAAAACCACTTCCTTTCCTTTGTTCGACCACCCAGTCTACTGTTTTAGTTACTACAAATTAACGATCATTTTGTGCCCGAGAATGCATTATATTTCCCATCCTCTACCAGCTGTGCATAACTAAATACTCAAGATCTTTCCCCCTTAAAATGCCCTGCACGCACTTTTATTCCTATTTTTTAATAGTCGCGACCGCCCGCATTGCTCTATAAATTCAGTTAAACAAAAGACCCCGAGAAAGAATTTAAGAAATAGCTCACGCAACAAAGAATTCAATTAACCGATACTGCAATTTAAGATTTCACACAAGGAATGAATCGTTATAACACCTTTTTCGAGCAATTCAAACCGCAAGAGGGAAACTGACCGAATGAAAACAATAAATTATGCACGCAAGGATCTTTCAGCGAGCGGCTCACAAATTTCTAAAGCGTAACAAATTAAATAACATCCATAGATAGATATTCCTTGGAGATATCGCCGATGTTGCGGTTTCGTTTTCGTTTCCATTTTCGATTTCATTTTGTACCTGCGAGCCGAAGAACCCTCCTCAAATGTCAGGGACGTCGGCGCTCGTCATTGTCCGGACATTGATGGTGGTCTGTCCCCGTCCTCCGAATCCACATCCCGCACACTTGCCGCCGAAGGGGCTCCCGGGCATAATTTGTAATGTCCGACACGTCAGGGCCATCTGAACCTGGCCGCTGGGGTGGGAACTTGGCAAAGCGGCGACCTGCAGGTGCACACAACTAAGCCCGAACTCAAACCGGGCTCAATCGCAAACCCAAACCAAAACCGAACCCCAAGCCAAAGCCACACTGCGCGTAAATCGGGTTAATTAAAAATACTCTTCCTATACACTATAATATTGTTTTTCAGATCTATACTATACCAAGGGCTGATTATACTCATATTTCTTTGTAGTTCTTTTTCTATAATCTGTTTTCATTATCAATATTTACTTTTCTTTTTTTTTTAACTAATAGCTGTTACTGTTTAGGTAGAAGATACATTGTTACAAAAATTCGGAATACTTCGTAAAATGTTTCTGTACATTTTCAAAACCTAAGCATATTTTTCTGAATATCTTGCAGTGCAGAGTTCATAGTAAACCACGCACTTTCCACGCATTCGACACAGGAAGCAGCGCAGCGTTAGTTGAATATCAAATGAGCAGCTTTCCAAAGGGGCGGCAAGTGTGGCCAAGTCTCGTTCTCATTATGTAATAAAAAGGCGTAGCGTTTTCAGTTTTCCAGCGGGGCATGTGTGCGAGCATTTACAAGCTTTTTATTAAATTAAAGTGTGTAATAAGGCGCCTATGAACTTGGAACACGCATATCTGAACCCCAAGACTCCGCCTCAATTGGCTTCCCCCCTTTCCCCATTATCCATGTCTTATCGGTTCTGTTCCAAGGAAAAAGTCATTATAGAGAAAAATGTCATAGTAATTATGACGTTGGGTTTATGGAAATTTCCTTTTTCGTTTTGTATTTTTTGTTCAGTTTAAGGAGGGCTCCATCAGATTACGACGAAGGCAAAAGTCGATTTTGGGATAGGTACATTTTTAAGTTTATGCGGTAGGAAAGTGTTGGATATATGAATATATTAGTGAAGTAGAAAGGTAAAAAATAAAATATACTTAGCATAAAGATTTTGCTTTAATAATAGAATTATTTAGCATTTTATTGTTATTAAAAATACCATTTAAAAGGAAGCTTTTATAGCTAAACAACATGAACCAATTACTTGCTGAAATATTGCATAGTCTTCACCAGTTAAATTTCATCCAATTTCCTTCCAAAAGCTAATTAACAAGGCTCCCGCATGAACCTTAAAATTTCTCTTGGTTCACTTTTTAACGATTGAAAACGATGTGTGATTATGCGTGTATGTGCGTGCTTCCCTGGCTCTATGTGTATTATCATAAAAGGTAATAAGAGTAGCGCGCTCGACGTTATCATTAACTAAGCTAGGAATTACCTACACCTCCGCCCCTTCCAGCACATTATCATTAACTAGACGAGGGGGCATTAGAATAGAGCGAACGTAACCCAAATTATCTGCCACCAATGTCAGTCGCCATATAAATTCTCCACGCCCATTGCATCAATGCCAACTGGCTGACTTGACTGACACATTACTTAACTTCCGCTTCCTGGCATACCCACACACTGTTCAAATACAATGTACCATCGAGGTCAAAATAATAGCGCTAATTATACGTTCCATGTAATACAAATAATGCCTTTTTTATTTTTGAGGAAAAATAATTTTGTTTTTGAAACAAAAACCCCTTGGATTTGTTTAAAATATTATGTTCCATTAAACTGAAAGATATATTAACATATCTATATGTTTTAGGAAGTAATTTGCAACTGAAAGTCCCTTTAAAATTGTTGTTGACTTGCCCTTAAAAATGGTAAAACAAAAATAAAGAGTACAGAGACCAATAGGTTCTAAGGAAATTTAAAATTGATTCCATTTAAGATATATTTTTTTTTGGCTGTTATACACTGTTATACCTTTATTAAAAAAAAACTTTGATTCAAATCTAAAGGAGTTTTTTTAATTTACTATTTAATACTTGCAAATAATAAATTATACTTTAAAGCAGCAATATTGGCGACCTATATTTCGTTTTTCATGGGGTCAATGTAATTTATCGAGTTCTACTATTTTAACCTCAACTGTTTTAACTTATATGTAGATAATTTCACAGTTCTTTGGCCAGGCCGTAGAACACGCACTTCTCGCATCCATTTTGGGCTGGTGAAGCGAGTGCCAAGGCGCCAAATGTCAGAGAAATTAAATTTAAACGCAACGCAACAATCCATCATCTGGTAATTACTGCGTCAACACGCCACGCACACACTCGTAGAACCGCACACACGGATACCCACAGATGCACAGACACAGACAAATGGGAAGGAGGCGGAGAGGTCCTAACCCTAGGACATACACCCACTCATCTGGAGAACCAGGCGGGATGATAATGACTTGACTTGTCATAGCTTCCGCCAAATTAGGGGGATTTGTGCATTAGGATTTCACCCAGAGGATTAGCTCAAGGCCCGCAGATTGTAGATATAATTCCAAATGAATAGGGTATACACATGTGGAAAAATGAATAAATTGTAGTTTCTCAAAAAAAACACGTCTTCAAAATATAAAAATGAGTAACACTATTTTTTATTCAAAGATCCAAAGATTATTATAGTAATAAACTTTTTACTTCGATTTTATTATTTCTTATACTTTATAACACCAAAGAAGGTTTTAAATAATCAAATAAAATAAATTTGCCCACTTCGTTTTAAATTTTTTCATTTACTTTGTTATTAATAATTAGATAACTTGAAATATCTTATCAGATCTTAAAATACCAAGTTGCGTTAATGTTCTTTCCGCTTTATTTTCAATTCTGTGCATTCTGTCAATTCCCAACCAACCATTGATTATTAATTTTTCTCCCAACCGGAATTTCACGTTTGCTTTCTCTTCGAGCGCAGTTATTTGCTCGGCAATTAAGTTCTTAGCCAACTCGAAGGCGGCAACTGTAATTGACAGTCTGCAATTTAGTTTTCAGCAACAAAGACTGCGAGAGAGTGGGGCGTGGCCGTCCTGTTGAAGCCTCCCTAATGGAATATCGTCGATGGGGTGGCCTCTTGCCGAAAATCATGTATGAACACTTTTGGTTTTCCGCACTCTACCTCCCCTAATTTTGTTCAGGGGTGGTTCGTTGTGCCGATCAACATATTGCCGGGGTTCCCTTGCCGCTCAGCGGGCGATCCACTCGCTCTTGGGCGGTCCACAAATTTTGGGTAGGCAGTTGTAGTAGGTAAAATCATCACAAGGGTGCCGGCAAACAACAGTTGCAAAATTACTTTCAACTACAAGCGACAGCTTCTAATTATGCTGATGAACGATGGATGTGAAGTGGAAGGGTATTCCGAACTCTGGGTCCCCTGAAAAAATGGCAGAGCGAAAAATAGAGCTGATTAACGAGCTAAGCCGAAGGGATTATTGAAAGAGTTGGGCCCTGCACTGTAACTCGATATATCAATGGCAAGGATCTGAATATTTTTTAAAATATCATTCACTGGCATTGGAGGTCAATCAGAGGGTTGGATTTTCATAAGGCCAGTAGTCTCAGATGTACGTGTTTTAATTAACAGAATTAATAGATGATATGGGATATTTTTATGATGTGTTGTTGTGAGATTACAATAAAAAGTGGTCACACTTAAAATAGGTCTTTTAAAAATACATACTTCACCGTTAATTTTATACAGTTCACAAGTATTATTATTATTTTATTATATATGGTTGCCTTTAAAGTTAAGTCATTAAAGCTGAAGAATGTGATTAACCTCATGAATTATTCCTGATCTTTCGCATGCTCCGACTTTTCCCAGAAAAACTATCCCTAAGCCCCGCACAAATTTGTAGTGCATAAGCCCGACCAGCAAGACCCAAGGACCACCTTAACCCCACAGTGCCCGCGCCAGCTGAACCCACACGCAGCACAGCAGGACATGTGGCGTCGCACAAAACTTCTGGTAAATTATGAAATTATAAACATGCCCAGCATATCCAACTATATGCGATGAATGCGAACACCCCAGCACCCACAGCGAATGTCTGGCCGAGAAAAGTAATTTAATTGTCGCAAAAATGTCGAAAACAGCTTTAGTGCTTTGCATTAACATGAACCAAAAACAAAAAACAATCCGGCATGAGAAATAATAAGTGGAAATTATAATTACAAGTGCCCACATGTGGTAAAGCCCCAAATCAAGTCGAGTTTGACTGTAGTTTCGAACTTCAGCTTCTGGACAATTAAATGATTAAAGTTTGCACCCATCCCCGAAAATTGAAACGAGGAGAATAATTTCAAGTTGACTTGAATTATTAATGCGCGTCCAAGGTTGTTTATGGCCAAGTGTCGGTTATGTGATATTTAAATATTGCCATAAAATGTAGATGACTTTGCGAAACAAAGGTGTTCTCATAAACACTTTCAACTAAATAAATAAATAGCATTTCTTGACATTTATTAGTTTAAAAAATATACTAAATATAGGCTATTTTTAAATATTTTTTAGTTTCTGTTTTTAAGGACTTTTTTTTAGAAACAACAATTTTACTTCGAGTTTTTCCCCATAAGTATGCTAATATATTCATTTAAATCATATAAGATCAAGTACTTTTTCATTTCTTTGATATCAAAATAACTTTTCGTCGCTGTTTCAATATAGTATGAAAACTAATTACAAGCCCGGCTAACTCTTCAAAAATTCTAATAAAATCTCTTTCACTTCCGTCGAACCTTGGGCCCCTCGAATTCTATGCCACTGGGAAATTTGCGTTTGTTTTGCCTGCCGAATACAAGAACATGCCCCACTTTGGGTATCTGGTTTGATATGAATTTTAATGGCCTTGTGCATGGTTGAAACGATTTATGATGCGCCACGCACGCGGTTAATTAGACACAGCAGCCGAGAAAAAAACACAAAAACAAAATTGAGGCCACAGCTGAGATGGGGCGGAATCCGATGGGGGGTTGTTATCCTTTTCAATGTCACCCGCACAGACTTCCCACATATATAACGCATCATGTGTTTTATCTATGGCGCTCAGATTTCACTTGGAGGGGGGAGTGTTGGCTTGGTTAAGTTTCCTGCCTGCTTTTGGGGACTTTGCCTACTTCTCCGCCCCTCAAGTTGTTTCGACGTCAACTTGCCGCTTATATCATTTAATCTTTAATATCCTTTCTTAGCGTCGACTTTGGTCTTTTGGCGTTCGGCGCTGTTTTTGTTGTGTCCTATGTGACGTTTTGTCTTACGCATATGTACACACAGCTGGGGGTAGATTTATAGAAGTAGAGCGCGGATAAAATATACAAGAATATTACACCCAGAAATTTAAAATTAATTTAACAAAATATGAAGTGTTTTAAAAAATATTGAATGTATTTGAGAAATAAATAAATATTATTTATTCAATTATCTTCTTGTATTAATTGAGAAATATTTAAGAAGAAAAATAAAGTCATCTTTAGAAAAATAAATTATTATATAATTTGCTTACCTAAATACACAATGGGTGCTATTAGGTTGATCAAGGCTGTTCTTGAAAAGGCTCCCATGTTTTGGGTGGGCTTCAAGAAAGTCTTGCCTAGATTTATCACTTGCCAGAGTTATACATACCCACAAGAGTGTGTTGTCTTTTTCTGTTTTTGCTCCATGGCCACATGGCTTGGTATGCTCTGATTCTCATCTTCATCTCGCATTGTCAGGAATTTGTTTGTGTGTTCTGTGTTTGTGGCATTAACAGGGAGCAGCCAAAAATATCTTTATGCCTCATAAGTTTAATTTGGCGCAAATTGTTTTTATTTGCCCAGTCGCCAAAGCCGAACAGCAACAAAAACAACAACAGCGAAAAGAGAAGGATTGCTCTCCAGCACCAAGAGATGGGGAAAACAGAGACTAGGGTTGCCACATGCATGTGTGAAGCAAAATGGCCGCCATGGGTTTTGGTTTTTTCGGCTACGTTCTGGCATTTCTACAAATTCTTTTTGAATGTCATTAGTATAATTGAAAAAGCCATTGGCAAAAGGCCAACAAACCTCAAAAAAGGGTAAAATCAACAGGGACAACAACCAAACCAAAAACTAACTGCAAAACGTGGCCGATGCGACACGCGAAATCCAATAAAAATTTTTGTACAATTTTTTCCGCTTTGTGTTTGTTGCCGTTGTCCTGGAAAGTTTAGCGACTTTAGCTGCCTTGATAAAACGACAGCCGCAACAAAAACAAGCTGGAAAAAAGGATACCCAAAGGATACCGAAGAGTTCCACATACATACATGTGCATAAATTTAGCAGTTGACTTCGAGCAAATGTACATGAGATATTGCTTAGAATAACTATCAGCATGAGTTATAGAGTGTACATACGTGGAGTTGTTTATGCCGAGATTGCAGCGACACGATATGCAAAATATCGAAAAGTAGAATGTCTAGCCGGTAGGAAATGCCGGAAAACTCCAGAAGGGCCGAGGAAAGCATAAGGGCTTTAATTGGTTATACATTTGGGTTAACGCTATGAATTGTTTTAATTTTGTTAGCTGAATATAAGCACATTGAAAATGTGTATATTTGTGCAGGTACTCGTACTATGTTAATAAAATAAATAATTCAATTGCTTGCTTACCACAACTTTTATGTAAATCCTTAAATTTATCGTGTTTATTAACTTCATGAACATGTTTTGGAAGTCCCTTGCCTTTAATTAGAACTGAAATGGCCAAGAACTTTTGAAAACACTTGTTCAACATTAAATACGTAGATAAATTCAAATTGATTTGTGGACTTAAATTAAATGTCTGTTTTGAGGGGCAAAGTTAAAATTACCTCGTTTTGAGAGGACAGTCCTGTGTAAGCTCACAATTTATAGCTGCTATTTAGATCGACATTGTTTCCCCACTTTGTGTGGGCAATAGTCTTCAATATTTTGCAACATCAAAAAGGATGAAAATAAATAGCATTTTCCGATAAGAAAATATGTGATGGACAGTCGGGGCGAGGGGAGTAGGGCGAAGGCTAGAAAAACTAATACGTTTTAACCCAAATATGCGAGACATGAAAAGCAAAGAGCTTCGAGTGCTTCCGCTCTCCTGCATCCTCGATTTCCCTATTCTCTGGCATCCTCTTCAGGTTTTTGCCATAATATTATTAGAGAGAAATTTTATGTAAATAGTTGGATACAAGTTTATTACGCTCTTTATCAATTGATTTGATCTTAAGCACTCTTGTGTATATTTATTACACAGACTAGGCAAGGAAGCTGCACGGAAATCACAGAACACAGTAGCACTTCCGGCTCCCCCGTAATTTCCTCCCACACACATGGCCAAAAATGTTATGTAAGTTCAATAAAAAGAGTGCAGACTATCTCTATCTGTCCCTGTTTCCCCTTCTATGCAATGTATCGTCTTTCGCAAAGCTCTTAACTGATTGTTTGTCTTGCCAAATGCCTCTCTTTCTCCGCTTTCTCCACATCTTTCTCTTTGGCTACTTGGCAAAATATTTCCCAACTATTTTCTATATTAGAAAACACAATCCAAACTGGGCATACACAAAGGTGCAACTATGTATGGAGTCTCAGTGTTCCATGTTGATATTTATTTGAATCTTGACTGTCTCCTACAATCCGAGTACGAAGCTCATACACAGCAATACAGATAAACAAAAAATATGCTAATTGCTCAAACTTTAAGTTATATTATGAAATTAAATTATTTTGTTAAATAGTGCCCTTAAAAACGCCTTTTCATGTATAATAACTTAAAGCTTACCTTTAATTAAATCCCAAAAAAAATTTTTTACGAATTCAATTGGAATTGGGTAGGAAGTTTTAAGTAGATTTAAGGAAATTCATCTTGCCTCTCTTCTAGTTATTTATTTATTATACAATTTGTAGCAATAAAAATATTTCATTTAAATGTTTGTATCAATATAAACTATAATAAATTTTTTAAAATAGTGTTTTAAAACATGCTTTTGTTTTATACTCCTCAGTTAATATTACACATTGTGTCTCATGCGGGAAGAGTAATTTGCAACTCTCCACATGATTATTAATTTAAATCCTTTTATCTTGCGATATAAACATTTTTTTCTGTGTACACATGTTTATCTTGTCTACATGTGTGTTAGTGTCCCTGACTCCCTTTTACCGAAAAGCGAATTTCATTTGAAATTGAACTTGTTTTTGCGCCAATAAATTGTATAGCCAAAGTATTTTGATTGCGTTCGAGTGGGGTTATCCCCAACCCCATTTCCCATCTAAGGACCTGTGCTCCTGTGTATTTCCGGTTCACAAATGGAACAACACGAAGAACTAAAAACCTAAATGCCGAGGCAATAGGCTAAAGTAAATCAACAGTAAAAGCAACCGAGCAAGTAAAAGGGAATAAAAGGGAGGCTCGTATGAGGTTAGCAAGTTTAACTAAAAGTTGTTCTGTTTTATTTTTTGTTTGGCTCTTTCATTCGTTTTATTAGTGCCAGGGATATGGAGAGTAAAACTCGTTTGAGCAATTCAAATAAATGCCACCATTTATTTGTTGAGGGCGTCAAAGGAAAAGTTAATGTACTAATTTCTCAATTGCGAATGGCAAAAATAGTCGAATGGGAGGAAAAACTAAACGGAACTAGCAATAAAAAAGATGATATCAACGAAGATTTGTTACACTTTCAATGTATGTATTTAAAATAAACATTTGGAAAAACAAGGGACATTTTAAATTTTTTATTTTCAAACATATTTAATATATACTTTTAAACTTAAAGCAAAGGTTGCGCTTAGAATATCTTAACTTACAAAGCACGGGGAAAACTATTCTCAATTTGATAACGAAAATTTGATTATTACTAAAGTTCAAACAAAGTTATAACTTTATTCAATTAAAATGTGCCGATCAATTAAATTCCGTTTAATATCCATTCAATTCACCCGAAAACTTTGCGATCTCCACAAAATAACCAATCAAACTCTTTATATTTCGGCAAATCCTAAATACCCATAAATACCCTTACCCTGCCCCTTTCCCGTCAAAAGTTCTGTGCATCGGCAAAAGTTTTCTGCTTGTGGCTTTAAAACTAAACAGCGCACTTATCTTATTGAGCAGCAGCATCCTCAAACCCATAGCCATCATCATCATCATTATCGTCATCCAGAGCCACATCGAAAACTACGCCAGAAACTATAAGGAAAGAGCAACATTGAAGAAACTCGCCAAAACTTGGCCAAAAGCGACTTTCAATGGTAAGAAGGGGCAGAGACGGGCCATAATAATACTCATTTACAGCATTACCGCATTTTGAAGGACCAAACCGAGAGGCAGGACCTTCGTTTAGGGCTGACTCTTCGATTGGTATGCTTGGCTTTTACGCTTTGTTGGCCTGGTGCAAACAAACAAATCAACTTTGGATAATTATTGCACATCAATCGTTGCCCCTAACCTTCTGCACTGAAAACAATGAAGTTATTGAAGTGCTTTGAAGGGATCTGAAAAAGTCAGTAGAGCAAAAACTTGAAATATATTTAAAAATTCCTGATGGAAGGAAATTCTTTTTCCACAGCAAAAATAACTTATGTCTTATCAGTTATCCTCTTATAAACTGGCTAATTGCTGGTATATTGTGCTTCTATTTTCTGAGTGTACCTGTCAAAGTTCCGGCTGGAACAAAACAAGCAGGCTGGCAAAGGATGGTTAAAGGTTGCTGGAGAGAATGGGGTCAGGGGCAGCACTTTCAAGTTTTGCCATCCGTTGAGTTGAGTTGCACTGCAGCAGAGCAAATGCCCCGAGGATTCCCTACTTCCCTCTCTATCTGCGCCCCTCTATCCGTCTCTTTCGCCTTTGGTTCCATCACTTGTGCATTGGCGAAAAGTTTTCGGTGCGGTTTTTGCGTACATTTGTCTGATTTGGCAGTCATCATCAGGGGCCAGGCGGAACACTCTCCTCAGAACACACTGCCCATCAGAGATGTCAGAATGTCAGAGACAAAAACGGATGAATCGATCAAAACTCTGGCAAGAGGGAGATTAAAACATGTAAAAAGCAAAAAATGAGCAGAGAAATAATGAGGTTTCGAAGATCGAAAAATGAAACTATAACGATTATCAAGCCTTAATAAATGCCCTCATTTTTAAAAACAATTTGTTAAATCTTATTAAAAGACTTTTTGTATTCAAAACAATTAGAGCAGCTGTACAAAATCCAAATTCTAGTTAATTTATTTTTAAATATTTACTTTTAAAAACCTGACAAAAAAGGGCTGACATTTCCGGCACCCGATTTCATCACTTTCCCATCCCCAAGGACATCATCGGCACCAGCACCATCACCATCGCCATCGCCATCAGCAGGAGCAGGAGCATCGACGATGTCCTAGTTCGTCGACATGTCCATGTCATCTCTCCATTGAAATCGTTACGAGCTGTTTCCGTTTCGTTTACAAATTTTCGTGCGGCAATAACCGCAATAGTGCCGCCTCTTTCGCCCTCACTTCCTCCGTCTCTTTCTGGCGCTGATTGTTGCTATATGGACGGACCTTAACTAATGCAATGCTGCAGAAATGGCACATCATTTGAGATGGTTCGAATTTGGCCATAACTCGCACTGTTAACTTTTACAGCAATGGCATCTAATTGGTAAAACGAAGTCATCGAATGTTTGTCAATGGGAGTATTGCTTTTTGAATTGGTAATGAAGTTTTGGGATGCGAATAAAGGATGTGACTTGTAGATAAAATGACACATTCCCAGCGGATATTTACACGTATTTTGGTTTTGGTATGAAAATGTATATTTGAAAACATATCAAGTTTTGCAAGGATCACCAATATAATTGTAAAGGTCTAACCAAATAAACCAAATTAACATTTTGCTTATCATTTTAGTACACAGATTCTAAATCAGTAATAAGTAAATAATTACAAAATTGTAATTTCTTTTCTCAAAGGTAATTTGTTGAACTGACCACTTTTCCGTACACTTTAACTTTTTTATAAGCTTAAAACCATTATAGGAAGGCCTTTTGATGTTTTGTATTTGCCCTCTCTAACTTTTTGTAAGTATCCAACACCATACACCATACATTTACCTCCCGCAGCAACATTTTGTGCAACATTTTTCATTCCCTTTATGTCGAAACATGTTTAAATAAATTACACGCCCGCTGCAAACCAAGTTAAAACTTTCCCCTGTGACCCACAAACCAAATCAAAAATTAAACGAAAATACAAAAACAGAAACCGAAACAGTAAAAAGCCGAAAACAAAACTTTGATCTAGTTGCTAAACTATTTAAGTAAAGGCAGCTCTCAACCTCCGACCGAGAGCAGAATGAAAACCAGAGCTCAAACGCACGTCTCTAGTTTATTAAATTTGCGGCAACACTTGGCACCAGCAGAAAGGGGGGTCACAGGGGTCGGCGGTGGTCGGGGTCGGGGGTCATGGGGGAATCCAGGGGCTGGGGGATGAGCCAGGGGGGCGGAACACTTTGGATGGTTAGCGGACTGCCCCTGACATTTCTGCGGCTCGGCTCAGAGTCATAAAATGATTGCATGCTCTACATAACAAAGCACACACAGGCCCGTACCGGAATAAACGTATATAATATATATATACTTGCAAAACACTTAGTGGCAGGTAGAGCCAAAGAGGCCAGACACTGCCGAAAAATGATATAATGGTATATTCGTTCATGTATATAGACACGACTTTATGATATAGAGATTGTTAGAAATTAAATAATATAATAATAATAAATATCCGTTTTTGAGTATGGATTTTGTTATTATTTTGACGTTTATTTTTCAATCAATTAGGATTTATTGTTTGGTCCTTAATTTTTTTTATATCAGCCTAAAAGTATGCCATATTATTTCCAAACGTGTGCTTCACAATTTGTAAGGCTCTATGATTATTTTTCTCTATCATTAAAATGTACTCTTTTTTATGATATACTTTTATAGTAATCATTTAGTATCACTTTAGTTTTATATTTTTATTTTACTTATATAGATTTCTTCAGGACACGATTTTTTCCTTAAAAATAACACTCTATAACTGCGCTATTTATCTTTTACTCTATCAATAAGGATAGGAAATTAAATTTGTAAGTGCTCTTATATCATTGCTGATATTTCAATTGTATGAATTTCGTATGGTATTTCAGCTTCGAATTAAATTTCTCGCAGTGCATGAGCTGAGGCTGTTTCAGGCCTTGCCCAAAAACTCCCAGGCGTCACCATAAACATTACCAAAGCCAACGTCATCAGCACCATCATCATGATCATAGTTCTACCGACCATTAATGATAACATGCCGTTCCTCCCCGATTTCCCCACCTTCCTCTGGGCTGTGTGTGTGGCAAATATGAAATTTATAGTTTTATGATGACTGCTGAGTGTGCCACTGCCAACGCCTTTTACGGCTTCTGGGTTCAACTAAACTTTACGAGCCAGCACAGCCAGCCAGCCGAGGAGGCGAACTAGGAGAAGAATCTGCCCTCCGTTCTTCTTACTTTCCCATGACCCCCGAACTTCCACCCCCCCTTTTTTACCACCCTCGCCACCTAGTGGCATAAATAAAATCATACAACTTGGTTCTTTCGCTCGCCTCCACGTTTATTTCCGCCTACTTGGGCGCCATTGCCATTGCCGTTGCCGATTGCTGTTGCAGCATCCCCTTCGCACGCCCCTGTATCAAAAAATAAACCCCCTTTTTTCGTTCCACTGCATCAACATTCTCTACCTTATTTTTCTTTTCATTGCACTTTTAAAAACTTTAAGATCTAAGTTCAATATTTGAAAGCCCAAGCTTTTATTTTTTGAAAATTGAAAATTGACCACTTGATTTTATTTTTAAATAAATTATTCTGTTTGGAAGGTATTATGAAATTATATATTATAAAACACCATAGCTAATGGTAAATTTAAAACCATAATTGACTTATAAATAATACAAAGGTAATTAAATAAATTGATTATATTATAGATCAGATCAGTATTAATAAATCTATAACAATAAATTTGATTTTATGAAATATTTCTATATAAATAAATAATGTTTTCAAAACAGGGCACGGTTTTTTAAAGTGTACTTCTCGAAGCCAAGCCAAAGTTGAAGTTTTATGGCTGAACGGAAGGAGTAGACTATGGGGCTGCATGCCGCAAATATGTTTTTGATTATTATGACTCTTCGAGATTATGCAATTTTATGAATATGAATGGTTTATGTGCAGGTATGGCGCGAAAAATGAATTGCATTTCCACAGCTCAGCTTAGTAGAGTTCGGTTCGGTTTTGGCTTCCTCCGGTTTGGCTGGGTTTGCTTTTTCTGCTCTGCCCTGGCCGATGATGATAACGATGTTTTGATGTTCCCATATATTCGAGGCAGAGTGAGTGGGATAAAAGGAATTTATAAAGTCGCTAGGACGGCTTCACTTCGTCGGTTGTTTGTGCCTTTAAGCAGATTTCGAATTTAAATCTAATTCTCCACTCTCGACACTGTCATCTGGCATGAGTGACGCATCCTCACTGAGTGACAGCTCCACACCAGGACACTAAAGGATATGGGGCCAGAAATGATGGGGGCGGCCATCCTGGTGGTGAGCAATAAAGTATGGGGTGAGTGGCTCTGATGGAGCTGGTATAATGTCAACGGCATGGCCATCGGGATCGGAATAGAGGAGAATGCGGATAATTGATTCGGTTAGGCAGAAGTCCAGATGAGCTACTTGTCCGAAAAGAGATTTCCAAATGGGATGACGTGTTCATTCTGCCAGGATTTTAAATTAATTATGAGTTCGGTATTAAAATTAGACTACGTTTAACAATGTCTAAAGAATTTCAGTATGTATATTTTTAAGAATTTAATATTATGAAACAAAGTGTTTTCGATTAATGCATACTTTAAGCATAACAAAAAGGTTTGAGATTCCTTTATATTTTTAAAAAACTCAAATTTAATTACCTTTTGAATAATTTTTTAATATAAAAATGTTTGTTTATTTTAAACATTTTTTAAACTCTATACAAACATTTAAGAACTTGGAAGAAAAGGCGCCAATATAGCATTTTTCGGGCCTTACCCACAAACTTGCACCCTTCCCTAAACACTTCAATCGGCCCTCTCCATTCTACCCATTTCACACACACGATATACAAACAAAACCAACCAGATGATAACAAAAACGAAGGCAAGAAAAAAGTGCTAGCAAAATGACTGCAATCTGTCGTCTCAACGCTGATGACATTTTGAGTGAATGAACCAACGAACGAGCCTACTCCACCCGCACCCTCAAACCGTCAAACCAACCCCCGCCCCTGGAAAAAATTCCCCACCTTCCCCCGGGCTGTCCTGTTTTTTAACAAATTGGTGTGATCCCAGAGTGACGCGTCATATTCGCAGACACTTTAGCAGGACCCCAGGATCAGGAGGAGAAAAGCAGGAGCACACTCGAAAAAATCATTGTGGTAGTTGTCATTTCTAATGTGACAGAAACATAGATGGGAAAACATCAGATATTTGAATATTCCAACGTTTTTTACTAAACAAACTTAATTTTTTCAAAATATTGAATCACTATTTTTATTTTTAATCCTATCTCTCTACTGTTTAAAGCTATAATTTCATTTAAAACATAAAAACTAAGATTCAATAAGCAAAACTATAATTTTTCCCAGTGAGTTTACTGAAGGGACGCCGACTGATAGAGCGACAGCAGAGAAATTGCAAACGAGTTGAGTCGTTGAGCCAAAAAACCAAAACATACGCAGCATTTATAAGGCAGCCAACAATGAATGCCCCTCCGGTCCCCTTTTCCCCGCCCCCCGAAAAGGGGCGTTAGAGGCTTCCGAGGGGGTGTGGCATATTGTTAACGCCCACTCAACTCTATGCCATTTTGTATTGATGGCCTGTCTGCCGCACAGCTTTTATATAAAGCCTCCCAGAGATTCCGCTTTCATGTGGGCAGGAGGAGGGTCGCAGCCTTTGGCATCGAATTTCGGTTTCAATTTTTTGTTTTTTCCCTGTTTTGGTTGGGGTAAACAAATCACTAAACAAAAAGCTCACAATGCAGTTAAAGGCAACGCCAGGGATAAAGAAAGTGGGAAAATTTAACTAAATGTTGGTATGGAAAATGTTTATAACCAAATACACTTTAAGGGTTTTATTTAAGTAGGGTTTAAAAAAAGACCAATGGACCAAGAAAAAAAATTTTTTTGTGAATGTCAAAAATTTGTGATAGTATGTTGAAAAGTATTGAACGTTAAATTTATGTGGATTTTGCATAATTAAATTATTATTATATTTAAGTTTTTTAAGGAATCTATTCCAACATTTATACAAATTTTTGCGCTATTAGTGTACCTTTATACTATAATTATTTCTAAAATAATGTTGTGACTAAATAATTAAAAGAATGTAAACATTTTAATTTCAATGTTCGTTATTTATAATAACTTTTTTATGATGAACTAATGTTTTGTTTTTTAAAAAATATATATTGTTTATATGGGTCTTCTGTGTAAGAAAAGTAAAATATTTATTAACTTAACCAATTAATGAGAAAATTATTAAGAAGTTGCTCTTTTCAATTGATTGCTTATATAGAATAAGTCAAAAAACAAAAGTGTATGTGAAAGGCTGCAAAAACAAGGCGTCTATTTCCATCATCAAAACACAGAAGCGAAATTGCTGTAAATTTAATCCTCTTGTATGTTTTTGTTTGTATTTGTGTGGGCCGTCTCGCTTTGTGGCTCTGACTCTTTCTACGGCTCACTTCCCGTCTCTTTCTGCCAGCCACTCCCCCTCTCTTTCACTCTTTGGCAGAACCGTCAATTTGCACGCGTAAAGTGCGCCATCTAGCGTCGTTTATGCGCACATTTGGCTCACATCAATTTGCGGTGCAGACATTAGCCTTTGCATTTTTTATTAAACGACACCGCGCGACATACCCGGCGTATGCGTAATGCGGTTACTCGCTGTGTTGACGCTACTGATGATTCTGATGATTTTGAGGTCGGGGGCCAAAGGGCACAATATTAATTGTCGCACATGCCTCTCATTCCCCGATGCTGTTTATACTTACGGCCGGAATATACATGAGTATTATGTACTTTTGTACGTTACAGTGGTTCCACTTAAATAACTTTGGATTTCTGTGCGTCATTCCCAGAGTAAACAACTTTGTATGACCTATTTTAGATGAATAAATATATAATTAATTGTATAGAAATAAAATATCTGGTGTTCAACGAAGTATACATTTTGAGATATCTTATACTTTATTTAGTTAAGGTAATGTGATAAGAAAGAATTTCTGAATTTAGCATATCGTTTAATATATGCTGATCTTTTAAGCAATATTACTACCCAATATTACCACAGCTAGGAAATATATTTTAGTTCTATCAACCTAATTTAAATTGTGTATAATTGTATTTTATCTTAGGATTTAATGATATAGAATTAGTAATTCGAAGCATTACCCTGTATTCCTTTTGACAGCTTCTCCGTTCAATCGATTCCAGGTAATCAACTATTTGCCATTTTAATTTGCTGCCCAGATGGTCTCGAATTTAAATTTCAGATTAATTACTGTATCTGCATCTGGAAGCTGCAGTCTGTGACAGACCACTGTGTCATCAGCATCTTTCTCGTTCGCATCTGTGATGCGTCTTTTTGTCTTTGATTAGCCGCAGACATCGCTGGGACTGAGACGGGGGCCTCAACATGAAGCCAGCTCATTGGAGAAATTACATTTACATATTAAAATATGCCAAATGCAAAAGCCATACACGAACAGAGGTCGACTTTGGGGCGGGGGCTTAAGGGGAATCACCGGCCAGGGACTTCGGATAGCCCTTGGTCAATTGCCCAGCCATGTGGTGGGTCCTTTGTTGTTGCACTTGCAGTTGTTTATGCATAGGCTATGTGCCACTATCTGCCGCTCTTATATGAACCGATCGTCCTTTACGAGGCGCCGGCAAAATGTCTAGTCATGCATCTGGCCAAAAGGAAAGGTAAACAGGCAGGGAGTTAGCAGTGCACTTTTAAGTGGTGGGATAGGAAAGTTAGCAGGAAGTGCATAATTAACATTTTGAGTAAGATTCAAAGGCCGAAGAGCTAAGAAAATTGTTTAAAAAATATTATTTAATTTAGATTTAGTACCTAAGTTAAACAAAATATATAACTTATATAAACTTATATTTATAAAAGGTTTTTAATAAAATACCAAATTTGATAAGCTCATTATAATGTACAATATAATAGAATTTTACTAAAAATGATTCTTAGGGTATTAACAATGAATTAAAGACATGTATTATAATTCTACAACAAATAAAAGTAACATTTTATAAAAAAAAACTTTGTTAATGGCACGTACTTAAATAAAAACAGTTTAAAAATCAAAATGGCACCAAAACTGCATTAATACAGAAGGAACTTTTTTAGATACCCAGTACTTTATTAACAAATTTTAGAGTAAAGATGCCTGAATTGCATACTTTTACATGTGGCAACAAACATGTTAACGTGTTCAATATACCCTATAATAAAAGCAATGGGTATAACTGACCAATCTTCCCTCGCTTATTTTGCATTTACCCTCATGTGCATTTTACCTATTTTGTTATTGCTGCCGACTATTGCGCATATTATGCAAAATTGTTTATGCAAATATTGCAAAAAAGAATTAATTTATTTGACTTGCATGCTAATTTACGAGCCAATAAATGCAGGCGATGCAGGGAGGTCCGCGCAGAAGGGTCTGCGGGGCCATTGTTAATTTATTGGTATTGCCCCCTGATTGCCGGTCAGTTTGCAGCCCCGTTTTTTGGACTGCCACCGGTATGTGTAGACACATTTTAAATTTAAGCCCGGCCAACCATACCAGAGGCACAACAAAAATATACTGTAGAAAATTATAACGCATTGGCCCCGAAAAATCAACAGCTGCCATCCCACAAAAACCAAACAAACCGCATGTCCATGGCCCCCCGAAAATCCACCCCCTCTGGGGAATTCTAACTGAGTTGGCTGACCGAAAGTCTAAACGGCATTGACCGCATAAGAGTTAGGAGGAATAAAAGGGGCGGAAGGGGTTACCAATTTAAAAATTTCCACAGCCGCCAAAAAATCAAAGTTGAGGAGCAGCCAAGCGTTTGGACTGCGTTCCGTAGGCGGTCAACCGATGGGCGGGGTTTTTGAGGCTGTGGCAAAAATCAACATCCAACCAGGTCCTTCCTCGCTGGCCATGAAATGTGGTTTTCGAACCGAACCACCATTTGAAATTAAAACGAGGTTTCCAACCGTAGTTTAACACTATAGAGGACATTGTTGAAAACTCCACTTGAAACGGGTTAATAAATCGGTTTTGGAAACTGTTGGGTTGGATTCACTTTGAAAAACTCAAGGCATGCAGGTGGTTTTAGACAATAGAATTTTAAATTGAACCGTTTTGCAAACTTTTATTTCCACTAATTGAGTTAAAAACTTTGATTAAGGGAGGACTCATATGATTTGAAAAAGCATTGAAAGTATTTAGTCTTTACTTAAATGTGAGAATTCAATGAAACTAATTTGATATTTTCAAGGTTATTAAGCCATAGTTAGAAATATATTTGTATATTACATTTTATATAATTTCTTAAGACATTTATTTTTATTTACGCTTTCAGTACTTCAGTACATACTTTAAAACTAGCTAATTTAAACAATATAAACATATATTACTAAAATTAGCTAAACTTCCATTGTGAAAGCAACAAATGACCATGGAATATTGGCCAATTTCCGGAATATCCAACGCAGGACCGCTTTAGAAATGAACCAAAACTTAATTACCGAAAATTTATATGTCCTAAACCCCTCTTGCGGTTATGGAAAACTGCTTCTTTTGCTGGCTGAAAATGTGCATGTGCCACGCCCCCCGACACCCGCCCACTTTCGCGGTTCTCTATTCAGCAAATTGTTTACAATTGTCAAACAGGCTGGCCACGGTTTTTGCGGTCAGCGCAGCTTTTAATAAGGTGAAAAATGGCGGGCACAAATGTCGTCGGGGTTCAAAGCGTGCCCTCTCTTTCACTCCACTCGCCTGCCTTCTCTTTCACTCACCATCTTTCGCGGGGTTTTTGTTTAATGCTGCATAATTTTAGGCGTTAAAAAAACAGCTGCAAAAGCAACAGCAGAAGCGGTAGCAACAACAGCAAAATGAAATTGCCGGTGTTTGTGCTTTCGTAACGCCCTCATCAAATATTCAAACGGTAGCCGGGTTGTCCCTTACAAACACGCACACACAAATACCCAAACACTGAGAGAAAATTCTGAAAACGTAAAAGAGCTGATTATGGATCGATTTTGAGGTGCCAAATAAATCGCTAGAGGTTTGAATTCACTTAAAAATACGCTTAAAAGTATCCTACAACATTTTTCAAATTCTGATAAGATTTAAAATTTTGTACAGCCTAGTTTTGGATTCCTGTGTAAGAAATTTTAAAACTTTAGTATTTTTTGACCTGCGCTCCTAACAATCCTTTATTGTAAACCACCTGATATTCCAAAAATATATCTATAGTATATTTAAAATATTTTTTTCTGTGCAACTCACACAACGAACGAATGGGCGGGTAAAAAAACGGCGTCAACAAAAGCCATCATAACAATTAATTTTGAAAACACGTGTAGATTGCTTTTTGCGGTTAGCAGCAGGACGTTCTCGGCCAAAAGGGGGAGTGGCCGAAAGGGGAGAACAAGCGGTCTAAAAATGCCAACGCGCAACATCTCGACCTCTCGCATGGGTGGGCAATCATAAAACACTTTAAGCGTGTTTTCCTGCTAGTTTATTAGTGTAGAGCCCCATTTCTGTCCAGCCAGACCGCCCCTCAATCCTCTTAATTCAATGTCAACGGAAGTGTCCACTTTTTGATGCTCTCCTTGCAGGAAAAGGATTTTCGGATTGTGGGTATAATCTTGAATGGAAATTTAATTCAGGGAAATGTTGTCAATCCCAAAGAAATCCTTCCGGCAATCTATCCCTAATCGTTTTATGGTAAGGTTGGCTACTTAAATATTGGTTAATTAGTCAACAATTATTCAGGATGGGAGGTAAAACATGTCCACTTATAGTTTTCTGAGAATAATTAAGAATGTGTATGATTATATACATAAATATTAGCCACAATTTTAATTCCTGGGCTTTAAGAAATTATGTCATTTATGCAACAAATTTTCAGCCTCGAAATTACCATTGCAGTTAATTAACTCGTTTAAAAGAATTATAACTAAATTAAATGTATAATAAAATAATAAATGAATAAGTAGAATCATTTAATCTTTTTATTTTTAAGCACATATTTGGTTAGTTGTTTTTTTTTAGTTTTATATTTATAAGTAATAAATGTGCAAAAATAATATTATTTAAAATAATTTAGAAAGAATTTTAATAAATCAAATTTATTGATATATAGAGTATTTTATGTTTATATTTTATATTTTTTCAACTGGTATCATTAAAATACCCAGCTCGGACCGCCCGTGGCTGGTCGTCTGCGATTTCTGTTGGCTAGGAAAATGCTCCAATGGGTTTTCCCTCTCTGCCTTTGACGTCTGGTCATGGCATCGATGACTCCTACTTTCAAATTTATTATAATTTCCCCTTGGGACCCGCTGCTTTTTCTATGTTTGCTAAATAATTAATTCGTGTTGTTCTTTCTGCACATTCGCTCGACTTGGGCTAAATAATTTTTCGGCACATATTATGGCCTATTGAAATAATTTGCATAACATGGCCAAAGGCTATGGAATGGACAAACAGCATATGTCGGCAGACGGACGGACGGAGGCGGACCAGACGTCCCAAAAGGGGCCAGAAATGCCAGACAGACGCTGTGGTCCTCCGGTTCTCTGGTTCTCCAGCTGCTTGAGGCATTCCGGCGGAGGCCACAAAGTCAACGGCTACGTATAATTTATATGCAAATACACACGGTCCAAGTCCGAACACACAAGCCAGGATACACACATAAACAAAACAAGGGAGAAGTGTACATAGGTGGCTCAAACAAAATATACCCTACAAACAATGCTACATATCGTTGAAAACGATAAAATCGCACATCCTAATGGTTCGGGTTTATAAGGGTGAAAAGATCATTAAAAAATGAATGCCCAAAAGGAGAAGTTTTTAATTAATGCGAATCATTTTATTCAGTTCCTATATATTTTAATGAAATTGAAGTAAAATGTTAAATTGGCTCATCTTGATCACTTTTCTTTTTTAAGTTTAACTTTATTTTACATATTTATATATTTGTTTCAATATTATGCACCAATTAACTTAATTTTTTTAGAAACTACCTAAAAAAATCTATTAACCTTCAAATTTATATCACCTTGTTTAATTACAGGATACAAAAAGGCGCTGGGAAGGAGTTGAGGAATAAGAAGGAGTCGCCCAACTATGACTCCGAATGTCTATTAAAATTTATTCGAGCGTAAGTACTGGCAAGCGAGAACTGAAAGCTGAAATCATGTTGAGCTCACTCTCACAGAAATGGAAAATATATGCAAAAACAGGTGGAAAAGGGTGAAAAGGGTCTGGGGAATCAACTAAATGCTAAATAATCAAATGTACGCAGGTAGGTACACGCAGTAAAAGAAGGTCGACAACAAGCCAAAGGAATATGAATGCCGCAAACGGGAGGTGGTTGTAAACTTATAATTGGGATTCAAATAAAATTCATATTCATTTCTATTTAATAAGTAATGAGAAATCACAACTAATTTTAAATTAAAGATCAATTCTATGTTTATTCAAGTGTATTGTACAAATAAGGCTTGAAGTTTTAAAGTTGTTATGAAAGGAAAACATGTCTTAGAGCTGAATAACTTTAAAGAAATCTGAGAGGATTATTAAGAAGTGTTGAATACTTAACCCTTCATCCCTTCAAACTCTTTGATTAACCCTCTTAACAGCAGAAGGCAACCACAACAAAGTGTTGTTGCTTTCCGGCCAAGGAGAGTTAGGTGCTAAACAGGGCATGGCGAGGCTCAGTTGAGAACAGTTCAGTTCAGCTTCTTCATGGCTTAGAAGCTACTGCCACAGCATGCTAACTAGAACACTGAGAAGAAATGCGTTTAATATGACATTGGTGAATATCTAGCCTATATCATTATAATATCTCTAATATTTTGAAAATGTTCACCTTTATTTAAAGTGGTCAAAGTAAAGGACGAATATAATCACATCCTTTCATATAATATTAGAATTGTGGACAAAACTTGTTAGCGCTGAGAACTAAAAACATTAGATTAGGAACACCCCGTGATATACCTTCCAGCATACTGCCAAGACAAATAAAAGATCATTTCTAATTTCTCCAAGTACTTCCCAGCAAGTTTTTATCACCGTGCAGGTAACTGCTCTACCAACTGCATATATATACATGAACATCTCCATGATTCTGTTCGCTTGTCAGGGGAGGAACAAAAGCTGGACAGCCATGGATGGCTGGGGATACAACTTTGTAAGTAGTTTAATTAAATTAATAAAACTTAAAGCTCGGAAAGAGAGGGCATCGCGTTGTGCTGGCAAACCTCTGACAGGCTGAAGTCGGGCGTGGATGAGGCGAGTCCTTCAAAAGTCGCGCAGGACACTCGCATAAAAGTTGACTTTGGCTTTGGATTGGGCTGGAAGAGTGAAGTGACGGAATCCCAGGCAGAGGACAGCTAAAGACGGCAAACAAATGCAAGAAATGACGGGTAAAGTGCTCGTTGCGTATTTTAATTTGGTTTAAAAACATTGTTTCGCACAAATCCCTCAAGTGTACGTCATTCCACCTCTGACGTCACGTCACATCGTCGAGTAACTTTTCATTCTGTCTCCCTTGCTCTCACTCAGGGTGCCTGTTTTTATACTCTTTCAGGGGGTACTAAGATTTTTATAAAAATTCTTGATAAATACCTTTGGTTTTCGCGAATAAAAAAATTTTACTTTGGTTTTAAACACTTTTTTAAGTCCAAATATCTCCTGGATTAGTTCCTCAACAGGAGGATTTGTTCACTTCACAATTTTTGGCACATATTTAACGTTTTTAAAAAAAATGTATTGTTGTCTTCCGAATCTTTTCCTTTTATAATTCAAATAAATATTCAATAAACCCTGTAAAGGCAATCTTAACTTTTCAAGATTTTTTGTATTTGACAATAACTGCAAAAAGAGGATATTGGAGCATTATTTAGTTCAAAAAATGGGTTGTAAACTCCATAACCACACCTTTTTTTGGGCTTATACGGTTAATTAAAAATTTGCTCTTTATAAGGTAGGATAAGCTTCGTTATACGATTTTACTCCCGGCTTCCTGTTCCTTCTCTGTTTGTCTTTTTGTGTGTGTATTGTGACAGCAGCGTAAAAACCGCGTTGACAGCCCGGCAAGGGAAATGGGAATTGGGCGTGGGGAAATCTAGGGGAGGGGGTCGGAAAATTCAGCAGGGGCTGAGTGCAGCACCAACTGCAAATGTAAGAAATGTAAATTGTGCAGCTTTTGGCGTGCACTTTACTCGTTCTTGTTGCATTCACGTGCAAAAATGTTCATGAGCTCGAACAAACCCCCGAGCAGAAGACGGCAACCAGGGGGTTAAAATCGGGGTGGCTGGATTTTAGCTGCTGCTTCATAATGAACTCAAAAACCAACTCATAATTAAACGGGGAGTTATGCGACATGGACCAACGGTCGATGCGGGGGGTCATGGGTCATGGCGAGAGAGCATTTTTCTAGCTCTCGGCCAGTTGGATTGCAACCGAAAAGTCTCGTAAATACTAGAGATACGACAAAAGCAGGAAAATGGGAAATGATGTGTTTAGTTTATTCAACCACAGAGAAGATTGACTGGAACAGTCCCCAAAGCAATATGTTTTGGGCTGGGAGTATCTAAAATGATGGTCCAGAGAGCTGCAACTAATTGTTGGTCGTAAAGACTTAATTTCACAAGTGGTTCACAGCGATCT
The DNA here is from genome assembly GCF_043229965.1 of Drosophila suzukii. Taxonomy (NCBI): domain Eukaryota; kingdom Metazoa; phylum Arthropoda; class Insecta; order Diptera; family Drosophilidae; genus Drosophila; species Drosophila suzukii. The sequence continues at coordinate 22,251,069 of NC_092082.1, read as the reverse complement.
CTGGTGTTCTATATTGAAAGAGAAACTAGATACATTCTGATTTGTATTAATTTTATATTTTGTAACACAAACGAAAGATAAATACAATTTCCAAGTTTCAACATTTAAACTTTGCCTAAATTCTTTAGCTTCTAAATGTCTTTCCGTTTTAATAAACAGAATATATAAAATTCTAAGAAATCCCATCCAAATAATAATGTATGTAGATTCCTCGAATGCCAATTTTCATCATCTTAACTTTTAGTAAGTATATGGCGCTGGCGGAATTTATGCCAATTTAGTCCATTATATTTGGCCATCTAGCAAATCCTTAACCAACACAGCCACTGGCACTTCACCAAAAAATCCAGTAAACCGGCAAGCGCCTAACAAGCGAATCCACTTAAGTTACCAAGGCCAATCCCCCAGAATTCGAATTCGCGATGAGCGCTCTCCTCAAATAAGCATTTTGCACAGCACAACAGTGCGGGTAAAAAAGTGGCAATGGAAAACTCTGAGGGAACACAAAAGCTTTTCTCTCACTTTTTTCCTTATTTTTTTATTATGTGTCCGACCTCATTTCACGGCAAAAGGCGCCAAGAAGAACTTTCACCATGCCACAAAACGCAACTCATTAAAAAGATCACCGCACCGGGCGGGCAACCAACGCAACCGACGGAAACGGCAAAGGACCTGCAGAGAAAGGACGATGACGCCGCCTCCGAACAATCGAACAATATCAACGCCCCACTGCAATCCTTAGCTCGAAAACAGAGGGAATAACAGATGACTCCTGGGGAAGCCTTAATACTCTCTGTTAATGGCAGGATTAAATAGGATGTATTTGAACATGCATTAATGACTTCCTCAGAAGAAGAACTGGAGTTGATAAAAAAGACCTGATATTTTAAAGATCTAAAGAATTTCTACATTTAGCAGTATAATCATTTCTATGTATTTTATTAACGATCTAATATTATGCAAGAGATTGATAGTCCGATTATATTAGATTAGTATGCTTTGGTAACTAAGTACTCCCCACACTATTTTTAATATTTTTAAATATTCTAAATAATACGAATATTTATAACAACGTGTTTATATTGTTATCTAAAAATGTTTATTGTTACAATTTCAAATAAAAAGCTTTTTATTTATTTTGAAATAGATTGTTAAATTTATTAAATTATACAATGAAAATCATAAGGTATTTTGTTCTTCTAATTGTAAGCTTGGTAAATTCAAAATAGTTGACAAAGGAACCAGGAATACTTCATAAATAATTTCTTAAAATCAATATAATACTATTAATGAATCCTCATCGAAATGCTAAAATACATCAGGGATCGCCAACTTCCCGTCCTAATATCTAGGGTATTCAAAACTGGCACAAAGTTGCGGACAAAAGACCGCAAGCCAGAGGGGGGCAACTGCAAAACAGGACACACTGCCACCCACAAAAAAAAAAATTAGGGCACTTACGCGTGTTGGCGTAAAAAAGCAGCAAACTTTCCTTGAATCCCGAATCCCCAGCCCCTCCCAGCACTTTTGGCTCTTGAACAAGGCAAGTTTTAAGCAAATGTCAGCCAGCCCGATGATGACCCTACTTTTTTGAAAATGTGTCAGAGCTACAAGTGAAGAGCAACTGTTGCAAAAGGCCCCACGCCGATGTGGGCGGTGGGTGGTGGGTGGATTTCGGGGGGTGGTGGGTTCGAGTGGGTGGGGCCATCCGTCTGGTTGTTGCTGTTGCATAAATATTCAAAGCTTTTACATGACTGCAGGCTGGCTAAAAATGTGCAACAGCGAAAAACGAGGAGGTGGTGGGGCGGTTCGGGTGGTTGGGAGGTTGGGAAGTGGGTGGCTTGGAGGTCGGCGGTGATGAGTGGGTTTAGTGGCGAGGTTGGATGATGACGATGATGACTGCATAGCCAACTCTGGCCCCGCAAAAGGCTACTTGTTGAGTGGGTTGCTTTGAAAATATAGTATTTTAACTAATTGGAATTGATATTGAGTTGCTAAAAAATGAGCCAAAGCAGAGCTTATGCAAACACAAAATATGTTGTTGCAACCTTTTTAAGCTGACCTGGAATTTACATGGAAAGTATAATGCAAATATTTTTGCTAATTATAAAAATTGGGTCGTCAAAAAGAGGTTAACAAATATTTAATCTCTAAGTTTGAGGCTCTGAAAGCTTCAAAATAAATGATATTGTAGTTTTTAAAAAGGGGTTCTATTAATAATTTTTTAAATTACTATTCGAAATTCTGTTGCTTAAAAATCATTAATGAGGAATAATGCTTTTAGTTTTCAAATATATCCAACTTTGTTTTTATAAATTACCAAACCTTTTTTCCGTTAGGTCACTATAATTGTTTTTGATGCAACCCTCGCAAAGCCCTGGCGGAAAATTGTGTTCCTGTGTACGCATTCTAGCAATATAAAAACGCAACAGCGACGGCAACTACAACTACTATGCAACTGCAACAACGGTGGCCAACAGAGAGAGAGGGCACTAAAAACAGGCTGCGGCGGCAAAGGACAAACGACAGCGGGACAGGACGACAGACAGGACTCGCAGGACTGACAGCCTTTGCCGTCTGTCCGCTCTGTCAGGAGCAACTGTCAACGAGCTGGCAACCACTTAAAGCCTTCAAAATGGCGCAAGTTTAAATTAAAATTTTTTGAAGTACACAACGCCGACACCCAGCAGCAACCGAGTGGCAGCAGCAACAGCAACAGCACAGCAGCAACATCACAACGGCAGCAGCAACACATCACAGCAGAAACAACAAGGCTTCGGTAGCGGCTTTTTTGGATACAAGGCAAAACTTTCGTGTAATTTCGCGTTGCCAAGTGCACTTAGCGGAAAATCACCTTTGGATACAGGCTAATTTAATGGTAATAAAAATATAAATTAAATTGTCCATACTTACAGACAGAAGTCCTAACAAATTCCTAAAGAAACTAAAGTATTCAATTGTTGATATCTTCGGATAAATTGGAAATCTTATATTTTCATGTTTACTTACTCAATTACATTTTGGAATTCTCTGTTTTTTGTAAGTGTGGCTGACAAAATGCGGTGGTTGGGGGATTTGGGCGCAGATCTGCCGCAAGTGCATTTGTGAAAAACTTTAACGATTTAGGCTCAACATGTTGGCAAAGCAGCAGCAACAACCAGCGCAATTGTTTCAGCCTGCAACACATTTTATGATGGTTTTTTGCTGCTGTCCTTGGACGGCACTTTTAGTGCCACATTGCTGCGAACCGCATTGACAAAAAGTTTACATCTTTCGCCAGAATCGCGACCCGCACAAGAAGCGAATGTGATCTATGCTTTTCTGCCCCCACTCCCTTCACGCCGCCCCCTCAACATTTTTTCCAAGGACGGGGAGCTAAAAACAAACTGGAAAATTTCAAATTCAAGCCGCAGCCGCAGAAAACAGGCTGCACATGCGTTCCCCAAGCTCCCCATCTTGGATGGCAACTTTCCCATTGCAGCACGCAAAAGTTTGTCTTTTGTGCCGGGGATGATGGGAGCACTCGGGAAAAATATCGAATGAAATCCGGATGTAACTTAAATCATTCCATAAATAAAATAAATAATTGAAATAATCTATTAGGTTGTATAGCTCTTTCAACGACTACTAGAATTGGATCACGAATTATTCGAATTATTTGAAGGCTTAAAGTAAAAGGGTTTACTTACTAATGATAATATGTTATAACTCATTATTTGTTGTGCATTTCCTGATAATTTTATGAATATAAGGCACAACAAGCTCCCGCTTTCTTTCAGTGATTCATTGAGCCATAAGGGTACGGGCTGTATGTGCGAGGTGGAGGTCTCAGGTCTTTATGCCACCGCAAGTTTTTACTACACTTTCTGAACTAACCCGAAAGACCCCAAAATGATGAAGGGAGCGAGCGGGTGGGGCGGTGAAATAGGTTGCAGCAGCGGCTAAGGATAAGTAACAACAACAAGGCGGTCAATTCAAATTTTCCCTCACTGCTCTTCCCACTCAGCCATCTTTCTCCGCCACAGTTCGACCCCTTTCTCCACTTTCTTCGCCGCTCTCTCGCTTTCCAGCTGACACACTCGGGGGCTTTTGTGGCAAAGATTTTCGTGCCGGCAAACTCGCAACTGTCGGAGGAATCACAGTTTATGAATTTACTGGCCACATGGCTAAGCACAAAGCACATAGCAGCCAAAATGCAGCAGCGTCAGAGCCTAAATTGCAAAATGAGTTTTAAGGCCCCAAAACAGGCACTGCAAATATGTATGTTCAGAGGGCAAAAAAGCCAAAACTGTGTTAAGTAAAAGCGCAAAACAAGAGTGGGTCTTACTTGCCATATAACTCATAGAGTAAAGCCTAATTTTGTGTGAACCCTTAATGTATATCTTTGTTAACTTGAAAAAGGGTTTAAAATGTAAGACTGAAAAAAATGTATCTTTTATTTTAGATGAGCTTCAGGGTTGGTAAAACAAGTTTTTGAAATGTTATTTTGCAAATTCGTAACCAAACGAAAAACTACCAAAACCATTGAAGGTATTAAATTACATTGTATCTTTCAGGGAACGACCATACTTTGCTCGCTACAACTCGTTGCCCTCATTAAAAGCTTACAGATTGAAGAAATATTGAGTCCCAACAATAGCTCCGTGGCATCCAAATTTACTTTACAAGGTTAAATATTTAACATGTGGACTAGGGCCGAACAATCGGCTGGCTAGCCGCATGTATGGCCAACAACCTCGATGGACAATATCGAGATGTGTGTGTGGATGGCAAACTTCAATCGTCGAGTTCAAGGCAAACATTCGAAAGACACATATCAAACTAACATAATGCGTGGAGCGACGAGTCTCTCATTGTTCCACCGCCATTCTGAGGGCACTCCTCATCGTGGACCATCATCATCGTTGTCATCATCCTGATTATTCCCAGAATCTCTGAATCTCTGGAAACTCGCCCTGGCAGGCGGGTAAACAGAGGCCGAGCTGCTGGCACTGATAGGCACACATGCTGGCATACAAGGTACACAGAAAATTTGTTTTAGAGACACAACTCTCCAAAGCAGAAAGCCAAGGCATTAGCGTCCATCTCCAACGACCGCCACTCACCCCAGTTTAAAGTCCTTCATCGCAAAACTTTACCAACTTTTCCAGGGGGCGTAAAGATAGAGAGCCCTAAAAAAGGTAACAAGCACAGCAGAAAACAGACCTGAGCCCCAAGAGATCTCGTCTTTTTCTCCATTTCTCCGGAAGTCGGGACGAAAGTCTCGACCGAAGAGCAGTTGAGAAATTTGCAACACCTGGCAAAAGTTTTTAATTATATTATGGTACAAACTATACATAGGAAGGGACATTTTTGGCATCACAGCTGTCAGCTTACACGGGCAGAAAAATATTAACTGGGGGCCAAGAAAAACAAAGCCTTATATGTTCAATACAAAGAATTCAAGGAATTCTAAGGTTTGGGATACTATAATAAAGTGGATTTGTTTTCCGAATAATTAACTAGAAATAATATTTCATAATAATAAATGAACAAACTTTAATAATCAAGTTGAAGAGGCTATTTGAAAGATTGATCAAAAATAAAAGTCCCATTTTAAGGAGAATTAATTATTAATTAGAAAATATTGTTTTATCCCAAATGGTCCATTTTACAAAATGCTATTTTATATATACACGGCCTAATAACTTTTTACATCTTATTTAGACGTCACTTAAAGATCTATAATTTATAAGATAGTTATATGCATTAAATCTTTTCTCTCTATGTAAGTTTGCCTGCAAAAAAAAGGGGCGCAGAGACTGGGCGTGGCCCTGTTGTCTCAGGCAAATTAATTGACACGAATTGATGGGTTTCAATGTCAAAAAGTCCAGAACAGCAGGGCGAGCGGGTGGGAGAGCACACTTTTTTGATAACTTTTACCTACAATTTGACAGGACGAGCAGACAACGCTGCGTATACGCTATGTAAAGGCTAGACCAATTTGAACACGACGCCTTTAATTGGCGTAATTTTGTCATCGATTTAATTAAATGCCCGTCCAATGATCTACCGGCCATCGAGCCACCAGCCACCCAGCCACCCACCGAAACCACCCACACCGGAAGCATCAACAAACGGAAGTCGAAAAGAAGAGGAAGCGAAAGGGAAGTGGGTGTGCGACGGCTCGAGGCGAGAAGTTTGTTTGCAAAGAACTCTTGTGGTTTCCATTGCCTGTTGTTAAACAATTGATTTCTCAATAAATCGTGCATTGCACTGCAGTCTCCTGCGAGAAGTAGACCGAAAGGGCTCGATTGATTGAGAGGTTGGCGATTGCTGGGCTGGGAAGTTGGGAAGCTCCATCAAGCAAAAACAATTAATTACAAATAGCATGTTGACTCGCAAACAAAAAAGGAGTAGATTATTTGCCAGGGAGCGGAAATGGGGACAAGAATGGGTAATATCTGAACCAAGAACAGTGGGGCGAAGGTAGCACTCGAAGAAATATTATCAGATCTCTAAATATTTTCTAAAGATCATCTTTATTGGCCATAACACATTTATTTTATGTGTTTGTAATCTTTAGATTGTAGATAATAAATTTAAGTAGTGTCCAAAATTTTCTTTATTTTTAGGGTATGTGTCACACATTCACATTTCTTTGGCTCTTATTTGACTATATATTTTTTCTGCCTTCGAATATATGATTTTGCCCATGTCCTTTGTGCTCTAAAAGTAATATAAGACCAAATGAAAACAAATCTTTTCTTTTGCTTTAAGCAATTCTGTGAGCACATACATACTCACCTTGAAAGTTCATTCATTTCAATTGAGTTCGCCGAAGTTCACGTCCCACATCGATCAATTAATCGGACACAGTATCCGTGACCTTTGGGCCACTGTCCGGTGGGAAGGTAAGGTCTGCTTCTGAAACTGGCGACAATGTCGAAGGCAGTTGAAACAAAAGTCTAAACAAACTGCACCAGGAGGCACGTAGCCAGGACAGCCAGCCTTCGATGGGATGACTGACTAAGTGACTGAAATGACTGGCAGACAGGACAAAGTCAAGCTGGCCGAAGGAGGGGGATGAGCTGCCGACTCCTGGCTAGACAATAAACAATTTCGAATCCTTTTAATGCCAATAATGATAAACAAATTCAGCAGAGGCTGAAGTGGGTGCGCTTATGCGTTCCTTCGACGTGAAAGGCAAACAAAAACAGAAGCTGAATCAGACGCAAAGCCACACAGGAAAAAACGACCAGGAATGAAGCACATGTGACTTTAATCAATTTGGTAAATATATTCGGTGGATAACTAAATTTTACATTGTATATAGTTTTGAAAAAGAAAAAAATTTGATATAATTCATTTGTTTCCTTCTTTTGTGTCATATTTTTGTATATAGTTTTTGTTCTGTGCAGGACCAAAAGCAGCCGAAATGCAAACGGACTAAATGAACGAATCGAGTGAAGTAGTCGAGTGTTTGAGTAACTGCTGCGGGGAGAACGAAAGGAACACAATGCATCAATATAACACAAAAGTCCTTCAAACAGATTGCTTCGCGCTGGGTGGAGTCCGTCTCATCAACTTAATTTAATCAGACACTCGGTATACGAAAAATGCAGCACAGAGGAGCAACTCCTTCCACGGGAACATCCACCCTATATGCCTACGCATGGACCCACAAAGCTCAGCAGACTGGAGCGGATGGGATGACGAGTGCACTACACAGAGAAAAAAACATGCCAATATTAGTAGCAATTTAAATAAGTTCTAACAAAAATTATGCTAAATACTCTTTGAAATACTGCGAAAAAAATAATAGTTAACAGTAATAGTTAATAGTTTTAAACCACCTGACTGATCGGCATTTTGATTCTCAGTGTATAACTGCAGATTGAATGATATAGGGGTAAACTAGTGGCGCAAGGGCTGGATCATTCTTGTCCCCTTCGCTATTTCCTTTTTGGTACCCTAAAAAAGGGGAGTACCTACAATATATAAAGTCGTATATTAATATACATTTTAATGAGGTTAAAATTTCGAATTAATTATTTAATGATGCGTTTTAATATTCACATAACTTTTATTTCGTAAAACTTTAACTTAGTTTTTTAAGATCAAAAAATTTTTTTTCGAAAATCTTTAATATACTAGTTTTTTAGGATTTCAGGATTCAAAAACTAGTTCTTCTTTAAAAAGGCTGTATAATTTTCATTACACAACTAAAAGCTTTCACGTAAGATCACAGTTTTCAATAAAGGGTATTCTTGCTCCGTTGCTCACAACCGGTTAATCTGGCTTTCTTGGTGCCGACTCGTTCCTCTCGTCAAGAATTCCAGCAATTTTCCAATTGAAATCATTAAACAATTTGCATTCCACTTGAAAATTGCGTTAAAATAACAACAGTTTACAGCAGGACACGCCGGATAGAGAGTGGCCCAGCTCAGTGTCCCATCTCGCCGTCCGAAAAGGCAGACAGTCGGCCAGTGAGCCGGTCAGAAAATGGCCAGGACAATACAATGCGTAGCACATTTCAATTACTGGCAAAAAAATGTTTGGACTGCGCCTTTGTTGGCCGCAAATTGAGCGACCAGTCCAGACTTTGAAGCAACAAAATTTAATTACGTGGGGCCAGCAGAACGGCTGGAACAATAAGGGAAAAATTTGTTTACTCTTGAATGCAGCAAATGCGAAATATTGTGCAAATAATGTGTAGACTAGTGGCATGGGGAATTCGCTTATTAAAAATGCAAAAATCTCGTGATTGTTGTTTCAATTACAAAAGATCACGGCTGAGGGAGGGAAACTTCAAAAGAGGCAGCGCAAGAATTGGCCCTTTGTTATGAAACGGCAGAATATTAATAAGCATTGATGGCATTGAAAGTGAACAAGGAAAATCCATCTTGAAGTTGTACAAAAGCCTGTTTGTTTAATTAAAAGTACTTACAAATTTAACTTAATTTAATGATTTGTTATTATAGCCTTTTCTAGGCGACAACTATGATCTAACAGTGTATAATTTTAATTCCGTCCACTAATTGATTGCCCTCCAATCCATTTGGCACTCAACTGTAATACCCCCTATATAATGCATAAGCCGGCCAGCAGATCTTCCTGTGAAAAAGCTCAGAGCTCATTCTATCATCGAAATTAATCAACATCGACGGAGCCCCAAATCCTTGTCCCCGAACACAATTGCATTTGGGCAAGACCACTTACTGGATAAGATATTATTAGTGTACCTGAAGCAACAGAGGCATCTGTGGCATCAGCAGCTCAGACTCTTTGACTGTCAAACTATGCATAACTAAGCTGGATTTTGGGGCGGTGCAGGGCAGATCGGGGTCACCCACTCGGCCTACCACCCAGCAAACAAGTCCTGCCACCCACACAATCAGGCGGCACTTCGGTTCTCTGTGCATTTCCAATCGAACTGCTCTGCAATTCATCAACTGTCAAATCCCATTTAATTTTGGATTATAGCAAATAATTATTGGGACTGTTACACGGTAAACGTTTTAGTAATTCTATATTTTCATCCTCCATTTTTGAACTATACTAATTTAAATATTCATAATACCTAAGATCACCTTGGAAAAACTTTATGTTCAGCACATTTCCATATTTAACATTTGAATTTCGCATATTTCTTTAAACTAAAAAAGAGGGTTGATAAACTTAAAAAAAATGTTACTTATTAGCACAAACTTTAATGTTTATAATGCACTCCGAAAACAGTGTCATTTGCTTAAGAAAAAAATATTATATTATAGTTAACGTGATTAAGGTAATATAAATTAATATGTAAAATTCCAGATTTTACATGTATAGTTATTTTTGTAAATATATTTGTATTTTTTTTAAAGTGAAATATGTTAAATTTATAGATGGCCGTAGAGCTTGCTTAGTTTTTGTCAGTGTACCCACATACAGGCCCTCGATGTGGACAGGCCAGGTGAGGTGGTTCTTGGCCCAACGGGCACTTATCTCCCATGGCAATAATAACAACAACGGACGAGACCAGCAGCTAAAGCACTCAAAAGCCACTTGGCTTGACCAATAGATAAGGGGAGGTAGTGGATGTAATAGTCCCCCGATTCTCCACCCCCACCCCAACTATCCATCATCCATTATCCATCCCCAAATGGCAGTCAAGGTTGCAATTGTTGTCTGCCTGGACGTCTTTCAAAGAAAGCCAACTGATCCACCCGAACAATGGGATATTAAACAATTGGATGCATCAGAATTTGGGCATGTACCGATAGCAATGGGTGTAACTAAATTCCGATGTAAACGTTTATGCTGTTTTGACTTTAAAAGCACTCCTTCACTAGTCAAGTTCTATTTAAAATATATATTATAAATGGAGAAATAATTGAAAATGATTTAGACCACAAAAATGAAGTTAAACTTTATAACTTATAAGCTTAATCCAAAAGAAACAACCCGTTTCAAAAGGAAATTATGTGGCAGAAATTATATATGTCCCATTCATAAAAGCCCCTTTAGTACCGCTTTCAAAGTTACCCCTAGATTGGAGTAATGTCACATCCTTGACAGGACTTTTTACCTGCTGCTCCACTGTTCCAGAGCCTCGGGAGACAACAATGTACCAATTTGTTGGGCGCACTGAGGCTCGAAAGGAGTGGTTTGGCATGGGTATGGTATGGTATCCTCCAGCTTTCTGTTCCGAATTGTGCTGAGTGCAGCGAATATGCCAAAAGCAGAAAGCTGCATCATCGGACCGGCTCTGCCAACCGACCAACCGACCAGCAAACAAACAAACAAACAAACTTTTGTCCAGGCGATTGAAAATTGCTGTGGCATGCTAACAAAACACTTGGCCAGGACAGCCCTGTTTTGGCCGCTTTCGGCCAGCATTTGCAGCACCTGCCCATTCCGGGCCTGGAAAAGCCCACTGTCCGTCTAGATTTATTTACATTTGAATTTTTGAACAAGTTGATGAAATTCCCCGCTCGCAGCCGGACAAACTATGGGCCGTCTGGGCATCTGGTTCAGATCCTAGGTGGCCCGAAAAATCAACAACCAAGCATCAATAAAGGTGGCGAATTGCTTTTGTGGCGGCCTTTTGTGTGCATATAATTAAAAATGCTGCAAAAACTACCTCGAAAGGTAAACAAAGTGGGAGAGAGATGGCAAAAGATAGAGATGGCATCAGTGGAAAGAGAGGGGTAGATATGGATAGATATACACGGCAGTTCGGGGGAGGTTGTGCAAACAGACAAAGCGAGCAAATGCAGACGGGTTTTTGCAGTTTTTGCCAAGTGCTTGCTCAAAAAATTTGTTTGGCCATTAGAAATATTCATGGCTGAAAATTATTCAATTAAAGTTCTCGCCAACACAGACACTGCAAGTTAAACACAGACAGTCAAATACATAATGAGCAGTCAGGCGGTTGGTGCACGCACATTAATACACACGGAAATACCACACGCAGATATTACACAAAGAAAAAGTAATAAATAATTAGAAGAAGAGCAATTGTTTGTTTTTAATGTATTCCATGAAAGTATTTATTAACAAGGAATTAATCAAAAGCGCATGTCAACAAGAAATGATTAAAGAACTCTTAATTATACATTTTTTCCTAAACCAAAATAATAAAGTAAGTTAAATCTTTTTTGTTGTGAAAACCTAACCAATGGATGACCACTTTAGAAACACATTTTTTGCAGTGCACACATGCGTGGGAAACCGGATATCCGGGCATGTGCGCGTCGAAAGCTTTGCGAACGCAAACGGCCTGGCAAAATTAACAGCAAATGCGCTTTAAATAGCAACAGCCAAACAATGGCAGCTGCCTCCATCTCATCGCGCCCCGTCTCTTTCTCATCCGCCGTCTCGCTCTATTGACCCAGTCAGCCTTTCTGCAGTTAGATAGTGAACAGTATACAGTGGGAGTGCCACCATAAATTTAGTGTAGTCAAAGCTAAAAATTAAATATATATATCAGGAAATACAGAAATTAGGTGGTTTAAATTTTATCGCGAAGGGAGAAAGGTATAATAATAACTTTAATACAAAAAATTTAATTTGTATAAAATCATAGTTCTAAATCATGAAAATATGATATGATATGATCATAGAATTAAAGATAGATATTCTAACAACGTTTTGTGTTTTGGTGGTTCCTGTTTTTATAGTGGACGTTCCTTATCATTTATAGATAAGGCTATTTGGAGATATTACTTATAAGGCCTACTGTGCGGGGCGTCAAACGGAACTTCGGTTAGAGCGGACATGGAAATGCGAACGAGGGGCTGGAAAGGGGAATGAGGGGCATTGGACCACAGGACGAGGCCCAAACCAGCAAAAGGAAACTGTAACAGATTAAACTTGGCACTTGGAAAACTGGCATCCACTGATGATGGGTGGGATTTGGTATATAGTGGTACATAGAATGGAAAGGGAACAATAGAAAAGGCTGGGGTTACGATGGCGGGGTCAGTGGCAGTACAAAGTCTGGTATACAAGCCAAGCTGATGCCTGCCAACAAATTTGTTGCCACTTCAACAACGCATTCTTAATGTTTCCCACCTAAAAAAAATTATATATTTCAGGGCTATTATTTAGTATACTTTTTTATATGATTTGCACAGTAATTAATTTGTTTAAATATAGTTAAAATGTTTTGTGTCTAGCTGAGGACTGGACTTTTAGTAAACATAAAAAGCAAACTATTAGTTTTTTATTAACTAGCCCCTTTTTTAGATTATGAAAAATGTCGCTCTCAAACATTTTTGAGGTTTATCAGGTGTAAAAAAGGAATTTGGTTGTCTAAATATTTCGTTTGACATATTTGCTCGAATAAAATTGCAAAATGGATTTTAGCTGGCCATTAATTAAGTGAAAATGTGAAATGCATGCAGTGCGATGGCTGCAATAAATTAAGTCTAAATTATGTAATGTCAAATGTGGTTTGTTTTTGCTTTGAGATCTTTTTTGGTTACTAGTGATATATTAAAGTACTCAAATAAAACAAGATAACTTTTGATTAGGTACTTAATTAAGTAATTGTTAGAACTTTTCACTCACTTCCGCATTGGTTTGTTTTACTGCCGGCTCTTTATTGAATATTTATAAAGTTGGTCCATGACTTTTCCGTTTTATTAAGTCATCCAAGTTATTTGGCCCTGGGCAACACAGTGACTGCTCTTGAATATTACTTATAAGCCGGATGACAATAGGGGCAAACAAAAAATAGTTAATATAAACGGGAACAATGAGCTGTTCTCGGCTCTGTTTCGTAATCTTTCCCTTGTTCAGAATATCTGTCAGATGCCGAGTGATATGAAATTGCCTGGCGTGGCATTGGCAATGGTAATGATATTTGTGCCGCGCAGTTGCAAATACCACAATACGTATATGTGCCAGCTAGGATATGAGCAGTTTTTAGATTTTCACGTATGTAAAAGGCATATAAAAGATATGTGCGCAAACAATGAGATGTGGAAGTCGGGCATGATTTTCTGCAAGTCTGTTACTGTATATGCATATATTAGTTATTAATGCGTACGTGTAACGCATATTGAAAATGCCGCAAATGTTGGATCGCTCCCTCCTCCATATACGTACGTACATATTATCCCGGAAAATTTCTAGGGGTTGTTCGTGGCAGATTTATGTGGTTTTTGCAGCAAAGAATGCATAATGCTAGCCCCCTTCGCTCAGTTTATGTACGAGATTTGTGGCGCGACGACGTTCGGTCCTTGGACTCTATTAAAGATTCATTCATTTTCAGCCAACCCTTTCCCAGTCGGAAATTCCAGCTCCTTCGTGGCGTTGCGGTTGCACTTACCACTCTGGAAATCGGGGGAGATGCGATTAGATGGGAAAAGTTCTTTATACAGGATGCGGTTACATAAGTTGGAGATTCTTAGTTCGGTTGGGTTTTGCAGTCAATGGTCGCCTTTGATGGACTCCATTGGCCATTGCTTCATCCCCACTTTGAATTCACAACTTTTGCTTTAAGAAATGTCTGGTGTTTAAAGGACGGAACATCGTGGAACTTTGATTGATTATTTCAATTTGAGAGAAACTTTTGTTCACTTTCTTTGAGGGCCTCACTATGATAGATGGGCTTCGAATGGGATTACTTTCGCTCTTTTATAAGGCGCAAATTGTAAGTTTAAAGCAGTGGGAAGAAAGATATGTTTCTAGTCTTCAAGTATTTGGATTGTATCCTCAGCTAAACCATTTTTTGCTGTCTTTCCTCAAGCATTTTTCAAACATTTTTTATTTGGTTTTTAACAAGCGTTACCACATTTACATTTTCTTTTCCAAGTTCGGACTAGTTTGACATTCTTTTTCTTGTCTTAACCAACTCCCTTCTCATTAGACCATCCTAGCCTGTGGCAATTCGCTCTTCATTTATTGAATTTCCCAACTTTTGTGAATTGAAAACGCCAAAAACGAATCCTCATCACTTATTAGTTTTCATATAATTTACAGAAAGCTAGCCAAGACCGAAAAAAAAACTTTTGCCAATTATGAAAACTACAATAAAAATGCAAATTTCGAGCAACTCAAGCAAAATTTCATGACCGCCAGACAAAAAAAAGCGTAGCGAAACTTTCAAGAGCAGGGAAAACGCAAAGTTGTCGGTCGAGGGGACGAGCGGGTCCAGAACCAGAACCAGATAAGCCTAACAAATTTTTTAAAATAAATTACAGAGTAGAGCAAACAAATTTGCATATACAAGCGAGGGGCAAAAACCGAAAGAAAGAAGGCGAAAAAAGGTTTTCACGCCACAAAGCAAATCAAGGCATTTTTGAAAGGCTCCCCCAACTGAGCCACACAAAAATGAGTTATTGCACATGTTGGAAAGAGTCGAAAAAGAAGACGAAGTTGAAGTACAAGTCTATACAGAGAAAAAATGCTTTGCCATTTATCAGTCAGCTCTTTTAAATCATCTTTAAACAATAGATATTAGTTTTATTAAAATGAGTATGTGTATACCTAACATTTCTTCGTTCCTTATCACATTTTCAAATTATAAAAAGCACCTAGTATTTTTAACTGTGTTTAATTAATACCTATTGGATTTAGAATCTTGCAAATAAAAGTAAATATTATACAAATGCAATCCATTTAAAATTTCCTATAAATTATATTACAGGGACTACCACGCGTAATGATTAAATAAAAGTTACACAACAATAACTGTGTTAAAATAAATATATTTCGTACATACTACAAATTTAAAAGATTTAGGTTATATGTTAACGTGTATAAGCTTTGTTTATAATTACTAAACAAGATAAATACTTAGAATTATTTCTTGTTAAAGTGTTAAAAAAAAAATATTTTGATTTAAAAAGTAGTCAATCCCTAATTTGATAGATATTCATGAAATATTTGGAAACACTTTTCATACATTTGTAAAATATTTTCTCACAGTGCCTTTAGGAGCCGCAACATTTTTGATTATATCAGAGGCAAAAAGGATTTCGGCTATATCCAGAAATGGGAAGCCCGACCCCCGAAAAGAGCGCAAAAATGTCCAGCTATGCGCTTAATAAAGTGACCAAGTGGGTGTCGGTCAAGGGTCAGGGGAAGTGCTCGGGGTCTCAGATCTCGGATTTCGGGGTCCTGCGGCGGGAAGGAGTCGGGGATAAAGAGGGTCAGGGAAATGTGCTCGAGCACAAACTTTATTAAAACTCTTGAATTAAATGAATTAGTCAACCATATAGCTAAGCTGGGAGCCCAAAAGGAAAAGTCGCTTAACCCGCTCCCCAGTTTCCTTCGTCTTTTCCCTCCCCAACCGCCCTTTTTATCTTTCTCTATCTTTTCGTGGTGCGGCTTGAAAAACAATTTTCGTAAGCAAAAGTGTAATGAGCGTAGAAATGAACTTTAGAGTCGGGTCTCTGGCCCCAAAAGTGGGCGGAAGTCTTGGGCAAGTGGGGGCGTGTCTGGTGGGGGCAGCAAATTAAATGAAATCCTTGTGGAAGCAGCGTCTTTTGGTGGCCAAAAACAGAAAACGAGCAGCGCAAAAAAGGAAACATTAAAAAATATCAGTGCAGAAAGTAGGAAAAGGTCCTAAATGGTTCACACAAAAAAAAACCAAAAATCCAAGACGGGCTGAAAGTTTTTCGTCTTTTTTCTGTGCAACTGATTTGTACAGTTTTTTCCTTATGATTTCCTTTTTGTATTTTTTAATTTAATCCAAAAGACGTTTGCTAAATTGCTGGTAAAAATGTGGGAAAAGCTTGGAATGGGTTTTGTGAAAGCAGATAGAGTTAGGGCACCGAAAAGAAGTAAGTGATGCATCTTAAGGGGATAACACTAAGCTACTTGCAAATGTATGTCTTTCACAGCATATAACACCACTTCAAAACATTAAAATTCAGATTGGACCAAACAGAACATAACTTTTTAATGAGTTCTAGAATGTATTTCTCGAACATTATTTATTATTTTGGAAATTATCAGCATCAAGGTTATTAAATTATTATATTATATTTTTGATTCTATAAAGATTACAGATTGTGCACTTAATTCACGATAATTCTGTCTATTAAAATATAAAGGGTCACGTAAAGCCCGTATGTCTTTTTCAATTTTTTATCGTATATAATTAAAGTATTTAAGGACCTGTAAATAAGATTTTTTGTTGTATTATTCTATTTTTAAAATCTTTAAACATATAGGAAATGTATCTTTGAGGTTTTCAAATGCCAATTTTGTTGTCTAGTGTAATTACGCCCATCCTAACTTGCTCAAGGGGAAAGTCCAGGCAGCCGCCACCGTTGACAACTGTTGGTCAGTCTTCAGCCCACAGCCCCAAGTCTTCCTTCAGTCTTTTGCATAGTTTCTGTAAAAATTTCCAAGCAACAACTGGAAATTGAAACTTGATTATGTGCAGAAAGGCAGAAAAAAGTTTAACGAGGGTAGGGAAAGCCCCATTTTCCCCTTTCCTGGGGCAAGAACGCGTATTTCAGGGGCGATTCATTGCGTGTTGTCCAAGCGTAGAAATTTATGCTCTTTGCCGAAAACTTTGGCCAACGTCTTCTGGTCCCGTCTACTTCGTCTGTCTGGGCTGGTTGGTAAACTATTTACTGGAATTAAGAGCAACTTCCTTGCATATTTCGGGCCGAGTGTGTGTTGCACACTCATAAAAGTTGATAGTTTATGCCTTTGGTGAAATAAACTACACAACACTGCAAAATAATAACTGCGGCAGGATGGAGCTCTGTGTGCGTATTATTTATTCATGGCCAATGCATGCGCAATTAAAATGCTCTGAATTAGTCACAAAATCGATTGGGCCAAATTGGCAGCAGCAGCCAAGCTAAATTTGCAAAACTTCGATGCGGACAAAAAGTTTGCAATAGTAGTTTCATATGCGACAATATACTTATATTTTTCAGCAGATATATTCTTCTATGTTTATTTATTTCATGTTTATTTTTTGGTATGGAGCTGCGCCAAATTTAATCCGGAGATGGTTTTTATTGCCATTGTGATTTTAGTCGATTGGTTTGAAAAACATAAAAGATATCCGACAATTGATTTTCGTTAGCTGAATTTGCTCAAATGAAGCATACTCTAATGGTAATGTGTGGATGCGATTAAGAGGATAAAGAACCCGTCTGGCAGAATTCTATTTTCTAGAAAGAACAATGTCTGGCCGAAGGATTTATTTTAAATCCCCACATTGGATTTATATTTCTGACCGTATTCGTTGGAGAACTAATATACATCTTTACTTAACAACAATAAGATACATTTTTAAAATTTATCATAAAATCAGCGAACAATGATGTAAGTATGAGTAACTTAAGATCAGTTTAAATAATGCATAAAAATAATAGCTTAATTTCATAAAAGTATGTAGTAAAAACATAGGTCATAGTTCAAATTAATTAGCTTTATTATTGACTGCTTTAAGATAATGACCTACAAAATAGACAACTCACATAAAGTATCAGTTAAGGTTCTTAAGTACTTGATACCTTTATTATTAAGTCGTGGTACTTTTAATATTTAAGTGAGTTAGTTTCGGGAGCATAAAATTTGTTATGCATTTTATTCAATTGCCTGGGCTCTTAAAATCCTTTCTCGTTTTCACCTACAGTTTTATTGTTATGGGGCCAAGTTAAACTTCCCAGAGCACCCGTAACCGAAGTTTCGCCTTTTTGAATGCCCAGGCAGCACAGAAATATAATTAAAATTGATCCAGTGCAACCATTAAAAAGCTCTCACGCACTTTTGCCCGAAACTTTGGCTTCCCTTTATGGGCAGCTAACCCATCATCGTTCCCATTCCCAACATCTCGCCCCGACTTTCTCATTCCAGTCGATTTATTGCTCTGACAGCTTCAAAAAATAAAAAACCTGAACCGAAAGGAGAAAATTATAAAGGAAACTTTTGTTGGGGAAAACTTTTGCATAATAGACACGCTCTCACTCTCGCCGGCTTACAGATGTGGATACCCAGGAATGGGGAGTTTAAAGTTCAAAGCTTTTGTAGGTTATGCAAATTAGAAATTAATAATTCGCCTGACACCCGCACACACACTTACACACTTACACACAAACACCAACTAATGCCAATATACACATAAATTAGGCCCGGTTCAACGTTTTTATCAACGATTTAGATGCCCGATACCAGAAAGGGGTGGGGTCCAAGGGGTCCCGGGGATTGGGGCTTGGTGCCACACTCTATGCCACAAAATTATGATAAATGATTTGGAAATGCGCACAAGCAGGCAGCAGAGCAGACCACCAGCTACACAACCACAACGCAGAACCGAACACATCCTCTTCCTGTTTTGTCCTTGCTGGCTGATGCCGTTACTCTCAAGCCGAAAAACTTTTCGAGTTGAAGGAAATGTAATTTTTTGCAGCCACCCGTTCCACGCGCGGAAGAGGATCGAAACAGGACCAAGGAAGTCGCTGCCTAAAATCACTGAACTAAAACCTCAAGAGGTCGGGGGCAAACACCGAGCCCAGCCAAGGGGTATATGTATGTGCATGGCCAAACTATTGCTACAAGTGCACGCTGTGCGATATAAAATGGGTTAGGGATTGGTATCTATAAGATGGCTGGTATCCTGGATCTTAATAGGGTTCTATTGCTCTTGGGATTTAGTTTAAACATTAGAACAACTTTTTTTAAGTGAAATAAATAAGTAAATTTCACATATTAGGTGGGCATTGGGTATATTATATTATAACAACATTTAAAAAAAATTCTAAAATAATACCGAATTTACTAATATGGTTCCACTTCATCATACCTTTGATCTTAATTCATTTCCAGGGTATCGGGGAGCACCGCATGACTGGGAAATCCTTGTCGTCTAGCAACAGGAAGCGTAGATCATAAAATATTGATATTTTGCTGCTTTGATTTTTCAGCGCACTGTTTAAGTAATGGCAGCATTGCGACACAGAAAGAGACGGCAACAACGGCGGACAGGCAGACAGAAAGAGACCGATGCTGAGGACGAGAAAGAGACAGCAATGTCGGGGACCCGGACGACAATTCTCATTCATGCCATCCGCTTTACGGTTTTCGTTCTGGGCGATAGGGGAACTCCCCTCGGAAAAAACCTCCGAAACCGAGGATGTCAGTAGAAGGCTAACCCCGGACAAAACGCCAAAGAGCGCAACAATCCACGAATTTAGTTTCCTTTTGGGGCCCACACAAAAACTAGACGTGGCATCCAGCATGAGGCGATGTTGGATGCACAATCTGTGTTTTTCCGTGCACGGAGTCCGAAATTCTGGTCTTATAGGGCAAAAGCCACAGATCTGCAGAACAGGATTATAAATATTTTAGAAGAAACTTATTACGTTGTTATGTTATGTTATAAACTTGGAATATATAAATATATATATTATCCAATAAAATAATTATTTTTTATCTTTATTTTAATTTTCTTTATTTATTTAGTACTTATATTACTTTAATATATTATCGAAAAACCAAAAAATGCTAATAATATATGATCTCTTTCGCAGAGTGCGAAAAAAGCCCACTGTGCAGTTGCAGGCATTTAGAAGGGGTTCAAAAAGGGGGCAGCAACCACAGCTGCAGAGCATTCAAGTTGTATTGGTTTTGGTTGCTCGCTGGGGATCGAATATTCAATGAAGAAATTCTGAATTTATCTTCCCTGAGTAACAGAGAATAGTGCAGATTCTGAATTGGATCGAATAAAATTGGAAACGATTATAAAGGAACTTAGGTCATATACGAAAAGAGTTTTTACATAATTTATACAAAACTAAAACCAAACATCATTATATTTTTGTATAATAGTTTTAATAACTTTTAATCTTTAATGGTTGACAATTTTTTTATCCTACCAACCAACGTAAAGCTTCAAGCAAAGAATGCAACGTCCTACATTTCCCGGTCAAAGAACAGCGCAAACTATGATTGAGAACTTGACATTTTGAAATCGTAATTTCCAGGTATGGAATTACACAGAAATCTTCTCATTTCAAATTTATATGGAACATTGCCAGAAGTGCACAGTGCATACACACTGATATATCCTATGCAGATTGCCTTCACCGAACGAACTCCCACAGCAGTTGAATCGTAATCTCATTATAGTATTGCAGTCGAACTAATTGAACAATTAAATATGTTTATCGTTACAGTTGAGGATAACTCATCAGTGTGCACTTTACCTGCCCATACATATTGGATTACGTAACCCAAAACTTTCATCCTCATTAAATGTATAATTGTATTTATTATTGCCAGAAGAGATTCGGTCGGATCCAGTGAGAGAAGCAGGAGGAGTTTACCAGAGAATTGCAAAATCAATTGCAACAAAAAGACACACATTTGTGTAACGCAACTAAAAGTTTGCAAAACTCACCTGTTGTTTGATGTTTGTTTCATTATTAAGAGAAGTGTCGAATTCAAAAAGATAAGTTCTTACTTTTACTGATTTAAGCACCCTTAGGATACTTGTATTTTAGGATCAGAATAAACTCAACATTTCTGGTGCATTTGGCTATCAATAACATTTAATCAAACCCCGAATGAGCGCAATACCACAAGTTTATATGTGATATGTGTGCCCCGGGTAAATCAGCTCATTTCGGCAACATTTCCGGCATCGGAGCCATGCTAAGAATGAAAAATGAACCCGAATGTGGATGCTTGGAGGTGGATGGGCGATGGGTACTGCGAAAAATCTATAATATGACATAAAAATGAAAACCGGAATGACAAGGGTACGGCCTTAAGATTTTGTGGCTCCGGGCAATGCGGTTTGGAGATATGCCAACTATTACAAATTGATTCGCTCGGTGTGGATGCCATTTTCCGGTCGAGGTTCCTTTTGCCGGGCGAAACCTATTTAAAATGCGTGGCTGCAATGACTTTAAAAAGTCCCTCGAAAAGGGAGCTCCCTGGAACGCCTCCCGTCCACGATCTCGTTTTAATGTCCCGTATTTTTTATTGACGTCAAAGGTTTCTGCTCTTCAGTTTTATTGTTCAGCAGGGGGGTGGCCATAAACCCAACAATAGCAACAGCAACCGGTCTCAATTAAAGACGTCTCGGGGGCCTAGTAACCAAAAATTGACTGAATGGCAATGACAGGCAGCGGCTTTTTCAGGGGGCATGGGGTTGAACACAACCGGCAGCCAGGTCTGAACAACAAGTGACAAGCTGTAAGAATTACAACGCCTGCAATAACCGAAACCATGTAGCCGAGTGTGGCAGTCAAAGTAGTGATGGTAGTGTAGGTGTTAGCTTTTTGACTGCCGTAGGGCCAACGACGATTTGCAGTCTTGAACGTGACTCACTTTGCTAAATGGTGCGCAACCAGCGGGGGCTGGTATCAAAGGAGGCGTGGCAGATCGGAGACAGTAACGGGAAAAACAATGAAAACTTTTATTTGCCAACTACCATGTTGCTTCTTGCTCTATAGGGCTGGGTCTTGAGAACGCGGAGATGGGCTTTGCTTTTAAATTGGAATAATAGATATTTAATAAAAATTCTAGTTTCTTTTTATAGATTGCTGGCCAAACATCTTGACTGTCTACGTGTATACTTATGCTAATATTAAAACCACTATAAAAAATTATAAATAAAAATTTACCTGAAATGTCTAAACAATTTTAAAGCAGTCATAACTTCAATAAATGTTTTCCAAGAATTTTAAGGGTATATAAAGAAAACAGGAAAAATTGTTTCGCACTTAACATTCTAACTTAAGCCATCTGAAGTAAAAATGTTTAAAAAATGTTAAAAAATTTTTAAAGTACAATTTAAAATATAACTGATTTTGGGAAATATTTGGTTGTAATATTTGTAATTCCTTATAATTTAATGTACAATTTTTAAACTCTTTAGGATTATAAGAATCCAAAAGGATTGCGTTTACATAGTTTCATTCTGAGAATTTCAGCTGACAAAAAATCCAATTTAGAAAGCATTCAGGATTCGACTTAGTCAATCCAGTGACCTCCTTCGGCCCTTTTGTCAAATCTCCCTGAAGCATAAAATATTCAGTTACAGCCATCTCCATTCGCCCACTGTTCAGACAGCAATTGTACAATTTGTCCCTCATCTCCATGGGATGTGCTCCCACTTTGTTGTTCTCCAAGTCTAATTAACCACATCAAAAAAATCTATGGCAAATTTGCGTGGGTTGCCATTGGTGTCCCCTGGAATCCCCACCGTTCGCCTTTTCATTGTCAATATAAATGTTGCAAGTACGTGTTTTATATACAAGACAAGCGGCAAAGGAGCAGGGCGAAGCAGAAAAGTGTCTGCTAAACACGTGTCGAACACAGCCGCGAGCCCAAAATGCCCAAATTTTGCAGATGGAGGATGGGCGATTCCGGCGAAAATCGTTGACTGGAAAACGAAATCAATATATATGCCGGGGCGATTGAAATGGAACTTCTTGAACTTTGAAGTGCTTGGCAAAATCGAAATGATACTAATTACTTGCCGAGTGGAGTCCGGGTCCCAGGGGTCTACAATAAAATATTGAAATACTCATAAATTGCTGCAACATAAAATGCTCTTTACTCCGGAGATCCCTTTCAGCAGCGGACTTGAGGGCACATTGACCTTTAGTTCACATTTATAAATGGAACTTTTTACTGTCAGCATTTTGGGTCATGCACACTTTAATTATGCATGGAAACGTGTGCCATAATTCGAGGTTTTCCCCTTTGGGAGCTCACGTTTTAAGTGAATTTTAGACAAAATGTTTTAAGGTTTTTGGGTCAACGCGAAAAATATGCGCCTAAGCTTTCTATCAGCATTCGGTGACCACTACTTTTTAGTAAGGTCAATGAAATAGTGGAGAGAAAGTGATGACGGCAAATAATCATATTCAAAATTTGCAAATCAGGCCGTATACACAATGATACACATCTGAAGAGACTGTGAAAAATTATTTATGTGAAGATGATTTATTAAATATAAAAAAGAATATGAAAAACAGATTTCTAATGTTATTTTTGCTTACATCATTCGAGTATTTTTAACAAATGACAACCCTTTTAATTTTTTCAAAGTGGGAAAACTGCTGATTTTTTTTTTAATTCGGCTTAAATTGTCAAGTATTTTTCTTTTGTTCGCTTTTTTCTCTGTAAACGGGCAATATCATCAATGAAAATGAAGCTGTATCATCCCTCAATTGGTGGGCGTTCGTGTGGCAAAGGAGTGGCGCCGAAAAAAGGACATTTGTTCTAAGCAATTCTCAGTCTTTGTGTATTTTTTTGCAACATTTATTTACGCCCCCGAACATTGCGCCACGTTGTTCAATTACCGCCAAGAATAATGGTTGCAGTCAGCAGAGGAAACAAACCCAATCGAAGGAAACCAATGCGAAGGCCAGGAGAATGAAATAAATGAAATGATCTTCGATGGTTTCAATTGCTTGTTGTTCTCGAAACAAAACCCAAACGGGGAATATTATCCGGGGAAAGGGGTTCCGTTTGGTTTTTTAAAGGTAAAGAAAAGAGCAACCTTTTTGTTTTTGGCTGACCTTTACCGCCGACTAACCCCCCATGCTTTGCATAATTCTTGGCATGCAAATTTTTCAATTGAGCCCAAAAGAAATCAAGCAAAAACAAAAATGTCCAAAGAAAAATAAAAGAGACGGTCCTCGCTGCCCAGAAAATGGTTGAAAAAGTGTCGAAGCTGTTGCCATGGCCCCAATTCAGCACTATCCACTCGCAGCGGCACTCAACATCGCATTGTAAACTTTTGTTCAATATATTTTAGCAAGTCTTTACCGGCTGTCAGAATTTTTCTGGTTATTCGATACCCTTTTGAAAAGTGAAGGAGTAAAATGGTGTACACATAATTTTAAATTAATAGAACATGTTTTATAAGTTTTTAAAATGACTGAGAAACGTGTGACCCTAATTTTGGTTACAGTTTTTAAAAAAATAATCTGTATATAATATCCCTAAATATATTTTAAGTAATATATATTAAATCAAACAAATTTTATAATACTAATTTTTGATATTATACTTAATCTTAGCTAAATAAAGGAAACATAATAGGATAATGACTCATGAGTTATGACTTTATGTATTTTCCTGTAATTTTTAATGGGATGTGCTGGAACTACTTAACTTTTTATTGCTAAATTTAAAAATAGTTTAGCATTAAATTAAAAAAACTAACCTAAGGTTGTGATTTTTTGTGCCCGGACCTATTAGGTGAAATCTAGATAATGTTCTCTAGGGTATTCCAACTTCCACCCCAATTTCAAACATCCTCTTCAATTTCTTCAATAATACTTTTTTACATTCCGCACCCCACCTCCGAGTGCAAAATGGCAAAGAATGCAAAGGAATAAAAACAAAAAAAATATTTTTTCGGCGGTATCGAGAGGGAAAGCAGGGTTGGCCAAAGGTGGCAAGTTGGGGAAAATGGGGACTGGCGGTCTCCTCGACGACGTTTGGGTTCGTGCGGCGTAATATTATTATTTGATAAAGATGCTAAAAGTAACGAAAACACATTTTCTCAGTTAAAAGGGGTCGTTAGGGAATGAAATATGCGCACGTACGCACCGAACGGGACTGCAAGGGGCGTCGGGGGAGAATCGGGTAGTAGGACTGCATATATGGAGGGGTGCCCGAGTGGGTGGGGATTTTCCTGCACAGCATGCGAGTTTATAGTCGATTTTTATCACAGTATTTGAATTATTATTTCAGGAAGCGCGCTATTTGCGCAACGCGCTTTTTGCGGATACGCTTTATTCTTTTTCCCTTTACTTTTTTTACCCCCCAGCCTGCGCCTTTCGTGTATTTGCATATGAATGCGGCTCGACGACGATGGCAATTTTTTTGCTCGGAGTTGCCTACTATGCGGCTACGTGTTGAAAAATCAGTTGTAATGCTAAAATATTATACGTGGACTCGCCGGAACCAAAGCTTTTTGGCAAAGACCCCTTACATTTTTTCAGGGATGACGGCAGATTGATTTTGAGTGTCTCTAAATCAGAAAGGGCGCCTTTTTTGGTGACCCAAGTGGAGGAGTTGCTATAAGATCCTGCGGAATGATGTCACTAGAAACAATTATTTTTGGTATGAAATATCAAAATATAAGCTTTAAACTTTACGATTTACTTTCGAGTGTTCAAAGTGGGTTATGGGTTTTACCCATTATAAACGTTTGCCATTCACTTAGATTGAATTAGATTATTAGGCATATTGCGCCTGAAGTGATCAATTTCGCATCCCTGATTGTTTTCCATCTGTATTATACTCTCTTTTTTGACAAATTAATAATGTGGAATGGGACTGGGGAATGCAAAGTAAACCGAGCTCGGCAATAACAATTGAGTGGATGTGGATGCCTTTTGTGAGGGTCCAGGACTGGAGTTGGTTCCTAAGTAGGAGTACGGGGCTCATTGGCAGGCGTAACTGTTATTGTAAGAGATTTCGTGTAAATATTGCATGTAAACGTCGTAAATAAGGCGCTTTTAGTGCCCAACTTCTGGCGAAGGGATCGAGGAAGATACTGTAGTCGTAACTGGAGAATCGGGTGGTTTATTGTTTGCCCAGCCGCCCCGCCGAAAAGGTAAATAAAAATATTTTGTGCGTGAGTGCGGTTTTTAAGCTGCGTGAAATTTTCGCCCCCTCCTTTACATTTTTTCTTTGGATATGGAAATTCGATGAGGCCCGTGTGTTTGTGGAAATTTCGGCACCTTTTTTATATGCATTGTCTGTTGGCCGTCGCTCTTCATGTTTTGTTAGCAATGCCTGCGGCAAATTGACTTTTAAGGCATACCCCAGTCCCCCTTTTTTTCCCTGTGATTTTCCCTCTTTGTTTTCCCATTTTTGCTTGCCTCTGCTTTGTCTTATTTTCACCAGCTTTTTTGCGAGTCTATCATTTGCATTGCTTTGGGCCATGTTGGGTGGCCATGTCTGAGAACATTGATTGAAGTTTATTTAAAATATGTTTATAAATGTCAAAATGGCAATTATTCAGACAGCGTTTGGGGTCAAATCGCACAAAACTCGCATGCAAAATTATGTAGGGGTTAACTTGGGTTAAGTGCCCTACTATTAAGTTAAATTCGTCTAGACTTTTATATCGTGTTTTTCGGGTCTTTACGGTATATGTTTTTGTCCCCGGCTTCGAGTTTTGCAGTTTGTCATACATTTTACACCCAGGTACAAGCTGGCTTCTAAAATTCAAAATGCTTAATTCGATTGATTGATTGACCCAATACTCGTGCATTTTTAAGTCGATTAAGTAAAATGTAGGCAAATAGAAATGCCTCACAAATTGATAAATAACAGCCATGTTGCGGCTTTTGTAATAGCAAAAACCACAAACAAATCTTACAAATACTTAACAAATTGCTAGAAGATATTCATATGTGGCTTAAGAAAACGATGAAAAGTCAAACGTTAGTATTCAGCTTTTAAAATTAAGTTTTTTTTACAAACTCTGTGGTAAATTGGTTTAGACTTGTTTTAATCAATTTTAAAGCTTTTTTTAATTAAATTCCTTTTAAGTTTTAGCAAAAAAATTTAGCCAACTTTTTGCATTTTATTTTGCATCTGCAGCACAACTAATAGTAAAACTCTAAAAAGGTCTATCAAATAAAGTGTGTGCATTGACTGAGACTCTTTAACAAATTGATAAATAACATTCATTGGCGGCTATCGAAATTATGGGGAAAACCGCACGCAAGTTGTAAGTAAGGCTGGAAAAACGTTAACTACTATTGCTTGCTAACCTCGTGGAAATCCAATCATGCCGCTTGACCGCACTCTCAATTTTATTGGCTTCATGGCAATATTTCCACATTAAACTTTGCTAATTGCATTCGGCTGGGCCCGAAAATATCCAACGCACCAAGAGATGTACAAAGAAAACCCAACCGAGCGCAGCAGGATATCGGGGCCAATAAAGAAATTTTAATTTAATCATGGCATAGAAAATCATAAACAAATGGTAGTATGCCCAAATGGACAATAATTGGGGGGCACCCCCACTTGACTCCCCTTCGTGGGGCTCATAAAAGCGTGAATGCATATTTAAAATTTTCCGCCATCTAGCCCTCTTTGAATGAAATTCATGAGTTGCGAATGAAATATTAAAAGTAGCTCGAATGCTTTTTAGCACTCAGTCAGTCATTCAGTCAATTTTCGTAAAGCAAACACATTTCCCCGTCTGATACTTCATTTGTTTCCGTTTCCGATGTTTCGATGTCAGGGACCAACGACAACAACAAGTCAAACAAACAAACAGCCCAAATAATTATGAATGACAAAAGTTATACAAATAAATAAAAGCAAAAGCAACAAGGGAAATGATTGCAAATTAACAGAAGTAAACAAGCAAATACTCTTGAAGATAGTTGGTTTCTTGTTCCACTTAATGCATACAAGATTAGGGTTTTTCTGGATTTCAGTAAAAGTATGCTTTGCAAGGTATCATGTAGTATCAACCAATATTTTAAAAAAGTAATGTAAGTGATTTAATGTAAGGAGTTTTTATGTACGAATGATACCTAGTTGTTGAAACAATTATTACAAATAATTAAAATTATTTATTTAATTTAAATTTAATAAAATAAAATACTATTCAAAAATGTCTAAAATAAATTTATTATAATTCTAACATTTTAACCCCTTTAAATTTCAATATTTACTTGCTTTAATAATATTAAGCAAAGGCAATCCGAAAAGTTTTGAGGAAATTCGTCAATATATCCATCCTATACAAACAGCAGGACACCGTCTTGATACCCTTCATTTCTGTCAAAATAAATGAAAAAAAATGATGAGTGCTTTTCAAGGCAATCTCCCCCGGCCCTTCCCTATTTTCCACTGGTTTTTCCGACCGAGTTTCAGTGTCGTCGCGGCTCGTTTCGCATTTTACAGTCGCTGGCTCATTTATAAATTTATGAGCTCAACTGCCAGGGGAGTTATCGCGTTAAAATGCTTCGCTGTTCCCACTGTATTTTTCCCGGGTTTCCCCGCCACCGTTTTTTATCTTCTCTGTGACACTGAGAAAAAGTTAAAGTATGCATCCTAATAAGTGTATATAAATGATATATTGGAACTTAATGAAAAATAAGACATGTATATAAACACCATTTAAGTCTTTATAATATAACATAAATACTGTTCAAAAATATTAATTTTATTTTAAAAATGAATACATTAAATACTATTTATTTAGAGAGTTACATAATTTGTTGTTTACCAACTTTTTTATAAACCTAACATAGTTCAATATAATATTATGAGAAATTTAGGCATACATAAATTTTAGGTGGATATATAATTTTAATGTAATAGATCAATTTAAAATTTGAATTAATAAACAATGCATAAATTTAGTTTTATTTATAAATCCTACGAAGTTTTTCTTAGCGTGTAATTACCCCCCACCACGATTTGCCCCTCTTATTTTGCAGTGCAAAGATACAAAAAAAGGGAATAAAATAAAAATTAGCAATAAAAAGTAGAAAAGCGTGTTTGTTTGTTAACAAGTGCAGGGCCGGAGCGAAAGGGACGGCGCTAGCCGAAAGGAAAGAGACGGGTAGAGCGAGCTGGGAAGAAAGATGACGGCGACATCAAATGGATTTCATGTCACGTTACACAAATGTTCCAAGGAATTAAAAATGTGAGGATAGCAAGTTGAAATAGCAACAGTTGCTGTCTTGTAGTTGTTGGTGGAAATGCTTCTTGTTTTTTTTTTTGATTTGCTGTTGTTGTTGCTGTCCCATTAGCGTTCTACTGCAGCGAGCTTAAATGCGAAAAGTGTGTTCATTACTCCCAGCTTTTCCCGCTCTCCAAGTCGCAATGAAAATTATTTTCATTTTCGCTTTGGTGCGCTCACTTGCCCAAAAGCTAAAAACACACAACTCTCTCCCAATGTCTCAGTCGCTTTCTCCATTTCTCCAGTTCTCCGGCATGCCCTTGTCCCTTTCCCACCGGTTAACCTTTGGCTCTGGGCGGAAATTTCAATTATTTATTACGCATACGCAGCGTTGTTAGCTTAATGACTACTCCGACTGCAGAACCGAAAACTCCAGGCCAAACCAAGCAAATGTGATTTAGCCAGGACCAGGATACACCAAACATTTGCCACAAAATTGCATATAAATCATAGAGGTTGATCTTTCGAGGGCCTGCAGTGGGAACATTAAGTAGTACGAACATTAAGAGTTAGTTATCCGAGTAATTGAGCTTTGCTGTTCGCCTTCTGGGCGAGCATTTGTTATGAACATAAATCTGCTGTAATATTTTTAATTAATTTATAAGTCACAAAAAGTTTATGTTTAAAATTACATTTTGAAAAAAGGGTATTGATATCTTGAAACCTCTCATATTACACAAAAAAAGATATTTCAAAGGCATTAAAAAATGTTAACATCGAAATAAATTAATTAATTAATTTTTTAAATACTATATATTTTACTTAAATATCAAACTAAAACCACTTTGGGCAAAGGAGACATACATATTATTATGTTCACATGTCCATATATTAAGTAACCATAGTTTTACCGATTTTTAATTTTAATACATTTTTAGACCAAAAAAAATTATTTTATTCATGGCAAAAACCTCAACCATCCCCATGATAATTACGAAATATATGCCACCAAAGTCAATTTAATTTTTTAAATTCAAATATATATCAAAAAATTTAAAAATAAAATATAATATTTAGTAAGTCATATAAAATTTATATTATAAATGTATATTATAAAATGTATATTATAAATACATAGCATTTTAAAAATAAGAAAATAAGAGGTATTATTTTTCCTAAGCCGTCTCAAGAACATTTTACATTCCGTGCTTCAATTCTGCAACCGGTTATTCCTCACATATATTTTCTATACGCCAGAGGCAACAACCTCTTTGAAGCAATCGAATAATAAATATAGTTATACGTACAGCTTGCCATTTTGCAGCTCGTTTTTCCGTTTTGCCATCTCACCGGTTAGGAGTTCAAACTCTGTGGCATAAAAATCGGTCTCATTTTGATTGGCATCATTGATTGAAACAACACGAATCGTTTTGCTCGCCAAATGACTCGCAAAAAAGGTGGAAGTGAGCTTGTTGCCACCACTCGTCCTTGCCTTTTTTGAATCCTTGCTAAATTATTGAGTGAGAGAGCGAGTGAGTGATTGTGTCACGGAGTAAGCCAACTAATTGGATTTGTGCCAGCAGAAGGAGGATCCAGGAAGTGTTTTGACAATTGTCACAATTAAGTTCCGGGGACAGGGACTGGGGACAGCGGACATGCCAATGTCCTGCACAAGGCCACTTTGCAAGTTCATTGCACCCCGAAGGCTAAACAACGGCGGCATTGATGGGCTGTGTAGGGTTAACGAGGGGGCAAGGGTCGCCAACTGACGAGGACAATGTTATGCGGCATAATTCACATAAATTATGCAATTTATACGCGACGTATGCTAAGCCTCAAAATGGACACGACAATGCAAATTATATGGCAATGTGGAGGGAAGGCTGAAAAATTATCCTAACACTGCACAAAATTCTGAATTACTTTTGATATACCATCCGCTGATCCACGGGGATGGGGAGGGGTATATATTTTTACTCAAAGCATTGTTTGTATCCCCCCAAAACCAATTCTTGGATCTACCACTGACTTATGCCATTTTAAAAATGTTGATATAACTGCCACAATGTTATACATTGATCTTAAGTATAAATCTGAATTCATGTAAAAAAATTACACCTTTTTTTTATAAGAACTACAATTATTTTATATTTTTGGTACACTGTAGAGGGGGCTAGTCGAGAATATCTACTACAGAAAGAAATATGTAACAAGTTGCAGATTTTTATGCACACAAGTGGAGAGGGGGGCTGAAGGACTTCACTTCTGCACTTCCACAATTGCATGATGACAATTGAGAAGGGGCGACCAAGGGTTAAGGGGTGTACGGGCCAAGAGCTTAGAGCTTAGACATATGCACCACACAAACTCTCCAACAAACACATATATTGTGGCAGTCTAAAAACGTCAACGTGGCCCATTAGAAAGTGAATAGACAAGGTTCAAGAGTTGCGGCCACTGGGACTTCGAGGGGTGTAAAGTCCTTGCTCCCCCCAAAAGCCCTATTTATCCCCAACCCTCGTAATCTGACAGCTGTAAAGTAGTTGGTGGACAGACAATGACTGCAGCGGAAAATCCCTGGGAATGATACAGTAAATATATGTATGGTAATAGGACATAATGACATGATGCAAGTGAATAGAATATGTTTATTCCATGACTTATGGATTTATTGATACAGCTATGAAGTCAAACAATACCATAGTCACCAATGGGCTGACACTTGAAATATGTGGATCCTATGATAAAACAATAAATTATAAATTCAAAACTTGTGGTTCTGTGAAATCGACTAAAGAGTTTAATTTGATTACCTTAACTTATTAACATAATTTTTACCAAGAAATCTTAGTACTATACGACATTGGTTTACAAAAATCAATATAAATAAAGTAAAGGTAAAGATTTTTGTTTTCTAGCATGTGCATATTCATGTTTTAAGTAAATCAAAGTAAAAGAAATGTTTTTATTTACTTATTGAAATTATATTAAATTAGTTTTCCACAATATCTACCCAATTTAAAAATTGAAAATGACCTATGTTCAATGGATTTTATTTGTCTCACCCAACTTAATTAGATATTTGTATTTCATTTCCTCGTACCAGCTCTCTACCCGCATCCCGGTTTTTCCGCTTCTAAACTGGCTGACTGATTGAATCTCTTTGTTCCGCTTTAAGTGTTTAACAGTTCCCTGGGGTGTCCTCACTTTGAACCAGTTCCATTTGAACAAAACGTATTCTCATTTCCTTCTAATTCAGCCCCATGCACACACATCCCGGCGCCGTGGAGTTTTATAGATTTATAAATTCAAATATCATGGCCACTGCATCCGAACCAGACAGTCAGACAGTGGGATAGTTGGACACTGAGACGGAGGGACAATGAAGTCAAAGGAGGCGAGTTGCTCCTGCTGTTTCCACTGCTGCACTGCAGCCTGTTGACAAAAACAACGAGAACAATGCTACCAGTCACACATGGAGCCAAGGATATAGTCCGGATGGATCGGGGGCAGCAGTGGGTTAAGGGGCGGCATATCTCCACCGTCGTGACAGCGAAACACTGCAATAAAAGTGGTGGCACGTTGGCACCGAGGGGTGGAATTTACATTTAGTTTATGAGTAGACAAGCGACGACAATAGTGGGGAAGAAGCATCCTTTTCAGACTTTTGCTCCACATCTGCTCCTTCCGCATCTTCTTCAGCTGCTCCAGCTGAGCTACTGCTGGCACACTGAGAAAAATTAAATCAATTAAGAAATTTTTGTTCTTATAATGCGATTGTATATACTCGTATATATTTATTGACTAACATTTTAAAAAGTATTGAATGGGTCTAGACGTCGGATTAAATATGAATTCATATCTTAAAGTTTAATTTTTTCAAGATTCCAGACTGGTGGCAGACTTTTTGTACAAAACCATAGTTAAAGTTAAAATTAGGTTCGATTTTTCGATTGAGTATAAAGAAGTACCAGAATCACAGAAAATCGTACGGTTAAATCATAAGTTTGTCATAACTTTTTCACTATGTATTTTGTTTATTCTTAGCTTTTTAAGACTCACTTTTTCAAGATTTATTGATAATATATTCTCCAACCCAATCAAAACCACCCGAAACAAGAGAAAATGCTATAGTCGATTGTCTCGACTTTTAGATACTTGTTATTCATGGAGACATGCTTGCAGCAAATCGACTGTTTTTACTCACCGGCAAGAAAACATTTTTGATCACAAGAGTGATTTTTCTTTGTGTAACCGTTTCCGCAGCTGTTGTTGCTGTTGTGCGCCCAAAAGGTCATACACAATGAAATGCACAAATGTCAACATTTAACGGTCAAAATGGTCTCAGCAACAGCAATGGGGAACCCCACACAAAAGTGGTAGAAATGGGCGTAGACTGGGCATTGTGTGGCTGCCAGGAAGTGAAATCCCCTCAGTCGACCTTAGCCAGCATTTCCAAGTTTAAAGTTTATGGCCCAAAAGAAAAGTCGTTGAGGACAAAGGACAGCGCAGAAGCAACAGGAGCAGCAGCCACCCACTCTCCCCATTTGGCAACCAAACTAATCAGGTTGTCAGAGGATACTGACCATTGGATTTAGGGGCTGGTTGACAGGAAAATAGGGGGCGTGGTCGGTGGAAGATGCAACTTTATGACATTTGGCCAGTGCACGAAACGTGCAACAAAGCTAAAAAGGATACTGTTAGTACTGATAGGCTTTTACACTACAGAAAAACCATTCAATTATTTTAAAAATGTATTACATTAACATTACTTAGTTAAAATATCCTCTTAGGTATGAAATATTTAAGGGATACCCTGCTTTGAAAGTAGTCGGATCAGGTGAGACCATTATTCCATTAAAAAAAATTTATTTTTGATGCTTACCACTTTTTTTATCATGAAGTACCATTAAGTATGAACGTTTTTGGTACATCTAATGGAAAACATCAGCATTTTCCATTTAAGAATTAATAGAAATAAAACTAGTTACGAATTTTCTGATTTGTCTACTGATTTATCTACTATTAATTTATTTCGAGTTAATTTGGCAACATTAAACCACTTTGAATCCACTAGGAATTAATGTTTTCAAAATAAATCTCAAGGGCTACTAGCCAAAATGGCATTATATATTAAATCTTCTTAATTAAATGAACAAAATTAATATTTTATTCGAAACAAACGACTTACAAGCCCATCCGACAGCCCAATTAGAATGACTTTTAAAAAAGCCAAATAAAAGTGTGCTAAAATGGAAAGTTTTCGCATTGCCAAGTCGCATTGTCAAGCTCTGTCTCTTTCAGCGTCCCCTAGTCCCGTCCTTCTCTGCTTGAGCTACCTTTCTTTCTCACATGTTCGGGGAATAAGGGACCTTTGTGGCCGTTCAATCGTAATGAACTATGCACAAAAATGACCTCCAGTCACAGAATGCTGCCGGTGGACAACACAGACCAACAAGTTTTCGCCCTTTGTCGCATTTTCCGCTTCTCTCCGCACAAATTACATTTGGGTTGTGCTGGACAATGTTTTCCAGGGTTGCCACCAGCTGCCAGTGGACGTTCTTCCGCTCTTTTTGCAGAAGGTGTGGGTAGGCTTCCCACACACAAGTGCAAAGAGTCCTAAAATTATGTCTAGCCAGGAAGCAAACTTTTTGTCCTTTGTCCAACACTTTATTAACGCAACAGCTACGTCAAAAAAATGTATTTAAAAGGACTTTAGAAAAGGGTTTCATATTCAGCTGAGATTTTTAAGGGCAGTAATTACATTGGGATTTTATGATGCTGCAGTTCCGGAGAGTTTATAAATATTTCAGCGCAAATGGGTCGTATTTGTTTAGGGAATAAAATATATATATTGAAGGTTGAGTGGACCAATAAAAAATGGTTGCAAGGTGTTTCACGGTTGTTAAGACTGACTATTTACCATTTACATAGGTCCGGCGCAACTCTGTCCGTTCCTGAGAAATTGTTTAACAGTTTTTGTAAAGATTTCAACATTATTTTGTTCAAATAAATTGTAAATATTGGTTTCCCAACATTTATTGTTCATAAAAAAATACTCGGTACCCGAGTAATGAAACAGTTTACTCTCTTAAATAATTAATTTCATTTAAATGTTTTTTTTTTTTTTTACTTTAGGAAGATTTGTGTTTACAGTGGAATAGTTGCAGAGAATTACTATTACTTCCCATAAACATTGATTCAAAGTGGTTCCTTATTGAATTTTTATAAATGTACTGCTTTTAATATCCAATACTTAAATATGAAAAAGCACAATTTACCTAGTAGCCTTCATTGCCTCGGAAACGTCTAATTTGCTCAAAGGTCGTCCAAAACACTATGCTGGCCGGTCCGACACGCATCCAGTAGGGAATAAATCCCTTGTACATGGCCAAGAGTCCTTCCTCCCTTACCAGCCTTTTCAAGCAGTCCAGGGAGCCCTTGTAATGAATGCCGCGACCCTTCTCGTCAGTTGGCTGATTCATGATGCGAGACTTCACCACATCCGCTGGCAAACTCAAAATGGCGTCCGCTAAGCCGGCGGTTATGGCGGCCAGGAACTGGACCTCTCGGTTATCCACCATATCAAGCTCGGCAATCAGAAACCTCTTGCACAAGTCGTAACAGCTCACGTCGCCTTTAAGATAAATGATAGGTTTTAGATAATATTTTATATTTCATTTCTAAAAGATACTTCAGACAGCAATAAAATACCGGGTCATACCCTATTAAAAAACATTTCCTACTTTTTGAGAGCCTTGAAAGGCAATAAAGACTGTTTACCATGTGTAGCTATATTGATCACTAATTTTCGAATATTGCCCTATACTTAGGAAAATTGGCGACTAATTTTTAAAAAATAATAAAGTATCGTGGAACAGAGCCGACTGCCTTATCGGAAAGGATGAATGAGTCTATCTCTAACTGAATATATTACTCGTCTAAAGTTTATAAAAGTAGTTTAATTAACTATGATTTTTAATGGTTTCCGAGTTATAATTAAGTTTGTGGATTCGTAAATTTAAAAAAATATATTCTGGATGTATATTTAAGAAACCCCGTTTTTCTGCAGTCTATGATCTTATAGCTTACCCACACTGACAAGTGCAGATCGCCAAGTGTGTGGCACAGTTCCCTTCCAGAGGCCAACCACCCCACCCTTTCGGTAGATGGAGGTCAGGGCCTGAAAGACGTTGTGGATTCGTGGGGGCTCGCCCCTGAGGCGCCGCTGGCCCTCCATTTGCATCTGGGTCTTGATCAGCTCGGTGGGATTGGTGAGTATGCTGGCGGTGGCCCCAGCTGCAACACCACTGATGCAGGAACCCATAAACGACAGCTGGGGTTTACCGTCCTTGTCGGGCACGATCATCTTATCGCGCATATAGTCGTAGGACAGCATTTTGGTACCGCTGAAGAGTGAGTGGCGGAGTATCATGGCGGATATGCCACCGTAGAGCTTCAGAAGACCCTCCTCCCTGACGATTCCCATGGCTGTGGCCAGCAGACCCCGGTACTTGGCATCCAAGCCCGTCTTGCTGACCATCTCACCCTGGATCTGCATCCTCGTCTTGCACACATCGAAGGGATAGCCCACGACCTCTGCGCTGCAGGCCGAGGCGAATGTTGTGAGGTACAATTCGACCGGGGGAGTCTTCTTGTTGGTCACCAGGAACTCCAGTTTTGGTCTTTCCTCTTCTTTTGAAGTGTCCCAATCTGCTGGCCTAAAATCGGTATTAACGCTTCTACCCATTCAAACGAAATATCTTTGTGTTTGTTATGTACATAAGAAAAAATAAAAAAAAACATGCCCCAACCTACTTATTAAAGAGACAACAAAATCAATTCATTCCTTTGGCAGATTAGATTTAGGATGACATCATTTGAAAAAATTTTTGTTTCTACAAATGGAGTGAATTTGTACCTAAAATAAATATTAAACTTGATTACAATTTGTATTATTATTATTATTTCTATTAGAGCAATTTGTTCCCAAAACGAGTATAGAATGAGTATAACAATTTTATAAACCCTTTTAAATCTCTGAAAAACTCAGTAGGGTTTTGGAAATTACCTGAATTTTGTATGTTACCTACTACATTTCTTTTAAATTTTTAAAAACATTTTTAGAGATCACAGTCCTAGCTGCAAAACAGCATACTTTGAGAGAAAATATATAAGACGGCAAGAGAAAGGTGAATTTTTTTTTTAAATATTCCCATTTGCCATCGACAATTGTTTGAATAATTTGGAATCGGTTTGTCAGGAGTGGCAGATGTTGCCTAAGTGGCTGCGTTTCTGCATTTTGAGTCCCTTCCATTCTGAAGTGAGTCTGAAGTCTTGCGTGTAGGTGCACTGAGAAAAATAGCCGAGTCGATGTAGACATGTTCGTTTATCCGTCTGAATGTCTGTCCGTAAGAACGCTTAGATCTCAGAAACTATAAAAGCTAGCAAGTTGTGATTATGCATACAGATTCTAAGAGTTCTTAAGCTTTGCAAGTTTGTTTCCGCGGAGCTCCACTACCAAAACGCTAAAGTCTGTTTGGCGCCACATTTTTGAAGATTTTGATTTAGATTAATATATAATGGGTTTTCTTGATCAATACCCCTATAAATGCTGATAATCGTAACAATGTCGTTGTTATTTGAAATGTTAGGATTAACAAAGTTGAGGCTTTGGCATGGCCAGTAGTACCGCTACACTCCGCTAGGTGGCTGGCATCGGTAGTGTGTGGCGCGCCAATAGAAATGCCCAGGAATTTTATTTAAAATTTGAAGTAGAGAAAAAATTTTACGTTCCAGATTAAAATAAACGGGCCTTTTTTAAAAACAAAACCTATTTCTTTAGATTTTTCTTTAGCATCACTTATTTTCAGTTTTCGGTAAAAGTTTGTTAGTATATTTTTTCCAAGTCCCAAACTTTTTTTTCTGTACGGAGTCGGAGTTGGTCAGCCCAGGGCTCATAATTATGGCGATGGGCAGACGAGTTGCAATGCAATGTGGGCCTAAAATTGTGCAATGGCAACACTTTGGGCGGGGAAATGGTGTTTTAATGGGGAAAAGGGGAGGAAACCTCTGCACCAGCTGCGGCTGTCGTCGTCTTTTTGGAATTTAATTAAAGTTTACACAAGTAAACAAATGACAGTCTGCAGCCGCCAACATTGCAAGATATTTGTCTGCATTTGTGTGTGTCTGTGTTTCGCATCTGTGTTGGTTTATTCCTCAGAGTGTGTGTGCGTGTCACATGGCCACAGAACGAGTGCAGAGCCAAAAAGACTGGCTGAAATTTTATTAAAGAAAACTCACACGACGCCAAGTAGAGGTAAAGTTTTCAGCGGCAAAAATGTGTCGCATTCGGTAGGCATTGAAATAAATAAAAGTTTCAACGGGGGCGGATCGAAAAGAATATAGAAATAATTTTCAAAAAAAAAATTTCAAAAGGTACAGACATACATTAGAATTATCTATTATCCAACTTTGTGTGTTTTCTACTTCTAAAATGTTAAAAAAAAAAATATATTTTCCACACAAAACAAATCAAGGATTCTCTTAAGAATTCGTTGAACAAAATGAAAGAAATTATGTACGCTTATAAAATTTGTGATTAGATAAGTATTTATTCTGCCGTTTGAGTTTGGGGAGTTATCTGGTCTGATTTTTGCTCCCGCAAAAAAAATTCATAAGCCAGTTTTTAATATTTACACTAAAACAAGCATTTGTTTTAATAATAAACAAGGAAGAACGCTATACTCGAGTACCTCGACTATCAGATACCCGTTACTCAGCTAAAGGGACCAAAGGGAAATGGAGATATGCAAGCAGCAAATCAAGATTAAAATGCGCCACCTACCGGCGGTAGACAGACTTAAGCGTTATGGGCGTTAGAGTGGGCGTGTCAATTTTTTTTTTGGATCAATCGATAGGTATTGACGAGACCAATACATTTCAGTTAAAATTTTTTATCTAGCATGCAAATTGTGGGCATCACAGGTTTGTGCGGTTTGTGGGCGTTAAAGTGGGTGTGGCATTTTTTTTTTTGGGTCAATCGATAGGTATTGATGAGAACAATACATTTCAGTTAAAATTTATTCTAGCATCAAAACTGTAGGAGCCACAGTCTTGGGCGGTTTGTGGGCGTTAGAGTGGGCGTGGCACTCTGCTGAAACAAACTTGCGCTGCGTAAGAAGCTCAGGAATCTGCACGCCATATCTCAATAGCCTAGCTCTTATAGTTTCCGAGATCTCAGCGTTCATCCGGACAGACGGACAGACGGACAGACGGACATGGCTAGATCGACTCGGCTAGTGATCCTGATCAAGAATATATATACTTTATGGGGTCGGAAACGCTTTCTTCTGCCTGTTACATACTGTCCGATGAATCTAGTATACCCTTATACTATACGAGTAACGGGTATAAAAACAGTTCTCTTTTTTGAAACATAAAATGAGAGCGCGCGCTGTAAATATTCTATCAGCTATAAGTTTAAAGTATGTTAGTTACCCAAACTATTTAATGCAATGGAGCAAAATGGGGTAGCTAATAAAATTTTGATTTGATTTTGATTTTTCTTTCCAATTTCAATTGAAGAATACGTGGAGATTTGAAAACTTTGCTCTTCTGGGTCTGCTGATCTTCTTTACTCCTGCGCTCTACAACCTGGTTGTCCAAAAGCTGTTCCTTAATTCATTTGTCTTTATAGAAAATAAAAATTATGCAATATGTAGGAAAATGGGAAAAGAAAAATAAGTGAGTGGGCTAATAAAGTAAATGCATGGTATGTATTTGTATATCTGAAATATAATTTGATTTTAACAGAGTTAGTTACACAAACTAGTTACTGGTATGGAACGAAATAGGGTTGCTAATAAAATTTGGAATTGGTAACTAAAAATAACCACTTAGAAAATAAATTAAATAAATTTTAGTTGAAGAACAAGTGGAGCTTTACAAACTGTGCTCTTCTGGGTATTCTGATCCTGATTACTCCTGTAAACTCCATCCTGGGAAATGGAACTCGAGCAAAATGTTCTGTGAATTTAAAAGTTCTGAGTGCATGCAAATATGCGGAGGTCCTCGTGAATGTAAGCCAGGATATGTAATTAATAAGAAGATACCAGCCGGTGTTTTACCATCTGATTGTCCGAAACGTGTCACACAAAAGTTAGGACTGAAGTTATTTAACCATTTTAAATGATTCAGCCTTAGAACATTTAGTTTGTCACTAAAGGAAACTAACATGTGGCAATATGTATCAAAATGGAAAATAAAAAAGCATTTTATACCATATCCGAAATAAAATTAGGGACAAATAATTCTTTTATCAATATATATATTTTGTAAATAAAAACTGGGCTTTAATTATGTGCCAATAAAAGAATGAAGAATAGGAAACTAAAAATGGATAAACGAGACATATACAAATAACGTTAGTCTTATAAGTTTACTTAAGAATTGCCGGTCATAGGCACTAGCACCTCGTATTTTATGCGCCTTATATACTGAGCACTTCAGAATAAACAGTTGGGAATTTTTTGAATTTATCATTATTGAAATACAAAAAGAGCCCAATTTAAGACCTTTCCATTACGTTCGTACTTAAAATGTTAAGAATGAAGTTGTTCTTAAATCAAGACTGTTTGTACTTCATTTAAGCACGGTGTTCTTTTTGAGTGCACAGAACTTGAAAACCAGAGTTTTTTCCCAGATGCAAATGGCCAATTTTACGCTAACCGAAACTCTAAGTTGTATAAATGTTAATGCTGTGGAGCTAAAGTAGTTTGAGATAAGTAATAACAATCATTTTCAAATATAATTTACTGTACCTAAGTCTCATGTGGAAGTGGGAAGTTTTTGCCTTTGTGGGACTGATCATTTGTTCG
The DNA here is from genome assembly GCF_043229965.1 of Drosophila suzukii. Lineage (NCBI taxonomy): Eukaryota > Metazoa > Arthropoda > Insecta > Diptera > Drosophilidae > Drosophila > Drosophila suzukii. Next base: position 22,210,119 of record NC_092082.1, on the reverse strand, counting down.
GTGACAAATTGCTTCGTTGAAGAAATCGATTGCACCGAAAATGGAACGCAAGCCCACTGCCCCACAGCTTGTCCAGAGACTTGTGAGTACAAGGGCAAACGTGAATGCCTTTTGATATGCGGAGGTCCTTGTGTCTGCAAGCCAGGATATGTTATTAACCGGGATATTCCTGCCTGCGTTCTGCGATCTGATTGCCCACATCATATAGTGCAAGGACGAGGACGCCGAAGAATTTCTAACTTCGATTGCTTCAGTGGAACAAATTCATGTAGTCAATTAAATATTTAAGCTATATATGTACAAGCGCAGTTGATACTGTTTCCCTATAGGGACCTCGAGACCAAAGAAGTTCCTTGTAAATAACCGGCCCAATTAGACATATCTTAAAATTTGTTAACAGTTATAGGTTGAGTATGGCTTTTTATTCATTCGTTTTTTTTTAAGTCATGTCATATGTTTAAAAACTCCTACTTTTATTATAAATAAATAGCGTTAATCCCAATACTTTGATATCTGCCCTCCTCAACATTTTTCCAACTGACTGTTAATGCTACACGTGTGCGGTACATTTGTTGCCTTCAATGATGCACCAACAACCACAAACTGTTTGGTATTTTTCCCATTTTGCAGCAGCGTAAAACTAAAATCCCCGAATTATGCAACAAAAAATTAATTAAACACAATTTAGTTTTGTCCCCTGGAGATGAACGTGAGCCGCAAAAAAACGCGTTGCGCGAAAATCGCTGCGGTTTCTATCCACATATACTATCTGAACAAGAACAGTGGAGCTTCCATAACTACAACAAAAAATTTGAAATTTTTGGTATAAAAACAATTTAATTTCATTTTTTTTTATTCCTTTGCAATATTTTTTACAAACGTCCTTAATATTTGTTTTTTTTTTAAGTTAATAACCTGTTTTTATTGTAAAAAAACTAAAATAAGAAATTATTTCTTATATAATAATATAGTAAATTGAGACTAAAAGTTAGTTAAAGAAAGATATTAAAAGGACTACAGTTGTAGTTGTATTAATAAAACATAAAATTGTTTTCAAGATAATGTTAATTAATTGTATGGCTTTCGTTATCTTTTTTATTTTAAACATTAAATTTTAAATAAATCCCTTTATCCACATTGTAGTCATATGGTGTTTATTCAAGTAATGTGAATAATTGAATTGTGAAATGCTTAAACTGGTTTATTTATCCAAGTTTTACTGTAGAGAAAGAGACAGATACGGCGAAATTATTGTTATGCAAAGCCGTGGAAAAAAGGGCAACGAAAAAGTGACCACAAACAGAAAAAAGGTCCCAGGGACAGGGGCCTCGCTTCAAAGGGACGGATTGGGTTAGCCGGGGGTAACGAGGGCTCTTTGCGGCTACTTGACTTAATACCTGCAATAATTATTATAACGATGCTGGGAGAGGGTCAGGGGCTTGCCGAGGGGGAAACCAAAAGAGAGCAAATCTTTTTATGCAATAAAAATATATATAGCAGCCAGCAAACAAAGTTTGAAACGAGCCCATAAAATGGCCAGGATAAGCACTTGGACTTTGCATCGAGCGATTTATTTTTTATTTATTTTTATTCATTTACTTTTTTCCGTTGTTCGCTTACACAATAGGATTTATGGCGGAAAGATGTGACTTTTGCGGGTCTTTCTCGTTTGCAATTTCTTTAAATATTTGGTCCTTTGCAGTACACACATTTTTAAATTAATTCATAGTTTTCTGATATCAGAAAAATGTATTTAATGATTTAAATACATTTATTTAAACTCCTGTATATATTCATAGTTTAATAGTTATTTACATTATTTTCCTTTTATGTTTCAGTCGTAAGTCTTCTCCTTAAATCTAACATATTTCTTCGGTCGTTTTATATAAGTTTGTACCAATAATTCAATAACCCCAGAATCGTAAAAGTAAATTTACTTGCCCTATTTATGGGCGATTTTTTATGGAAAACGATTAGGGGAATCCCTTTGGCCAGCGCGACCGTATTTATTTGAAAATGCCATTTGAATATGTTGCGCCCGTGGGCTTTTCCTCCCATTCTTCCGTCCTCTTTGCTCACGCCTTTCATTAAATTCAATTTAAAAAAGAAAATTTTTAGTGCCCTGCCATAAAAATAACAACCAACAACCGAAAAGGAGCCCGGGGCAAGAGCCAAAAAAAGGATCTACGGATGACGACAACGTATCGCGAAGGTCATCAATTACAGGAGGTCCACCAGCCCCTTCCCCTGAGCCTCTGCTCTCCGCAAGACCCCCACTGCCCACACCCTTGCCGACAACAACAACAGGCAGTTGCAAATAACTTGGCTGAAGCCTCACATTATCCGGCCATAAGCACAAGTAGGAAGCTGGTCCTCCAGTCTGAATCCCTTTTATTATTTCTTTTTATACCCTTTCAAGGGGTAGATTAACTCGTTGTTGTAAGACCTTGTACAAAAGATCTCTGGCCGTGTAAGATAATAATATAATTAATATATTAATGAACCGTTAGCACTTCATTTTAAATTTGTATGTTATCATACAGATTGACTGCAAATGTTACCTCATAACAATGGTTATATTACTTGGCTTTAGATGACATTTGTCGGCAATAAAATATTGATTTCTAAACCTTCCAGATTCGGTTACAACCATAAGGGTATGTCTTTGTCGTGCGTCCAAAGATAGCATCCCCAATTTTTTTTGGCTCATCGAGGGGTAAAAACAAAAATGAAATCCTCTGCAGATATTTCAAAAGCCATTGACACCCTTTCGGCGAGGCGTGGCCACTGCGGGGTTAAAGGCAATGCCTCGGCTTGGAGGCCTGCCTTTGAAAAGCTGAATGACCAAATAAATCATATCAAAGTGTCATATAAAAATCGTAATCAGATTTTGAAGCGCACACACACAGACAGAGAAGGAAGGACGCAGACAAGAAATATGCTGCCAGGCCTCGCATACCCACACTCGTACGCTTTCCGTAAGCCAACTCCATTAAAAGTGCTTATAAATAAGGTGCTTGAAAGGCAAGTGCACACACACAGACACACTCCACGGAGAGGGACACTCACACAGACACACACAATGGATACACATAGGACTGGGGTCCATAACCAACAAACGCTGCACCCAATGCTGATATATCCCCGAAAATGGGCACCAAAATGGGAGATGACAGCGTGAATGATTTCCAGGACAACCAGATCACGAAAGACTGCTGAGATCCTAACGATATTTTTTATAAGAGTATTTTTTAGTAAACTAAAATTGGTTGTATTTTTGGATCATCTATTTATTAAAATAAATAATCAAATCATGTATTTGTTCTTTTAGAACGGACATAAAATATTGTCATAATTTATAAACATTGTGGTACACCATCAATAAATCAATAAATCGAAGTATGTTATATTAAAAATCAACAAATTTGTTTAACTTTCTTCTTAATATTTATTTTTCTATATTCTTCCGCGGAATGTTCTTGTGCCCCTGTCATCTCCAATGGTAACCCCAAATGGGAATCTTGCAACGTAACATAACCCATTGCCCGCCTCCGTCGCACAAAAGTTTTTGAGTGTGTAAATTGCAAAAGACTATTTGACAAACGTCGGTCAAAAGCACAGGACATGACTGAGTGCCAGGACATCGGGGGCAGGGGATCAAAGGCGGTGACCGTAAGGACAACCTGCTCGGGATTTCGGTTTAGCACTCTGCAGGACCTTCTCCACGCTCAGAGGGTTACCCTGCAGTTAATAAAAAATAATGTGCTTCAATGCGGTTTATTCAATTTTATGGTTCGGACTTTTCAAAAAGCCATGCACACACATAAACACTCACTCATCCCGACACACACACTCACAGACAATGACTCTCGTCATCTTTTATACAGTGAAAAAATTGCTTTACCTTATAAGAACAAGTTTTAAAACTTATCATAGGAATACAAAATAATAGTGGTATTAAATATGTAAAAAATGATGTTCCAGAAAAACTTCAAAAAACTAGACAGTTAATTGATCTTTATCAACTTTTTTAGGGAAATAACATACTTAATTGATTATATTTAATAAATTACTTAACTAATAAAATGTTTTACATCCTTAGTATCGTTGTGATTGATTCAGAATTATGCAGATTGTATTTAATCAGGTACCTAAAAATCATTTCTGTGTAAAACCCCATCTTTCCTTCCCCTCCTTTTCGGCATCTTTGGTAATATTAAAAAGAAAATCGCATTTTTGGCTGGGCGTGGCTGTTTTCCCCGCCCCAGTGTCCGTGCTTGTAGTGGGCGAATCATATAAAACACACATAGATACCCACTCTCACACACACCACACAACAATAATGCGACGATGGACGTTGCCGCCTTTTCTTTTTTGAATATTTATGAGTTTGCTTTTCAAATTATAGATGCAGAGCGGGTGAAAGTTGGGAGGTGAGAGGTTTATAGCAAGGGATACGGCCATTTGCCCCGTAATTGTGTGCGTGTGTTTAAGTTCGTGTCTGAATAAGTAGAAGGTTGTCCTTGGGTATATCACTTTTCCAGCTATTTATCAAAATGAGTTCTGCGTCTATCTTATTTCCGGTTTTATTGAAAGTTCAGCGGCAAAAACCAGTAAAAGAAATTGTTTATCGATTTTAAATGCTGTGCCTACGTATTTTTCAACTTAAATACCCATAAACGTACAATAGTACCCTAAACCTATTTGCATCCCACTTTCTATGACAATACTATTATTATCATCATGAGCATCTAGTTTGGTTAAATATTTTGAAAGGTAGGAAAACAAAAATAATAATATTTTTTGGTAAATGATAATAAAGGCTGCATTGTTAAATTTGTATATTTCAGAAGTTTAATTTTTAATACGCCAATAATACTCATAATGATTACTCTGTAATTTAATCTGGTCCTCTAATGTACACACATATAGGTAGTGTAATTAGATTATTGCAATCCTCAAATTAGACGCCATGCCTTAAGTGCTTTAACACTTCAGTACCCACCTCCCTCATCACAAAACCGACCTTTAATTCGAATCGAACATCTATAATTGCCTTCAATTACATTTATTTATTCGCACCGGGCACAGCCCTTCAAAGGACACCCGCACCCATCCCGATCCTTAATTTCATGTTGCAGACCTACGAGTATATTGGCTTTGGTCATTGGCCATTTCAATTGGGTATCGCTTTGATTCGCATTTCATTTATGCATGATGACTGGACTCAGGACCAGACCACCGACCATCGTCTACTATTTTATTTTTCTCGCAATTTATTTATTTTATATGTATATACGCGTGTTTTTTATTTGTCCCCGGCCCTCCCATTCCCCTCTGGTTTATTATGATTATCATGTTTTATTCAACAATTGATGCGCAAATTGGCAGTTGTCTGGATCATTTACAACTCTACACACACGCCAGAGGACGGGATGGTAGCAGTCAGAGGCCTCTGTCAAGGGTCAAGTGGGATGGAGGGTTTGTGGGGCTTTGCCAGGGAGTTGTGTTCCACAAAGGTTTATTCTCATAGGTATTTCAATTAATATTCAACGATTAAAATACTTCTCTTTAACTTTTAAATGGGTTTTTCTGCAAATTATATTAACAAATGATACTTTAGTTTCGGACCTTACGTTAATTTCGACATAAATATTCATATTTTGGGAGAAATATAAATGACATCATTTTGCGTGATTTTAGACCCAAAGAGAAAAATATAAAGGCTTCTGAGAGTCACCCAAAATTTTAAATCGAAACATTAACCCTTCTCTTTGATAAATTTTATAGATATATTCTAAAGTGAAGTGATTTAATTATTTAAATATTAATATTATTCAAGACTGGCAAAAAATTTGGGGAACAGATAAATAAATATTTAATTATTCATTTATTCTCTGGATAAATGCGATTGTAATTTTCCAATAATATATAGATATAAAAATTTAAAATTTAAATTTTAAATTTTAAAAGACATTAGTAAATTTCTCCAAAAACGGAAATCAATTTCGGAACCGATCAGATTTATTTCTGCAGCATTTAACACCGGTGCCGTGCTCGTCAGCTGCGTGGACCAGGGCGTATGATTAATTTGAAATACAAACAAACCGACGCGGCGAGAAAAGAGAATTGTAAACCGCATTCGAGGGGCGGACGGAGGTGGTTGTGCAACCGGTCATGGGCGTGGCAGAGCGTAAATTTGTAGAAAATGCTTGATTTCCGCGCACGTAATTAAGTCCATTTGTTACCACCCCCAGCCTCCCAGCCCCATTAAATCTTCCTGGGCAGCCCGCAATTGCATTTGTCGGCTGGGGGTGATGTAAGGGTTAAGGGGTTGGGGGTTGGGGGTTGCAGTCGAGAGGCGACAATAAACTTATATGAAATTAATTGCGCATGCAGCAGCGACAGTAGGAACTAGCGATGGCATTTCACTTCGATAATATATCGAATCGATGACGAAAATAATTTTTAAAAATATATATCTATATAACGAACGAGAGTAAAAAATATTTTATTCACCATTTGTAGTTTAACTTAAGTAACTGTATATCTATATAAAAAATATGATATCTTATCTTATTTCAAAAACCAAAAATGTTATTTTGTTATTATGTTATCGGTATGAAACAATGCAGCATTTTATAAACCATTTATACTGATCATTCTCGAAACAATTAGTTGATATTTTTACTAACCTAAGGTAGGATATTTCGATATCCAATACCGCCAGTTTCTTCTCGATATTCATCCCTATGCGAAACTGACGGATAGACAGCTGGACAACCGGGATCGACTGTCGTCTGGCATCGTGGAGCGAAGCTCATGCATTAATTAACAGTCAAGTGTCGATGGAGACTGCCACCGCCCCGAAAACATCCCATCAGAGGAGGTGGAGATGGGTAGTATCACACTTTCAACTAATTAAATAGCTTTTGATTTTTGCACACCAGATAAAATTTCAATATTAAAGCCGCTGGGCTCGGGCACAGCAGGCAGTCACCGAATCCGGCATATGTTCAATATTTGCATAAATATTTTAATAAAAATTAAAAATGAATGGCCAAGCAGCAGCAAACGGCGGCAGCGGCGAGCCCTCGATCCCAGACGAAAAGCGACCGAGGGAAACATTTTTTATTAAAAAACAAGAAAAGGAAACAGTCGGGAAATGTTTCACAAAACGAAAACTTTAACACCCTGAAAACACAGTTCACAAAAAGGCCAATCAAATATTTACAAATACGCATTCCCTTAGTGTTTTCATATTTTTAAAAAGGAAATTATTTGCCACGGTGTTTTCCAGGAATTTTATAATACCTCCAAAGTTGAATTTCATTAATGAAATACAAAATAGCACAGTTCCAAGAAATTAAAAATACCTCCTCTTTTTATCCATTTCCTAGAAGCTTGTGAAATAATTTTTATGAATTTAACATTTTCAATTTTAATTAATCTTGTCAATTTGGGATGGACTTCCATTACATAGTTCAACAATTGTATTTGTTCTTGAGTTTATTTTCTAGGTTAACGTATTTTTATGTATGTTAGCTTACCTATTATGTGTAACTTTTAATAAATACTTGTTAAGGATATTATTAGTAAGGCAGTTTTTAAATTATTATAAACGTTTAAACATTTTTTTAGTTCTTGAAACCAATTTGATGCTACTGTTAGTGGGGCTCTTAACTTTTATACATAAGCTAAGATACCTCGTTGGAATAAAAACATCCCAGTTGACAAACCGAGGCAGCGACTGCTAACCGCAGAGCGTTGTAAAAATTTGCGCATCGATTTGCGGCCAGACGTCGACGGGGCTCCTGGATGCAGACTCCTGTGCGGAGAAGGGTCCTTGGACCAGGACCAAAACAGGACCGGCAGCGGACAATGCAGGGCCTGCACAATGGCACGGAGCGAAATGGAATCGTCGGAATCGCCGGGCGCCATTATCATCCTCATCATCGCCATCGCAGTACGGTGGGCCGAAAAATGCAAATGACTTGCCAAGGCTTTGATTAGCGAGCAATTTAAATGCAATTGGGTTTCGCAACACTGCGACGGGGAAATGCGCAAGGTGCCGGCCATTAAAATTACTTCACAGGAATTCCACTGTGCGCAGTCACGGCATTCCACGGTGCGGATGCGAGTGCGGATGCGGATGCGGACGTCGATGCGAATTGCACATTGGCCATGTCTGCAGTTTGTCAAGAGGTCTGCAGGAAAAACCCCAAAAAAAGGAAAACAAAGCCCAAAAGAAGATGAAAATGAAAATGCAAAATGAAAAAGAAAAATCCACAAAATGGAAAGGGAGTGCAAAATGGAAATGGTAATGTGCGCCTATAGACAAAAGGCCAGCGAAGCAGAGAGGTGCGTTTGATATGTTATAGAAAATGTAAGATAGTTTAATTCTAAGGAATATAAAAACTTAAGGTACAGAATATAAATAAATAATAAATAAGTAAAGTAATAAGTTCATTTAAAGTTACATTACTCACACATTAATAAAATATTATACATTTTATTATAGTAGTTTCATTGTAGTTATATGTATAAAAAGGGAATAAATGTGTTTCATACATTACTATATCGAAAACGTTTTTAATCAATAATTTAACCCAATTACTAGTAAAAAGGATCTGCAAAAGTTTTTCGGTTTTGAACTTATTTATTATGACTTAGGCCCGATCTAGCACTTAAATACTTATACTGATCAAATAAAATCGTATATTGTTTTAGGATTTGATTTAAAGTTGTTACCAAACTGCTTATGCAACCTTCGCTGTGGCACAGAGTTTTCCATAAGTTGGCATCATATTTTGTGTGTGTTTGTGGGCATTTGTGTGTTTTTGTGTGTGTGCGGTCTCGTTGATGCCCGGAAAATCCCGACGCGACGCGCCAGTTATTGTTTTGCCACTTCAGTTTCTATTGTTATTGTCAGTTGGGGGAAAAGGGGCGAAAATCGCAGGGGCAGCCGGACGGGGGCAGTCATGGTGCAGCGGTTGCAGCTGCAGCATTTTGATGGCAACGACTTTACATCCGTGCATTTTTGTTGCCTTTGTTGCAGCAGCTGCAGCGGTGCTTAAACAATTTAATTTTGATTTAAGTGCGAAATTAAATGTCAGGCAATTCTGACATTTTTTCCCCATCTCCACGGGAAGTGCAACGGGCGAACCTGTGTGCGTGCTGCAACAATGGCAGCAAAACTAATTCTATTGACTTTGCTAATGACGTAATTAAGCGCATTTGGCAAACGTTGCGTATACGCAACGTGCTCCACTTGCCAGCTGCATTGTGCTTTTAATTAAGTCCATTTTAATGATGGCCATGGCCACAAAAGCTTTTCAAGCGGCGATTAAAAAGGCGGGCTACAGCCCGAAGAGTTCTAAATTCCGAGGTGATTTTCCCACTGGGCGGGGGCGTTTGGGAAGTGAAATATTTTGACAGATTGCGAGGCAAGTGTAAATTTATGCAAATTACATCAATAAAAACATTTCGGTTTCTTGCGGCTCTCGGCCAGGCCTTTATTATTTGGCCAAGATGGCGGGGCGAGTGGCTGGCTCTGGCCATGGCTGGCCGCGTGTAGCTCATTTTCTATTAACAACTGCGTCCATAAAAACGACAATGACAGGAATGAAGGCAGTTGGCTGAGTTCCGAAGGCCAGAGCATTTTCCGAGGGAAAATGGCTAAGCAGCGAAGCCAGCGAAGCGTCCAGGCGGAAAACCAACTACGGGACAGCCTCATTTGCATGTTGCTCAGTGCTGCCCCTTCCCCATCCCTCCCCCCTATATCCTGATGAGACCAGCCGTCAGTGTCCCTGCGTCAGGACGTCACAGTCGTCACCATGTGGTTGCGTCTGTGACAGTGGAAATAATTCCGGCGAACGGCGCCACAGTGGTTGAAAATGGGAAAACAAATCCCCAAGGAGCCGCCAATTTTCGTGAATATTCCTTGTTAATGTTGGGGAAATTTAATTCGGGGAGTGCAACCCTCTTTACATTAAACATTAAATAGCTTGCCTAAAGTGCAGAAAAAACCCTACGAAAGCTTATGAATAAGTCATTTACTTGACATAAAGTTATGCTTTTTGGCATTATTAACAAAGTATTTTTTAGCGCTTTAATATTAAGACAATTTTTAACTAAATGTTATTTTCCTTTCTTTCTAAATAAAAAAAGTTCTTTAAAAATTTCTTATGATGGTAGTAATCTGTTCATTAATAAACGCAGTTTGTGGTTTTTATATATTTGTGGTTTTTATAGGATTATAATAAAATATATAAAATATTATTGGTAAGTTTGTGGTTTTTATATGATTATATATTCTATTATAATAGTGTTGATGAATATAATAATATATATAATATATATGATATAAAATAGTATAGATAAGCGTAGCTCGTAGTTTTTATACGATTATAATAGAATATATGAAATAGAATTTTTAATTATTTTATATTTTTGTTTTTGAAGGTTGAAAATAAATATTAAATAGTTTTACACCCAATAACTTTCATATTCAATGTATTCATTAGTTAATATTATGCTTTTCTATCTATTGAAGTTGGTATGATATGGTATTGGGTATTTTAAACATTCCTTCGCCCGTAGCCTATGATATCCTTAAAGCTTGTGCTTTCAAAACCTTATTTCCGAAAAGAAATCATTTCAAATACAAATTCAAAACATATTATTCCACTGTCCCGGCTGCGCCTTTGGCTCCAAGTTTCGCTTTTGGGGCACGTTTTTGTCTTTGGCCCTAATTCAGGCTTCAGCGCAGGGGCTAATCAACGCCAGCCAAGTTGGACGGGAATCGTTAGACAGACCATAAACAGGGGACCAGCGATTTTGTGGAGTTTCAGGGGTCGGAGGTCGGGGGTCAGGGGCTCGGGGCTCTTCGGATGGGTGGACGACGACGGGTGCGTCGCGGCTTTTGGGGCGGCCAAAGAAGACCGCTAAATTTTATTTAATTTTTGTTTAGCCGCGAAAAGTGGCGTATAAAATTTACTTTGGCTTCAAGGATGAGCGATAAAGAAAAGGAGATGGAGGACATAAAATAATGGAAATTGCCAAATGTGACAGCCACAAAGCTGAGGGGCTCTCGGGTTCGCGCACAACGAGTGCAGATCGTATAATGCTCGTATAAATTTTCAAAAAAATAAGCGAGCATTTTCAACGTTAATGCAGCCGCAAAATAGAATTAGCTTTTCTTTTTTGCAATTCTGCGTGCTCCGGCTTCGGCTGCTGGTAATCGCCGCCCCCATTTAAGCGGGCAATTTCGAGAGAGCGCACTAAAACCGAACTCCCATATATGAAAGCGAAACCGCAACAGTTGCTCCCGCCTTTTCGGCCATTTGGGCTCTTTCAAAATTGGCATTGCCATGGCCAAAATGGCCAACAATAAAAAAGCCGTTTGCTGCATTCTCATGCACGACCAGCCAGCCAAGAAAACCGGGAACAACTTGGCGGTGGTTGGTGGGCGGTGGGTGGTGGCTGGTGGGTGGACTTCCCCGGGTGGTTTTCGGCGGGCGGATGGCCACTTACACAAAACTTTGCACCACCGCAAGGAATAAAGCAAGGAAGCAGCCCAAGAAGTCTTGCAGCGAAACGCATGGAAACAAACGAGCATTGAAATTGAATTTAACAGCAAACAGTTTTAAGGAGCGAAGCGGTCGCTACACATGCACTGCAAAAAAAGAATGCTAAGTATAGGGTGGAAAATAATAAAAAGTTAATATAAAAATTTTTACATAGGTGTTTTTAATTACCATGAATTCTTAAGTTATGGGTAGGAACTTCAAAATATTTAAAACATGCAAATAAAACTAAATATTTAAGAAAAAGTAAAATAATGTATAATACTTGCATGAAAAAACTAACCTTCGAACAAAAAATTAATACATAATATTACTATAAAATGATATCATATTATATAATGTAACGAAATTTTATTTACAAATTTAAGGACGATTTCTTATTTTTTAGTACTTGTGTCTTACATTTCAGATATCAATTTGTCTAACTTTATTTGTTTTTCTAAGTTATACGAGGAGAATAGATGATAAGAAAGGGTGAGACATCGCCGCCAGTGGCGAACTTTGTATGCGCTAATGGAGATGGATGTGCGAAAGCCACACTGCGTATGCGTAATATATCTGTTTTGTATGTATTTGCAGTTAAAACGGAACCGAGAAGGCGGCAATGGTAATTTTTCAATATTACAGCAGACGACAATGGCAAATTGAGTTGATCAATTCGCGACCAGAGATATATTACGGAAAATTGCTAGCAAAACAACTCAAGGGCGAAGAAATTTAAGAGCTAATCAACAGAAAAAGTGTGTAAATTTAAACTTTGTGTTGAGGTCTGAAACTCTTATTTAAGGTAACGATTAGGCCACTTGAAAAAAAAGGTGAATTCTAGTACTTTGTAGCTGGCTTTCCCATTGAGATCATGGAGAGACCCTGTGGGTCCACATATGCCCTGTCTAATGCCAACGTTTTCGATATCCACCAAACAAGCTAATACCCTTCCCCTGGGCGAAATCCTCCTTGGATTCAATGGACCCCCACCCGAGCATACCAATTTGTGCAGTGTGCAATGTTGCCTGGCTTTCTATGGGATACCAGGAATAGCGTCATTTGCCACGTCTGCGACTTATCGCCCAAAGAAATGTGCAGCAAAATAGATTTCTACAGAGGAAAGCTGCACGGACGATAGCAACTTATGTTGCGGATAATACAACGGATTTCATTATTTCGGCACTTACGAGCGAATAACCACTAAGCAATTTCAACGACCCATGTCCTTACGTCTGAATGGAAAAGCAAACTAGGGACAGTTATACACTTTAAACCTGAACATAACTGGCCAGAACGGGAGAAAGCAGCTCGATAAAAGGGAAAAACGTGGCAGATTCAAGTTCGAACAACGAGTAAATGAGCTGTCAAAGTTTTTAATGCAGCAGCCGCAACAGCAGCGGCAACAACTGCAGCAGCAACAACTGCAGCAGCAACATCAGCAGCAGCAACATCAGCAACACCAGCCGCAAAAGCAGCCAAGAGCACGAGCTAGACAAGTAAATCTTATTGTGCAGAAAATGGCAAATTTCCCCAGACGGCCAAAACCAGCCAAAGCAGCCAGTCGACGGAGGTTTGGGGGTGGTGTAGAATAGCTTACTGCACTGCAGCAGGTGCACTGGAAATAACAAATATTTTTGGCTAATATAAAAATTTATATTCATTTCAAATTCATACCAAGCTTCTAGCCAATGGTTTGTATAGTATATTTTAATTTTTATTGTAACTCCAAAAACTCTCTTTAGCATAATACTATTAAAAAAACTGAAAATAATTCTAAACGCCCTTGCTAAACCTATTATTATTAAAAAGTTATTTGATTATTAGTTTATTATCATTAATTTTATTACACCGCATTATAAACAATAATAATTACAAGATTTTCAAAAATGAATTATTTAAAAACTAATATTATTTCAAAATGTATATATACTAAATTATATAATATATTACATTTTGGGAAGAGTTTAAAAAGAGTGTATATTAAAGCTTTAAAATTTCTACAACAGATTATGGAAAAATATTATAAGCTGCCATGTATTTCTCCCAGTGCACTAGTTTGTTTTCGATGGGGGGAGGATACTTAGAAGTATTTTCGCAGCATTGAGCGAGCGTTTGATTGAGAATGTATTGTATAATTTCCCGAGCGTATTTAGTGCCAAGACGCAAAAAAAAGCAACGGAAAAATGCGCAATATGAACGGCGGCAACAACAATTGGGGGTCTCAATGGTCTGCAAACAACAAAGGCGGCAAAAAGCAGAAACGCTGCGGGGCAGACAGCGGAAGTTGCCATGACAAGTGTCAAATGTTAAATACTTTATTAAGACTTTTTTCTCCACCGCTGGACGGAAACTATGAGGGAAATGTTTCAATGAAGTGTACTTAAGTTGAAGAAAATGGAAGATTTAAGGGGTGAAAACCCTAACAGAAAAATAAAAGTTCCACAAAAAATAATTTACTATTTATTATTTATAAATAAATTGAATTATTTATTTTTAAATTAAATTACATTTTTATTATATGCCATATGTTTTCTTTGAAAAAATAAATATTTAATATTTTAGAAAAATTTGTCAAAGGAGTTAATGCTAGTTTGACTTCTTATCAACTATGTTGCACTGAATTCGGTTTAGATCTGTTGAATACAAAATTTCTTTTGAAATATGAAAACAAGTTTTAGCTTACTTTTTACTATTACATATTATATATGATTTTAAAGTTGAATTGTACCAGAAAATATCCCTGATACACAGCTTCGAAATTTGCAATTATAAGTAACCAGCTCTGAGTGCCTTAACCACTTCTTAATCTTTCCCTGAAACCCGAAATCTTTGCCTCCCATCAGCTTAAATTACGTTTTAACTGGCGAGTCAAAAACAGATCCATCATTTGCCGGCAAGCTCCGCTGCGCTTTTACGACCCAATCCCCAATCCCAGTTCCAGTCGCAATTCCCTTGGTGATGGCAGCCCTCCTCTTTGGGCCATCGTTTTGGCCGTGTCACTTAATCAATTTCGCGTTAATCAGACGAATGTCGCCAGTGGCATCCTGAAAGGCAAACAAAACGTTCGCCGAGCAAACTCGTTTACGGCGAACAAATTTCTTATCTTTCCAGCGAAAATCTTTTACAGCTCAGAGCTGCGAGCTGCTGCTCCGCTTATTGCTATAATTTTTATGTCAAAATATAAATTAAATTTTTTTGGCTTCACACGCGATTGTCGTTTTGATGTCACACACACACACGATGGATGGTGTGGGAAAGGGGCGTGGCAGGGAGCACGGGGGTCGCAGGTTGGAGGAGGTCATATAGTCACGTCTTGTGAATGCCAGTCGAGCTGACACAGTTTGTTACTTTTCAACAGGAGCGTTGCCTCCCGCCCTACAGATTTTACACTAAGAAAAATTCTTAATAATGTAAAATAATATATCTGTCATGTGGAATAAAAATGAAACGTATATTTAAATATTAAAGCGTTATTTTAGTGGGTTTTATTACATGTACCCTCTCAAATCACTTATAAATGCCTTTTTAGGTATCTAGAAGTATGCAGTGAAAAGAATAATCGTATATCTTAAATAATTCATTGTATATCTGAGTTTAAAATATATTGTTGCATACTTTTTGGCACCTAAAATTATATTTAAAAGAGATTTCAAAACGCCAGAAAATGTTGTGGCACTGTGTATATGATAAAGAACTAAAAGAGGTATTGAAAATTACATATAACTAACATCGTATCCCATCGAGAACCCATAGCTGTTCTCCCTGAATATTCTCCAATCTTCTGGGCCATAATTTTTTGTGAGTGCACAAACGGAAGGCGACGTCGCCTGCAGTCGACACCCAAAAGGTTGCCACGAGGAATTCCGCAATTCACCCCGTCGAAGGGCTTTTCCTCCTTGGGGGCGGGCACCGGGGATCTGGGGGCTGGCCGCTCACCTTGCGGTGTGGTCTGGCATTTTCCAGCGAGAAGTTCATTACTCATAAATGCTGCACATGGCAAGGACCCCGAGATGGAGATGTCGGGAGTCCCAGAGTCTGGGGTCCCGTAACCGGTGGATATCCCCCAACCGAGCCATTGCCACATTAAAAGAACAACATGGGGAAAGCTTAGGGCGAGGGGCATTTCACCTCGTTATAAGTATGGAGAAATCTGCAGTGCGCTTTAAGTGTTATCGGCAACACGCACATATCCAGAAGCCGCACCCACCCGAATCACACCCTCTGCATTCCCCGCCCCCCCAAAAATGTGACGACGTGGAGGACATTTTCATTTTATGACAACGAGAAAGTGGGAAAAAATTGTTGCCGTAACCACCGAATGCTTCTACGTGTTTGCGGCTGAGTTCAAAGATTTATCAGCATCGAGAATTCGACAAGGCGCTGTCGTCGGATTCGGGCGCTATATATAGCTATATATACGTACCTGTTCCTATCAGCACCCCGCTCCCGAAATGTGTGCGGTTATTTGAACAGATTTAATACCCACACAAACGTGTGGGAACTTTAAGTGCTGCCCCTCGTCACAAGGAGTCATCTAATCCGAAAAGCAGGGCGGCAAAAAAGGTGAAGCGACAAAAATTTGCCAAGTTCAAAGGAATTTGACTTTCTTTATGCATACCTAGTGGGTTAGGTGCACACGTGCACAGGGAAAAACATTATTCTCGAGCTGGGAGCGATTAGTTTTTAAAATTTATAACCTACAGCCACAAACATTTTAAGGGCTGTGAAAAGTATGCATCAAAAACAGCTTTGTTGTTATGAATGCACCTCCAGACTTGCTAATCAAATATATGTTGCTGCATACTTTTGGACACCTAAACAAGTGATTTTGAAACCTTAGTTATATACTGTCCATATACATCTATTTTATTTAGTCTATAGGACGGAGAATGAAAAAATGTGTAGGGATTTTAAGAAAACAGATTTAGGGCCAGTATCTCGAGTCCCTTAGAAAGACCCTGATAGCTATCTGTTCGAAAAAGTTAGAGCCCAGATAAAGTTGAAGTAAAAGCAAATTTGTTTTCTTGACTCCTTTAATTTATCTGAACGAGAAACATTGACAAAGTGCTTTTTATCACAAAATTAAGCTTTAAAGTGGCATCACTTGGCTTGCTTTGATTATTGCACCAGCTTGTTAGGTTTTATTTATGTTTGAGATTACAAATTTTCATCTTAAAGGCTTTGTAAAATCAGCTGTCATTCTATCGAGCCGAAAAATACTTAGTAAGGAGGCTGAGTCCCCGTCAGATTTTACATAGACTCTAGGGAAAACCAAATTTCCTTAGCAGGGAAATTATCTGTCCGAGAAATGTTAGTCGGCACTCGAGAAATCGACCTATACTTGGATAAAAATAGAAACAAAACCTTGAAATGTTAAATAGAAATTTTTAAACCACTTCCAAACCAAGTCAATGTTTCTCTCTGTGTACTCATCAAAAAAGCATCAAAAGTGGCAGAAAGTGGAATTGCCAATTTGCGTTCTCTCGGTGCAGGAAAATCGGTAGGAGCATGCAACGGATATATGAAGTATGAAGTCGTTGGACCCCAAGCTCAACTTAAAAACTGCTGGCAAACTATTGCAAAAAAATGCGAGTAGAAAGAAAGTTAACTAGGAAGTCCTTATGACATGCCAACCAGTTACATGTGACTCAATAAGTCAAAAGAAAACTCACATGGGCTTGGGAAACGTGGCAGTTTGATTATGGGTTTGTGAAATACGAGTACGTCTCCAAAGACTGATAGGCATGAAAAATAATTGCACTGCGTAGAAAAACTAGCAAGTGGGGAAATATGAAGTTTTCTTCAAGACACGTCTGAGTCAGGAATTTCAAGTTGAGTACAGACTTATCAAGTCAAAGTTTCAAAATTATACTACAGCTTCCTAGAAATGTACTTTATAAAATAAACTTTATTAAAATATTCTAAGATAAGTAAATGGCTTTTTATAAATATCTAGGTTCCTAAAAACAAATAACGACTTAAAGTTAATATTTACGAAGAATTTCAATTTAAAATCCTTAAATTGGAAATTCATTGCAATAACAATTTTCGCTTTCCACCTCATCCATCTGCCAGTTTGAAAAGTGCTTTCCATAGGCCTCATTTAATCTGTTCTCCTTCCGCCAAATCGAAATCAGTCCAAAACACATTCATATCGCATCTGGGCCGTCCTGCCAGCGTTTTTGACCCCTCATTTGGCGGCTGGCTTGTAGGCTGCAATTACTTTTATATCGGATTCCTGTTTGCTCCCGGGTTTCTCAAATAGCAATAGCATCCATCGATAGCCTCTCAATGTTTGCCCAACTGGCGCGCTTCCATTCCATTCGATTCGATACGATTTGAGCTGAATGCTCGTTCGGTGGCTGCTGATGCTTCTGCGGCCATTGTGCCAATTGCTTTTGGTCGAGTTCTGTTCTGGAATCGCAGTTGGAGTTGGAGTCGGAGTCTGGAGTCTGGAGTCGTCATCTACTTCTCCTGAAAAAGCGACTCAAGTGATGCCTCTCTGGCCTCTTTCAATCTAGCCATTAATAAACGAAAAAAAAATGAAGAAAGATTGGGATTTATTCAGTCTAATTATAAAATAAACGTCACCACTTATTCCTTATTTTTAAAGTAACACTTAAAAATAGTTTTTCAATGTCGTTACTTAGAATAAATGTTATGGCTACTATAATATTTTTCTCAAAAGTACAACGAAAAACCAGTATTTTACCAATGTGTCAAATAAAAGGGCTAATGAGATATTTTTCATAAGAAATGCAGCACTTTTCACTTGCAAATGTTAAGGGTCAATCGTATTTTTTTTTGGCCATATTGCTTAGAATTGTCCATAACTGAGGTTCCACCCTACGATTGGAGGACCTTTAAATCGATCCTGTATTTAATTAAGATATTCATTCTTTTTAGAAGAATATTTCGTATTGTTTACCATGTATTCCCATTATTTGGAAAATCTACAATTATATTCAAATAAACATAGTTTAGTCATTTACTCAGCTCCTTTCTTTTTTCGCGTAGTTTTTTTTACAATAGATCTTTTTTATTTTTCAGATTTTAAGAACGAATCTCGACAGCACTGGCCAACAGGAAAATCGGTGGTATACACTTATATCGATGCCCCCGCACACAGCCGCAATGGCAATCGCAATCATTTCATTTCCCTTTTTAATATACGCTGCACAAGCACATTAGAAAAGGGGGTGTTGGGGCTGAAGGCTGGATTCTAACCAAACCACGTGCCAGACCAACCAGACAACTTTCACCCCCTTGCAGGCTCCTCTTTTCCAGTCCCCAGTGCAGTTTTCGGTTTGTATAAGTAGTCATCGGAGGCGTTTCGCCTACCTACAATTACCCCCCTCTCAACGGCCGCCTCTCTCTTTTCAGTCGACATGTATGCGAGTTTTGCTTCCGTTTCCGTTTACAGTGTTTGCAATTTTGCCTTTAGTATTAATGGCCTTAAATTGTATTGACGCCCATTCGAAAGGCCGTCTATCAGCTAGAGATGGGAACCAGCAAAATAAAGTTTATAAAGTTTACAAAGATCAGCTGGAACAAGAATAAAACCATACAATAAGCTTTTTGTAAATATTTTTAGCCTACGTTTAACGTCCAAACATATTAAAGTAAATTTAAGAAATATTACTTAAGTTTTATCAAATACGTTTTGCTTCTGGGGTTATTCATGTTTTTTGAAAGCTGTGTTCACCTCAGCCCAACTGCATTGATTATTTTTGAAGAAAACAATACCTCATTTAAGGCCTCAGGGAAATGTAAACTAAAATATGCAGCTCAAACCAAATTAAGTGTCGCGTTAACCAAACAATCAATCATTAAAAGCACTTATAAACTGTGTAATTCAATTAAAGCGAACATGAAACAAATTTAAAGGTAGGTCAGAGTTTAAGTAACAAACCAATATTTAAAGAGGAAAATGTACGAGGTAAAAATAGCTGCTAAGAAGAGTTCTAGAATTAAAGCCTTGTCTGAGCATTCGGTTTTCTTAGAAAGAATATATTCCTTGAGCATAAAGACCTTGAGCATTTTTCAAGAATTTCATTGGGCAGTATTGGTCCATCTCTAAGCCGTTTTTGCTGGAAATACCGCTCTTTTTTACCCACCACTCCCTTATGTTATTCGACTCTGTTCGAGGTCGGCCAAAAAATTTTCACGCCGCACACGCGCCTAGGCTAATTTTGCATGCAACTCAGGACAGCTGAACGTCCGTTAGTCCTGCCACCGCCCCTCGGGTCCTTGCCCCCTCCTCAATAGCTTTTTATTGAGCCCGAACAACAACCATATCGGACCAAAAAGATATAGAAGGGGGCAGTGGACACACCCCGCGGGTGGTAAACGATTTTGCACTCACATTGATTGGCTCGCGTAGTTTTATTTATGCTTTTTTCAGCTAGTGTCGGGGTTGTGCTTTCTTTTTATATGGATATTCCGACATTTATATTTATTTGTAGGCCACAAAGTGCATATTAAAAGCAGGAGCAAAAACTGTTAAGGGTCAGCAATGGGTTAATTATTGGTTTGGGCCGTGGTATTCAAGTAAATTATTAAAATGGAAATATCTCTGGGTCTAATACATATAACACTTTCTTTGATTGGCCATTAATCAGCTAATAGATGGAAAATGAAAAAATGAGACCTTTTTAAAAAAATAAATAACAATTAAAATAAATACAGATCAGAATTTTTTCAATTCAATTTTAAAGCAATTAATAAATTATAGCCTTTTGTTACAGCTTGTAATTTTTAAATATTTTCGGTCAGCAACCAAAATTTTTTCAAGCGTACATCTTTTTTATTCTTACATCACTTTCATTAAATTAAAATGTACTTAATTAAATAGACATTGGAACACTATAAAAACTTGTATCAATTTACTGGGACTTTAGATTGGTACCCTTCAGTTAAAGATATTCCCTGTACCGCTCCTCCTGTTTACTGCACTTTGCTGATAAACAACAACACAAATTGTTAACAACACAGCCACTACCAGAGCAACATTGGAGTATAACCTATAAATAACAACTCCCAGATGATAAGGGCCCGGGAAAATAAATAAATGAAGTCAGCATCTTGGGTAGTACATAATTTTTTTTTCGAAGCTGTTCACCCTCGTTGTGCGGTGGCTCCCTTTGCCCCCGCCACGACAAACAGCGTGGAAATGTAATTTTCCTTGACATTTTCCGGTTGGCAATCATATCGCGCCAATGCCAGGAAAACTGACCAGACAACGCCACCAGACTCTTGGGGACATTCGGATCGCTTCAGTTTCGAGGAGAAACGTAAAGCACAAAGAGAAAAAATCAGAAAAAATGTAATATTATATAATAAAAAATACATTATTAGGAACTCCAAACTCAACATTTTATAAACTTAAAATATTTAAATATGTATAACATAATTTCAAAAAACATTGTTCTTAAATATTTGTAAATTGCTAAAAATGTGTATCAGTGTAAACTTGAATCTCAAGTGTGAAATGAGCTGGCGACGAATGCGGTGGTGGCGGTATCGTTTGATTTAAAGCATCAGCCACATGGACTTGGTCTTAGTGGGGAGAAAAACACACCAGTTCCCTTCCATTTGTCGGGGGTACTGCTCTACCCTGTTATGAAATCAGCTTAACGAGATTGGAAATCAGAACAGAGGCCAAAAGATTGAAGGTGTAGCCGGCTGGGGGAAAATGGCTTCTGATGCCGGACAATGCTTATAAGATGGTCCAGTTCAGATAGCCGGGTTCCAAGTACACTCCATTAATGCTGTTGCTCTTTGGGGGTTGGGTCCTCAAAGTTCACTGGGGTCCAGGTCCATCAGCAAGCTAGTCAAACCAATTTGGGGGATCAAATTAAAGCCACATCAAATGTTACAGGGACTGATTGCTTTATATAGGGAAGCCTGGGTGCAAAACCCCCCGACAAAAACTTTATGCCATGTTGCACTTTTCAGCATAAATCGAAAGCGTCAGCAGCAGAAGTAAAACTTTGCAATCATAGTCCCATTTTAGTTCATATAGGGGAAGTTTTTTACAGGATAAGTGGGGAATTCCAAGTAATATACCAACCTATTGTGCGTAAAATGAAATCGTCCTAGTAATAAATATAGGGAATCAATAAATCATAAGACATTAGAAGGAGGTCTAATCTGGACACGTCAGGAAACATTTTGGGACATACTATATAAAAAGGATAGACACTTTTATTCGTTATATTAAAGACTGGACTTAGTTTTCCTCATTTTTGATGAAAGTAATGAAATTTGTAGAAGTCTATAGCTCTAAATTATATTTTTAGTGCATCTGTCCTCTGTCACTAACATTAACAAATGTTTAAAGGGTTAACTAAAACCGTTTGAAAATTTAAAACATGTAAGTTGCTTATTTTGTTTTGCAGAGTTCAAATCCTTTCAATCAATCCTTTAAAATTCTCTGAATTAGTAAACAGCGGGTAAGTTATAATCGGAAATCTTATTTGTAATCTCCTTGAGCATTGTTCTCTCCTCACATCAGCTGATGTTGCAGACACTGGGTCTTCTTATTTTTTTAAATTCCACGTCTTAACCCATGCACTTTTCACTCGTTCCGGACCCCATATACCAAGGATTTTATGTAACTATATAGGAAAGTACGACGGTCTGTGTCCATCGATGTATTTCGAATGCGATACATGAAGTTTCCATTGTTTCCATCAACGCTGATGCTGCTGATGCACGCCAATAATTGATGATGAACAAATAAGATGGCTTCTTTTGGTTTGAAGCGTTTCGCGATGGAATGTGGGAATTTTTCCCGCTCTCACTTTTTCACTGTTTCCCTGTCCCATTCGCACCTCTTAAAATCCCTACACGCAGAAAAAACATGGATTCCATTAACTAATTTTTTGATTACTTATTTTAGCAACTAGTTTTTGTAACACATATAATAGCAACCTCAAATAAATTAATTTAATAGTAGTAGTAGTTTAATGATATATAAGTTTAAAAATATATGAAATTTAACTTAATTTTTTCACTTTTTTGTTCTGATACAATCAGTAAAATCTTATATTTTTTCTCTGTGCAGCACTTTCAATCCCATGGGCTCGACGTTCGATAATGCAATTCCATTCAGGCATACGAGACAGCCAATCTATCCAATTCACAACCACACACATGCACACGCACCTTCATCAGTATGCAGCAGGGAAAAGCTTTCTCCAACTCTCATATCCTCTCCCTTTTATCCCCATCTCTTTTCTTTCCTGGTCAGGAGAAATCAAACAAAAGTTATAACTTTTTACAATAACGTTGGGGGCTCTGGATATTTTTGGCAGGGCGTGCATTTGCCTGGTGCATTATAAAAGGGGGTTGTTCGGTTTGCCCATTAAAGATCCTTATTTGTTAATGGAACTTTGCCATCAGCTTATGTCAGTGGAGTTTTTCCTTTTAGATTTTGCCTCTTCCAAAATAGAAAGTCTGCAAATATTCGTAAGAGACGTATAAAGCAAATATCTCAAAATATTTAAAAAAAATGGTAGATCCTTATTTAAATATTTTGTTCAATATTTTCATTATAGTTTACCTTTCTATTAATAAATAATATAATGTAGTCTTGGAGACACAAAGTATTTAAAAGTATTTTAAAGTATTTGATACCTAAACCTTATTATTTTCGAAATTCCTTTAAATATATATAAAGTTTCAATTAATGAAATTTAAGAAGCTTGTAAACTTGTAGATAAATGTTGTTAAGAAATGAATATTGAAATTTGTTATCTAGTTTTTAAGCTTACGGCCACGTAGCTATAGCTTAATTTAAGTTCGCCTGTATATTTTACATTATAGTCGAACATTTTATAATAACAATAATATTAAGTTTCAAAGAAAAAAAAATCGGAATTAATTAGTTAGTTCCCTTTAAATATATTTATATACCATTAGAGTATCTCACGGGCAGTATTATTGACTCTTATCTGCCGCAATTTCGTGCCATTATTTTCAATTATTATATCAAAGTGAATGCCGTCGTCCCGTCTTTTTCGTTCATTGTCTGCCGGTTAATTGCCGTTTGCTGATTTTTCGCAAAGTGCGATGCAGCATCGCCAACTCCGCTGACGTACCATCACCATCAGCCCCATCATCGTGGGCATCCCCGGGCGTTCCTGCCTCATCGCATCATTAGCGCCATCATTTTAAAATATTATTAATACTTAATGGTCTCCGCATGTTCGAGTGTGTGCCCCTCGCATTGAACAATTTATGGCGCGGGTTTCGCCAAATGAATTTCCTGCTCAGACGCTTGGACGACGACGTCACGTGAAAGAAAAGCGGCAGCGGCAGCGGAAAACGGAAAATTTGCCTCACGCTGCGCTAACAAAACAAAAAAATAATAATACAAAATGCATGGAAAGCGGAGCTAAGTGTAAAGTGTATTTCCAGACGACGTTCGTCAACGTCAAACGGCGATCGATAAAATATGCTTGCATGTGAATTATTTTAATGAGTTCCGTTTCGTTGGAAAGGAAAATATGAGCGATAAACTAAATACATCTGGATAGGGACCAGCGGAAAAAATCAAAGAGTATAAGCAGAAGCCATGGCGGAAAACCCCGCTTTTGCACAATGGCAAAAAATGCAGAAGCAAAAGTAAAACCAAACAAAAGCGCTACCACTCGCAATGGAGTTGGAGTTTTCCGAGTGGAGCCCAGCATGGAAGCGAGGACACGGAACCAGGGACCAGGACCTATATGCACTGAGAAAAAGAGCCAACTTAGATTACGAAGTTCTCTATTCTCATGCAATCCCATCTGTTCATATACTAAAGGATACCATAACTTTTCGGTTGACATGCGGAAGACATAAAAGAAAATTATTTTTAAGTTGTAAGGGCTTAATATTTTTAAAAATTTTAGATGTTTAAGTATTATTTTAGCATTGATATATTGAATAAATGTGACACTACGCACCTAATAAAATTCAAAAACAATCGATGCAATCACATTTTTGTTTAGGCTCTGCAGCCAGGTCTTTTTAAATATTTTTATAAAATACGTTTGGCAAGAGCCCTTTTTTTTTAATTGTAATAAGGATCTATTAAGTTGCTTAGACCTGCTAACATCAATATAAACGTATCTATTTTTGCACAGTGCAAAATTCATTGAAGAAGAGAGGTCTGCCAGCCAGTCGGCAAATAATTATGTGAAGTCAAGCAAAAATCGCGGGGGAAGTGGCAAGGTGCAGACGATAAGAAGAGGGCAGATTAGCTAAAGATGGAATGAAATTGAAGGTAAGGAGCTTTCAGCTTAAACATTTTTTACGGCTACTTGGCTAATTAATAGACTAGAGGTGGAATGAGGCAAGTGAATATTTTAAAGTGCTTCTGATAAGATTTTTAGCAATATTTTAATGTGAACTTGTGGAATTTAAAAGTCTAAAACAATTTAATTGGGTGTTATAAAATGTATGCAATGTATGTGAAGTTGTGCGTTACAGTAATCACATAAAATAATTTAATTTAATACAAATTTATGTTTAGTTTATTGTTTTCTTAAAGCGTAACAAATGAGTGATGATAAATATGAAAAATGTTCATCATTGCGGAATAAACTTATAAAATGTTAAATTTAAAAAAACCTTTCTTTTTGTAAGCCCAAAAAATACTTTTAAATTTCTAAACAAAACTAACACCTCTTTGCAAAAACAAAGGACAAATTTACTAGTTTCCTTTGTCCCGCAGAAAAGAAAGGAGCCATAGATAACCGCTGACCTTATATCTCTACGCTAGACAATCTCAATTTCTTGCTGGCTGCTAATGGGCTTTATGCCTCTGGATTACCCCTTCATTGATTCACCCAGGGCGTTCTGGGCCAAGTGAAAGGCAGGGAAATTAAGGGAGTTTTGGGAAGAACTTAAACCACAGGATACCGGTTAGTTTAAACCCCCGCGAAAGCTATCCCTCGCCTGCTCACCCATTTTCAGAATTTTCGGTTTCTATTTTTTCTTTCTGTTTTCCCACTTTCGGTGTCTCAATCAGATACCAAAAGGATGGCTTCGGAAAAAATAGAGAGCGGAGTTGGGGTTAGACAACAAAAGTTGTCAATTGACGCCAGAAGTTGATGCCAAAAGCGTCGCCGACAAACTGTGCAATACCGAAAACGTGAAAAATGAAGAGGGAGATGGCCAGGAAAAGCGGGAAAAAGCGGAAGCAAAACAAAAGAGGTGGAAAATGCAATAACAGTTAAGTCATTGCCCTGCCAAGACACCTAACACCCTCCAAAAATTGTACAATGGGGAAAAATAATTGAAGTCGGTTATGAATTCACAATACTGCATTTTTATATTATTTAATCAGTAGAATAAAGCAACAAATGGGACCTAAAGTAAATAGCATACAGAATTTTCACATTGAAAGAAAATATATCATTAAGACTTAACGAATACGAAAATGTTAATAAAATACTTTTGTAGAAATAAAATTATAAAAGTTTTAAATACAATAAATTAATTGAAGTATTTCTCTAAAATATAACACATTTTCAATTTTTTTTTCACTATTTTTTCATAAAAATCTTTATTTAAAATATATATAAACCATCTTTTAGATTATCCACATGTTTCCAATAAGAACTCAAACTTTTTTCCCAATGTTGCCCCAAGAAGGAGTAGCGTAAACCCAAAATAAGGTCTTCTAGACGGTTATAAATAACATTTAATTGCAGCAGAATGCCAATTTTGGAGCTGCTCCAGAAGTGCCTCCTTCGCGAAGTAAGGAGCATAAGAAGTGCTCCTCCTTCGTTATTTTGGGGCATTATGAGTAGTTAATTTACAACAAAGTTGTTAACTGTCGTTGGCCCAGCTGGTGTGCCTCTGCTCCCGTGGGTCGTTCCAGTCATCTTCTAGTTCGCTTAGCCCAAATTGCCCAATTTTAAATTAACAAATTCCATTTCAACATTTTAATTAGGTTTTAAAATTTTCATGCGCTGCCTTATTTTCGCGGCAGTGGAAATGCTGCTGCAGTGCCTGAAATGGAAATGGCAGCAGCGGCGAATCGCTGGCGATTTCCTCTGCCGAGCAGCTTGCGTATTAATATGCGCCATTTCCGTTTCCGATTAGCATAGCAGCTGGTGTACAGAGCCCTCCGCAACAAACAGGAAATGGCGCAAAACTGTGTCTCCAGCTTGGGCCTCGGCACTTCCACTTCCACTTCCACTTCCCCTTGCCCTTGCCACTCGGTATCCGTATCCGCGGCTGTGTGTATTTCATTTTACTTTAATTTTCATCATCATTGCCCAAAACTAGCACAGTGGCGAAAGCACCAACAATAGCCAGCGAAAATGTCTCGCATTCAAAAATACAGAACGATAAAAATAGCGGGGAGTGTCTTTACTGCAGGATAATGCGAATAGGGGCCACTCTAAAAAAAGATATCAATTTATTCCATAGGAACGCAAGTTAAATCTATAAAAAAAACCTTAACGTTATACTGATTTGTTTATTATGTGTCTTTCCTTTATTTTTTGTCGAAATATCATTATAATAGCAGAGTTAAAAGTATAACTTACTATTACTGTTACTAGTTAAACAGATTTTTGAAATGCTTTTCAATTGTAAGCATGCACCGGGCCAAACTGGAAGGTACACAATTTCGGAATCATTGTATTTCATCCTTACTAAGTTACAAAAAGTTAGACACAAGTAATTTAAATATAATGCCATCCCAAGGCAGAGGGCTTATACATATACCTCGCAAAAACCTCTTCCGCAGGGTTATAGAGTATTTATAAGGCCTCTCGCGCTTTCTGTTTGTTGCAAAAGCTGCAGTTAATTTGGTGCTTCAAATTTTAATGCCGGGAAGGGGGCATACGGAAAAGTAGAGTTTGGGGCCAAGCAAAAACAAGGCAGTAACAGTAATAGTAACAGTAAGAGGCAAACAAGGACCATGTTCAGCAATGGTGGCCCAGGCCAGGACTCTCGCCGAATCGCTGGGCGCCGTTTTATAGTCCGGCCAAGGCACCCAAGCGTCGCCGATGAGTTGTCACACTGGGAAAAATGTTTTCAGAAACAGCAAAAAGCTCAATCTCTCGGATTTGCGAGCCTTTTATCGCAAAATGCTCTAAAACCTATATTTTAATGTAAAGAAATTTAAAATAATTATTTATTATAAAATACTTATAATTTTACATCTTGTTATTAATACTTCTATTATAGTTATAAATAGTTTTACATCTTGTTATTAAAACTTCTATTATAGTATTAATAAATACTTATTTTAAAAAATCACCTATTCTATGTACAGACTTCATAACACTTTCAATATTTTCATTACCACAAATTTATTTATTAATGCCCAACTTACTTTGTTTTAACTTTATGGTAAACAATCTTATGTTTTTAAACAATTTCTTAAAGATGATAAAAACTTTTTAATTGATTCACGAAAATGTCGAACATATTTTGGCGAACGGAAATCGTTTCACCCAATTTCTCTCTGTGCACTTCCCCTCCTCTGTTTGGGACCCAAAAACTCTCGTCTTAGCGAAAAGCTCTTTTGCATAAAATTCTCACATTACGCATACGCAGCGCTGTATTTACAGTTATACTGAGCATTTTATTTCCGGCAGCCGGGCGGCCCATTTTTGCTTTGGATTTGCATTTCGACATCGCCATGGCCATTGCCTTCGCCGTTTGCTTGTTTTTCGTTCGGTTTATTGTTATAGATTTTATGGCACTCGCTCCGGAGCTGTTATTATTTAAAGCAACAAATATATTTTCAGCTTAATTAAACTTAAAAATCACCAAACACCCGGAGGGCCGATTCCGGGCATCTGCTTTGCTTTGCCTCTTTAACTGCATCACCATAAATTTCTGTGCATAAAACTCAGGTTTAATGCCGCAAAGTATGCAGCGTTTTTTATGGTGCGAGTACCTCCCTTCCCGGGGATTTTCCATCTCCCTTGCTCGGTGGTCGGCCCATTTATTACTGGCGAATACATCACACAAAAGGCCGTGCCCTCAATTTATGTGCCGTAGGCAACAAAAATTTATTGTCAACTGATAAGCAGGCCAAAGCAAAGTAGCCCAAAGGCGAAAAACACTCGAAATGAAGGGGCAAGTGAAAGGTTCTTTTTGGGGCGGGGTTACGGGGGCTGAATGCTCCATCGAGGGGCAAGTTACGATACCCTTTCAGAGATTTTTGGCAGCTGATTGGTCACGGCCAAGATTTCGGGAGGGTCATCAATCAGTGATTGTTGGGATCCAAGGATTTGGCATGCAAAGGCGGTTTATGGATTGTGATTATACAGAACTGGAAGTAGATATCATAATGTGATAAGGTGTCATAAGAAATCCACGGTATTACTATTGTATAGAAAATTAAATTTGTATTGGGTATATTAAAGTAGGTTAAGACTTAAGTGTGTCTTTTTAATTACAATCTTAATTCAGATTAATATCTAGCTATAGAAAATTAAATGTTATACCACCAAATGTTTGGTTTTTATTTTTCAACACAAACACACAAATAATTTATAGGTTCATTGATGAAGATAACTAGGAGTAAATATGATATAAATGGCCTATGTATGATACCCCTTATCAGAAAACAATTTTTGTTTTCAGTTCAAAAGGCAAGAACCTTTAACTAAAAACACGGTTTTCAGCAATAGCCATGCATTTTAAAACCTTAACCGGTTCATCAGCTTATCGATTTTGCGTTTGGCACATAAATTCCAACGACGGAAAAAAACCGAATAAAAAACTTTCGTCGGGGGAGGTGATTGTGAAGGTTGCCCAACCATGTTTTTTCGGGCTGCGCATTTTTTTATGCAAATGCATAAAAAGTGTCATGATTGCCGTGTTTGTTTGTCTGGGCGAGGCCTTCGTCCTTCGTCCTTAAGCAGGTCCTGGACCCTTTTCTGCTCTTTCCCCAGCCTGCAGATGTCTGGACGTCCCTTATTTCATTTGTTTAGGTTAGGCTGGGCGTGTATGTGGCGAAAAATGAAAGGACAAACAGTGCTCCATATTCTAGCATAT
Source organism: Drosophila suzukii (assembly GCF_043229965.1). NCBI lineage: Eukaryota > Metazoa > Arthropoda > Insecta > Diptera > Drosophilidae > Drosophila > Drosophila suzukii. The sequence goes on along the minus strand of NC_092082.1, from coordinate 22,180,531 downwards.
GTTTGCCTGCATGGCGAGCTGTGTTGTGTATTTTTGTCTTGGGTTTTTGCACTGAGGCCTGATAATTGAAATGTCTCCCCACGGGCATGTTGTGAAAAGAAAAACCGAACATAAAATGTCGCCTACCAGTTTTATTTATAACATTCTGTAATGCACAATTATGGAACTGTGCCAGCTTGTGGGAAGATGTATTTAAATTGGTTTACGGTCCTTTTTTAGAAATAAATATCAATCGTAAAGTTATAGGAGGTAAGTTCCGAATTTCGTAATGTTGCTAAGGGTGAAATTTTGTTTTAATGTATTTCAAAAAGTTTAAATTAAATGGTTAAGCATTAAAACGAATTTATTTTAAGTAAAATAAAATAATGGCAAATTAATAAAAATTGCAATAATTCTCAACAAATATATATATTGAAGTAGAAACATATTTCCCCAACTTTTCTAGCCCTATCTCATATTTATAATACTTTTGGGCATATAAAAATTTTTATCCCCCATCAGAAAATTATCAACGCAAAATCATTTTTCATCTTTATGCCCTTCCTCTTATTTTCAGTTTAGCTTGCCATAAAATATTCTCACACGCTTCCGAAACTACTCCCAAATGGCTGGAAAAGAGGGTCCGCGAGGGGAAATCATCTCTGTGATGCCGTGCCTTGTCAACTGGTTTGAAAAATAGATTTTTACGGGCTTAGTTGCGCATCGTCAGCCACGTTGACTACGGCAGGAGCGGCAACAACAGCCACTATAGGATCTATGGCATCTATAGGACCACCAGCAGCATATTCTTCATGGCATCGCATGGCCACCGGCATCCGCAGTTCTCCCCACTCCACTCGCCAAATCCCGCGGGGCGTTCCCTTTGTGTCTCACTCGCGTCATTTAAAAGACATTTGCCTGTCATTTTATGCCGTGTTTGGCACAGTTTTCTCCCCCATCTCTTGCAATGCACTGTGGGATAATAGAATACAGTATTAAGGATTTTAATGAGATTTGCAGGGCATTCTCCAGGGATTTTCTTAAAAACTTTTGGTTTATAATAGCTTCGACAACATAAACTATACCACAATTAAAATGTATTACAGGAATATTCATACTATTTTACCATACCACTATTCTACGTATTCCCACGTTATAGTCTAGATACATAGTTGATATGTTCAATATATGGAATCACAGTCGTATCTTAAGAATACTGTAAAATGATATTAAAGAATAAGACTAGGCATCAAATCTGTAAATTTCCATCGATGAATCTGAATGAATGAATACGAACCCCTTTTTTTCACCAGTGTATTTTTCGCCTCTCTCATCCATCGCCGAACTTTTTCGTTTGCCAAACAATGGAGGCGGTGGGTGGGGCAAACCATTAGTTTGACATTGGCAACACATTGCCAATACATTTGTAGCAGATGCAGTTTAGGAAAAAGCCCTGGGAAAAAAGGAAGCCCCTGCTAATGATCAATTCGAAATGTAGGAGAAGGAGCCCGCGGCTCGGGCGGTTCTTTTGAATTAGTTTAGTTTTAATTTCAATTGCAGAATGGCGGGCGAAAATGTATGCTAATTAGAAAGGCAGCCCCCGATGCTGCGTTAATTTACCAAATCGAATTGCATGGCATTAAGGTTTAATTAGACTGCCAACAAATCCCATAACCCCGATGCCCCGCCATTCCGCCGACTCATATGCAAATGCAGCTGCCCCTTTTGTTGTTAAGCAAACGAAGAGAGCGCTGTGTGGGCTGCAAAAAATAGAAAGTTAAATTTATTAAAACCCATTTGTACAATGCGGCTCTTCCAGGCATAACTTGGGCTTTGCTTTGCATCCGGATTTTGGAGAGCAGGGGGTTACGTATACGTAAGCGGGGGCTTTTGGGGCTTTTGTTGGCTGCAATGGACGCGAAATGCACGCAGCTAAAACTTCAAAAAGCACACACCCTTTTCCCCCCCGGAATGGAATATGGTATATGGGTTTGGAATCCATGGCGTAACAGTAAAACTTTTCGCACAAGTTGCATTAACTTGAGTGGCCAAGCACACGGTGGCGTATACGCAATTTTTATTATATATATGTAAAGGAAATTTTTCGAAAAATGGGTTAGAGTGGCTGCTGCTTATGAGAGGAATACGGAAAATGTGGCATACGGTAAAGGAAAATGTTGATTTGCTTTTACACTTGTACTTTACTTTAATTGGACTCAATAAGCACAAGTTGTGGTCGTAAAGCTTACGACAACCAGCGAATGCTGGAGATTTATGACAAATATTTTATACTTTATACCGAACCAAACATAAAAGTAAATTTCAATAAAGCGCAATAAGAAAGGCGGCAATCCCCAGCTTACCAACTCATTAGTACTTATATTTAATCTCAAAACTCCCTCTTATTTGAAGGGGATATTATAATCCCATTTCATTGAGATCCTCTGAACTCCTAACTTCCTTAACTTACTTTGGCGATGGAGGGTCGTGGGCTGAAAAGCAAACTTTTCCTGGAATATGCTTTGCGAGAAAACCCTAAGAAAAATCTCGACTTAGTTACAAAGCTGCCACATATACTTAGGACCCTGCTTTGCATGCGATCTGCGAATGTGTGGCAAGTTTTCACTTACGCAACTCAGCAGCGGCCATTAAAATAAAAAAAGCATGTACAATGCAATTTTCATAGCATACTATCCTGCTGCTGCTGCTGCTGCCACCCCATGATTTTTTATGCATAAATATTTGTGCAGGTTTTTTTTTATTTTTTAAGTGCAAAATGTTTTTTTTACTGTTATGACCGTTTAAGCAAAACTTTGCAGAAGAGAGCGCAAAAACGCAGAGGAGCAACGTTCGTTGGGTAAGCATAAAATTATTATCAGCCCGCGTGAGGAGAATCCCTGGGAAATGGAGACCCCGACGACGAAAATTGCCACGCAATGTTATAGCAAAAAAGTATAAAGTTTTCCGTTCCAGTTGTTGTTTTTTGTGTATGTTTTTTGGCAGACATTTTTTTAGTTCGGACACATTTTGCATGGCGACGGCGCTTGCTAAATGAACCGAAGCGGGCAACAAAAAGAAATTATCGAAAAAACAACAAAAAGGCAAATATAAAAAAGGGAAAGTAACGTCTGACACGCCGACATTGGAAAATACTCTATTATTTAGTGTTCTTTATTCAGAACAGTCAATTTAAAAAGATATAAATAAATATTAGTTAGAGTTTTCCCAGGGCGAGTGTAATATATATTTACTAGGAAACCAATAAGAGCATTAGAAATTAAAACATTGTTTTGGTAGTGCTTAATATCGAATGCAAATATGCCAAACAAATCTAATTCATTCAACATACAAAATGAAATAAAGCTAAACAAAGAGTCATTGAAATAATAATAATTTAAGTCATACCTATTTTGGGCAGAAATTAAAAATGAGATTGATTCAACAAAGTATCCGAAAAGAGTTAACAGGGGAATTAGTTATTCCAAATAAATATTTTTGGTAATTTCAATTTAATCAAATTAGTGTCAAATAAATCCTATAATAATGTCATTCAAATTCCTGACGTCCCTCTTTCTTAATAGTGTATTTTCCATTTAAAGCGCAAAGTTTGTAAAGTTTTGTGCGTTAAAAAAATATTCCAGCTCCAGCCGCACATGGTGTCACAACATCAGGGGAAAAAACAACAGCACATGACCAAAGTGAAGGCACAACACTCCAGACCACAAAAATAAAAACCGTTTGCTGGTGTCCTTTTTTTGTCTTTGTATTTTTAAGTGTCCTAGTCCGTGGCGAACGTTATCCTTCCCTTTTCAGCATTTCAGCTTTGTTGTGGGGCAGTAATTTTCATAAATTGCGTCTCCGCTGTCGTCCTCGGCTATTAGCGTTAACATCTAAATGTCGCCGTTGAAAGCATTCAACTTCAAATTGTTGGTCAGCAGAAAGACGCCAAAAACAAAGGAAACCCTGAGTCAGTTCGGAGAAACAAAGAGTGTAAAATTCGTCCATGCTCCCCAGTAAAAAACAAATTTATTTATCATGCAAATGTTGCAGGAATGAGCGGGTGACAGACAATCTGACAGTCAGTCAGTGATTGAAACCGCTTGGCGGTATATGAAAATATTTCGGTTGTTAACTCTCGAATCCTGCAGTCTGTGATATGCACGGCAGAAAAAATATAACACCATATATTCGTTATTTTTAAAAATTTGTTGGCTGCCAAATTGATTTCTCCTCGCACTTCAAGCACTTAAATATTTTTTCGGGCATTATATATACAAAGTTCTTATTTTAAATAAAGAGATAACGATTCAAATAATTGAGTAGTAAAGAAAAATTAAAATTAACTATTTTAGTACATTTAGTGAGCATTTTAATGCGCATTTCTTTCAACGAAAAACTGAATTTAAGATTCAAAGTACAGCGGAATTACCCTTATGATATATGTATAATAATATTTAGCACAGTGATATATTTTTCCCGTGTGAATATTTCTGCCAACAGGAGACCGAGGACGATTTGTCCTGAGGCCAGCAAACACACAATTGCTGAAAAGTGGAGCATTTCGTCGCTCCACCTCGAAACCCACTCCCGCTGAAAGTAAAAGCTGCATAAAAATTGCATTGCCCCCAACTAAAATGGGGGATAGAAAATAAAACAGGGGGAAAATGAGGCACGCCACCCCGTCTAAAGTTTCCCCATGGAATTGAAGTTTTCCCAGAAGCCGGGAGATTGGAAGGCAGCAGTCGCTTGCCGTTTAAATTGAAACTCGGAATTCAGGAGCAAAAAATGAAACACAAAACTGGAATATTTAATGCGTTATGCAAAAATTGCGTCCGTTGTCTCGTTTTTGTTGGTGAAAAAAGATAGCGAAAGAGAGAGGAGAAAGGGCATGGAGAAAGGTAGTTTTGCCATAGCAACGGCAGCAATACGTTTAAAATAACAGCAGTTCAGTGTAATTCTGGATCAGAAAAAAAAGAAAGTAAGCACTGATGCGATTCGAGAGAAAGGAGCGAGTGACACAGTCAAATGAAGCAAGAGAGTTGATTCACTACTTGGAAAACAAATGAAATGTTTGCTATAATATTACATTTTGTTCCTGTACAAATGAAAAGGTTTGGATATTTTTCGTGGCAACTATTTTAGTAGTTACCTTAATGATTATACACATTCTACAAAAAATGTATTTACCCAACACTTGAAATATATTTCTTACTTCCTTACTCAACACTGGATAATATTTTTTACTTCATTTTTCTTGTTAAGCCACTAAGTTAAAAAACAAAAACGATTGTATTTAATATTGCAGCCTACATTTTCAATAGATATAGATTTTACACAAAAATGTTTTAAAAGAAAGAAATTGAATAACAACAAAACCTTAAACAAAATTAAAAATGTTGCTATAGAAGTAAGACGAATAACATCAAATTTACATAAGGAGTCTCAGGGTAGGGTTTTAATGAGTACTACAGGTATCAAAAACGTTGAAAAAATATTTTACTTCAAGTTTGTTACTATAGTTTTTAACTTACCTATTTTAGTAACCGCCCTCGCTTGTTGTGGCATAAGCTGCCATAGTTTCAGCAGTCCTATCACTCACTCCTGCGCCTCCCGTTGGCTTATCCGTGCTTTCATCCCGCCCCCGAGAGTTTTCCAGCCCCCTACTTTCCACCCCCTTCCCTTATCGGCACTGCCCCCCTCGTCACCAAAAGCTGAGAGGGAAAATAAGAAAAACAAAGAAGTGTGGCTGCAGCTTCGTTGCATTTTTATCAGCAGTTGCATGCTCATGCCTTCTCTTTCCCGAAAGCATTGCTCTCTCTTTTTCCGCGTTGCATGCATAAATATTGCACATGCAAAATTGGAAATAACTGATGGATGCCGTCAAAAAATGCTGCTGCCACAACCGCTGACTTCCATCTCTACACGCGCCCAGTCAACTTTTCACGCCCACTTTCCGCGGCGACATTGCCAAAGAGGCGCACAAAAAATATATATTATATAGGCGTGGCAAGAAGTATGTTTGTACATTCCTCTGACATTAATAAATCGATGAATGAAAAATCCCCAACAAACAGTTGCGGCCGAATTAAAAGTTTTTTATGGAAACTAAGCAAAGAAATTCGGAGTGTAATACACTGATAAAATTCTGACGCTCTCATCTTAAAAATATAACGACATTTTTGAAGTTCAAAATGATTTCATTTTGCTCGAATCAATTTGAACTGGAAATATTTACATTGTATATCTCAACAAATAAACTTTTAGGTCAGTCCGTAGTGTATACTTATCAAAAATTTGTTAAGTAAACTCAATTTAATTTTTCTCTTCTCACCATTTCGTTCTAATATTGAGAATATTGATACCAAAATGTGCTAACACGGTTTTTGAGAACTAATGCTCTCAATTCAAGAACAATTTTCTTGGATATTTATCTCTGTGTACACACAAAAAAATGCCAGGGTAAACTTGACCAATACGGGCTTTTACCCAAATGTAATAATCGGCTAACAACTATTAAAAATAGTGGCGTGTATACTATTGTTGCTTTTAATAATAAAGCTTACATTAAATGGTAAGTTGTGTCTCTTTTGTTCTTGGCAGAGTAACTAGTTCGTGGCCAAATTGACAACTCGATGGGTAGGGAACTCTTAACTCTTTTATTAGTCAATTTTACCTAAAAGAATTTTTGTATGTTGTAATTAAAAACTAAATAAATTTAAGTAAACAAGAAACTAGTAATATGGTGATATTCCTTTTTTAATTTCTATAGTTAATTTATTATGATAGCCACTATTGTTTTGACATCGGGTGTATGGTTTTTACCCCTGCGGCGAGAGCTGCTACCCCTTTTGCTTTGCAACAGCCTGTGGGGCACTTTAGGCCGCCCATTTGACAAAAGCACCACCAACCCCCTCCCCCCTCCCCTTTACACATACACACTTGCATTTTTAATTAATTTCATGCAATTTGTTCAACCAGCAACAACAAGAACAGCAGGCTGCAAAAAAGCAGGTGTGTGTTAAAAGGGGCTGGTGGGGAAAGGGGTGCCAAGGGGGTGCTACACAGGTGGAAAATGGCACAAAGGGGGTGGTGAGGTGGGAAAGGGTGCCGCTTTGCCGCCATGCAATTTGCCGGCGTTAAGCCGATAAGTGCATTTTTAATGTGAACCCAATGAATTTTCTATTACATTTTAATTTAAAATAACAAAAACAGGATAAAAGGGCAAAGCCAAGGGGTGACGAGCACAGACAGAAGCTCAGTGTAATTCGATTTAACATTTAGATTAATTATATTCATCGATAGAAATTTTAATAGCGGGATAAATCTTTCCATTTGTAAATCAATCATGACTAGAAAATAATTCTCGCACGTTGCCGTTTTATTTTTTTGTACACCCACCACTAGAGAACTATCAATTAGGTTAATGGGAAGCTTATGTCGGGGAAAAGAGGAGAATTGAAAGCCGAAGGCCGCTAATGAATGGAGATTATGGGAGAATAAATTGCATTTTGATAACCCACAAATATGGAAGGCCACTGCGGGCTTATGATGTTATATGGGGTCGTTAAAGAAAGAAGGGGGATTTCTGTGCATATCAATTTTAAATCTAAAATTATTTAAACAATCAATTTATTAACGGTACTGTTATTATTTGGCTCCTAAACAAAGCTATATGCTATAGAACAAGAACTCCCCATTAAGATTTTATTGGAATCCAATCAAAAAGTGTTCAAAAAAATAAATCGTTTCCAAAAGTACCCGCTCCAAAAGGCCAACTAAGAGCCCTGAATTGGAATGACATTGATGAATCAGCGACAAAAAACTTTCCAATGAAATTATATATAAATACCATGCCCCTTAGATAAGACAGTTGTAGTCCATCCATAAAAAGAATACCCAGCTGCCGAAAAAAGAGAGATTCATCAAAAGATACGTATGCATGCCAAACTTCATTTACGGTTAAAAACAATTTTTATAACCTATTTTTATGGGGGCGCAACGAACCCAGGACCAACGCGCATAAAAAATGATGTAAATTTTTTAAAATTCCCAACTTGTTTACAAATAAATAGCTGCGATGTTAGCGGAGGAATGGGACAGGAAAAACTGGGGCAAAAACAAAAACAAATTTTAATCCCGGCCAAACACTTGACTCTGTAATATTCCACTTTGTTGGGCCCCCGGTAATTCCCCCTTTCCCGGGCCCCAGTTTTTTTTCGGGGGAGTACCCCCACAGATTTATCTCGCTTAATTTACCGTTATTTGGGCATCAGCTTTGCAACAATGCAAAAAGAGCGAGACAGGGAAAGATGAAAACAAAATAAAAATAAACCTTCGCATGGCCCATAAAATTTCATTAGCGTCATATTTTCAAATAATTTTCTTCTTCTTATTTTTTGCCAGCCCTGCCTTCTGTGCTGTTGCTTTTTTGCCTCCTTTTTTAGAGGTCCTAGAAGTCCTTTCCGCCTGTCCCCTTCACAACCGTTGCGGCTGACTGGTCTCTGGAGAAGTTTTCCCACCTAACGAAGGTATAATCATAATTTGAAATTGCTCATTCGAATCTTAGATTGGATTAAGTGCGAATTAGAACATCAATAAGCGGAGGGGCGTTAAATGTAACGCAACATTGACGACAAATTCCCCCTCCCCAAGGGCTCCCCGAACAAAGGGATCAAAGCGGGATTTGCCAAAGGACATGGGCGGCGGAGCAGGGGGGGCGAGACAGTAGGTGCAAATGTGCCAAAAGTGTTTGTCGAGGTGCTCAAGCAGGCAACTTAATGAGCATTGACAGTCGTCGACAAAACTATGGCCGCATTAAATCGTTATAGAGCCACAAAAGCTTCTGGGGTATTATGGGTTAATCAGCGGGTTTGTAATGCGCGCGATTACAGGACGAACATGGGTAATTCCAGACCAAGTTGAACTCGGAGCACTAAAAACAATGTTGTGAAATTAAATTAATTTAACTCTAAGTTCGTATAAACAAAATCAACTAATAAACCACAATAAAAAATAAATAATAAAATAAGATTTATACCATATATTAATTAAAATAGGTTTATTTTTAACATCATTTTAATATAATACAAATTATTCAACAAAATAATATGACAATGTTACATAATAGTAATAAATTAGTATTACACTTTAAATTTATTATTCATTGTCCAATTGAATTATCTTCCGAGAGCATTCCAACTTCGTTAACCCATTGTCAACCATCCATCTAATATCTATGCACAAATTGCCTGAAATCGCTCAACAATGTTACAAGCTTGCGAAGGCAAATCCTGTGTAACTTTTTTAGCTCATCAAGCTGGAAACGTTTGGACAGAACCCGCTGGCTGCTGGACCAAGATAGGGCTTTCATAGGGACTATCCGTAGATCTGATACACTAGCCTACAAAATTATTAAGTAATAAGGTTTCAATAGAAACCATTTCAATAAGTTCATTAAGTAGCTAACTGAAAAATGTTAGAAATAAAACAAATATAAATGTTTTGTTAGATCCAAACAATGATGCAAAAATGAAATTGTAAAATGAAATATCAGCATATTGATTAAAATTACGTAATACATATTTTAACTAAACACAGAGGCATAAAGTTCATTGAAAAAAAAAAATGCGTAATTAAATTTAAAAATATTTAAATGAAGTTAAAAAAACATTAGATACGATGTTTGTCACATTTTATTGCACATCACATTTTTACGATAGGTTAATAATAACATCATATTAAAATTAGTGTTTAAAATCGTTAAAATTATTATAATTGTTTAATAAAATACATAAACAGTTAAAATAAATAAAAAATACAATGCTGTGAACCTTAAAACAAGCATTAAATTGTACAATTCATTTAATTTTATCTATTTATGTTCCAGGCTAGCATAATATTTATATAATATATTTCATTGTTTAATATAATTAAGCTCAAGTAAAATGTCACTATTTGTCACTATTTTGTATTCTCTGCAAAATCCCTGTGACCAGTGTTATATCAATGCACCAACCGAACAAGACAGAGGGAAGTGTTGAACAGGGGGACACGCACATTGGCAGGTCCAAAGGACGAAGGACGAACTCCGGAGGAGATGAGCAAGCCTTCGGGGCTGCAACTAACAAATTATCCCAGCCAAGTGTGAGAACTGTGCGTGTGCATCACTCAAAATGTGTCGCTACTGCTGGGGAAATGGAAATGGATGTGGATGTGGATGTGGATGGGGATGCCATCTCAAGCATGTGGTCATCAGCAAGCACAAACAACAAAGCCGACGCTCTGTTGTCTGGGAAATTAAGAACAATCCCCAGCAATTTCCGGTACGAGAAACTCGAAAAATTTTCAAACTTTCCGTTGGGTTGGGTTCACTGTTAAATAGAGGATAAAAGAGACTTAATTTCGAGTGTAGAATGAGCGGACGAAACTTTGGACTTTCTGCAATCCCCTGCAGGTATATGACATGGAACGGAAGTCGTGTCGTCAGAGAGAAAGTTGCAATATGAAGTGAAGGATTGAGGGACAGCCAGATGGGAAGACACACAGAGCACTTGCTGAAAGCCTGCCAAAAACCGACTCCAAAGCCAAAAGGAAGTCGAACAGCCCTCAAGGCGTTGTATGGGCACTTTTGTGCATTGTTTCCCAGTAGCATGAAATTCGCAAAAGTTCAATATTTCCACTTCGCCAGCGGCTGGCTCAAGGAGAAGTTGTACAACGCTTTAATTGGTTTTAGATGCGAATGGTGGATGGGGATTTTTTATTAAAAACTGTGCTGAACAGCAATGATGGTATATATTTGTAGTATAGTCTTTGTCTTTATTAGAGTTCCGAAAAGGTATAAAATATTAACAGACAACCATATAAAGTATTCTAAGGTAGTATTCTGATCATCATAGCTCATTCCTGTTGTCCCCGTGGCCTAACTTAAAATTTCACCTCCTCCTCAATCGCTTCGATGTTTGCATGTCTCCTAAAGCTCCTTGCTGATTTATTTTTCATTCAAAGTTAATTTATTAGAAAATAGCCGGACAAGTTATTATCTAACCGAACCAAAGTGTGTGAACAGGGGAGGTGGATGGTAGAAAGCGACCCTATCTGGGTTTCGGCTTAAACTGTATGCTGTATCTAAGGCCAAAAGGCATTTGGGGTTTTATACGCTGCTGTTCGACTTTAAATGAAGTAGAAATTTTCTGTATCCCCCGGAACACGTCTGCGTTAAGTCCGGCCCTGTATCTTTGCCATAAAATTACGCGCATCGTTAGTTGACGATTTGCACCGGACAGAGGACAAAACAGTGTCAAAGATGGGCGGTTGAAGGCCTTTCGGGGCGGGGAGTGTGGCCAATGCAAATGAATGGACATTCGGAAAATACGGTTGGGGAAATGGCCTCGATGCTGAGCAAGAAAATTAAGTAAATTTCTCTTCGCAAGTCATTTAATTTATTTAGTGGAAGAAAAGCACAAGGAAAAAATAGGTATATACTTAAAAGTAATATTTATAAAATCGAAAGAAGTATTTCATTCGGAATGAAAGTACACTACAAATACCATTTTTTAATTTTTATATGATTTGATATGATATGATCAAAAAAATAATAGTACAATGCTCTAAATATTAGTTATTTTTTTATTATAACCAATATTTTGTAACAGAAACAACTCAAATTTCACTATTTTAATCACAATAAAATTTGGTTATTTTTAAAGGGCAATCATTATTTAAATATTTTTTTTCAGTGCACACAATCTTGTCCTTGATGGGAGGCAACCTCAAGGGCGTGTCCACGAAAGAAGAAACTGGAGCAGAGTCTTAAATTACCAAAACCGCACACTCATTCCCCTCTCACTCCTGTTTTCTCCCAGAATGTAATGAATTCAATGATTTTATTGACTTTTGTTTGTAATTTATTAGTGATGAAGATAGAGCAGAAGAGTGTGAGAGCAGACACGCCCCCCAAAGGTTGTCGGGGACCGGGTTTTCCTCTGCAGTCTGTTGCCTTTCTCATTTTCGGCAACTTTTTTTCTGTGACTTCGATTTTTCAGGGAAGCTCCAAGGGAAATCAGATAACCCAGGGTGCACTCAAAGCAAAAATCACTGCCACTAAATCAAACACAATTTTGGTCATTTATATTACTCTTAACTAAAAAATTCTGCCAAAAACATTAGCCTTGAAATAAAAAAGTAATGTCTCATAAAATGTTACGTATTTGTTTAAAATATATTTTTGTTATCTAGACAGAAAGACCTGTTTTTTTTTCAAAATAAAAAATTACTATATTAATTGTATCCTGACTTTCAAATAAGTCCTTGTTATTTAGTTAACAAATTTTATCAAGCAAATATACAAAAATGCAAAAGGCGAGGGAAATAGTTTCTCTGAAATAAACTAAGGACTAAGGAAACTATATCAATTTTTTAAGGATTTTTATTATCAGTGCAGTCGGCGGGCAGGCTTCCAAAATCTCAAATTTACTGCAATCGCTGCCGCCCACTGACCTTCCCGCCCATCCTTTGACCTTGTCGGCATGCTAGCAAAGGCAAAGAACATGTGTCCGGGTCGAAAGTTTTCACTTTTCTCCGCTACACCCCGGCTGCATCAATCAAAGGTTTTGCCTAGTGCTGAGCCAAAGAAAACTCAATTAAAACAAATAGAAATTAATTGAAAGTCTGCGGCAGGAATGCACATAAACACTCCGATTTAACTGAGGGCGAATCGTGTAAACAGCACACAAACTGAAAAACGTAATTGGCTCAAGGGTTGAGGAAAACGCATTGTAAAAGGATTTTCCAAGGAAACCTAATCCCCGCGTTATGTAAACAAAACAAATGGCGATTAAATAGCTAGACAGTTGAAGGAGGTGCTCCATTAATTGATATTTATAAATAAGGAAACGGGAGGAATATTAAGAAGGAAGGGTTCAAGATTGAGTGCGCTGTCTG